>NC_063333.1:52218388-52300294 GCF_021869965.1 Rhincodon typus | reverse complement strand
CCATCCCCGCCTCTTCGACCTGTTTGTTTCCTCTCCACCTATCCTCTCCTCTATCCCTCTTCTATCCGCCTCCCACTCTCTCCCTATTTATTTCAAAACCCCCTTCCCCTCCCCCTTTTCTGATGAAGGGTCTAGGCCCGAAACGTCAGCCTCTCTGCTCCTATGATGCTGCTTGGCCTGCTGTGTTCATCCAGCCCTGCACCTTGTTGTCTCGGATTCTCCAGCATCTGCAGTTCCTACTATCTCTGATTCAAAGATTTTGTTAGTTGTTTAAGTTTGTCCGGAGTTTTTGAAGCACAACAAAATGTTCTACCTGCTGTCCTTGGCCATTGATTATTTGTCCTCTTCCACCTTTTGAATAAGATTGAGGATAATACATGCCCTTCTACCGAGGAGAGACAATTCCTGGTTGTTAAGTATATAAAGGTTCTTTAGTTATTTGTTGTCCTCTATGTTAGAGTGCTGCTTGTAGCATACTTTTACTGTTAAGTGCTGGAACATGTAGCTAAATTTCTCTAAGCTGTATTTTGTCAACCAAGTTTCTCAACTTGACAATAGCCTTTGTTGTGCCAACGCGTTGTCTGTGGGTTCCTTCAAGTCTGAAATGATTGAGGATATCCATTTTCTGGTTTAACTCAAAGATTCTTGTTGAGTGAACAATATGAAGTTTAATGCATTTACAAATTATATAAGTATAACCTATTTTAGTCCATAATTTGTTAGGAGCACATTAACTCCAGGACTTTCACTTACAAGCTCTTTCTTTGCTCTGAACAAGACCCTGCGCCATCATCACAGTGAGTGGTTTTTACTGCATTGAATCAAGTATTTACCTTTCAGAAAAGAACAGAGTTAATGTCACCGGATCCGAAACATTAACTCTGTCTTTTCCTTCACAGATGCTGCCAGACCTGCTGAGCTTTTCCAGCAACTTTGTTTTTGTTCCTGATTTACAGCATCCGCAGTTCTTTCGGTTTTTATTCACCTTTCAGAGCCTCTCACATCCAGTGA
The DNA here is from genome assembly GCF_021869965.1 of Rhincodon typus. Taxonomy (NCBI): domain Eukaryota; kingdom Metazoa; phylum Chordata; class Chondrichthyes; order Orectolobiformes; family Rhincodontidae; genus Rhincodon; species Rhincodon typus. Next base: position 52,299,283 of record NC_063333.1, on the reverse strand, counting down.
CCATAAATTGGTCCCCCACCTTCTTCATGGCCCCATCCCAAGGGTCCACAGTCCTCCCCTGCCCACAATTCTCCAAGACTCCTGGCCCCAATGTCCATTGCCTCTACTTCATGGAGATTCTTGCATTCTCAGCGGCACCTACTACTCAGCTCTGGTGCCCCTGGGGTTGATAGAGCTACCAGAAAATCTGATTTGTCAGCAGCTCTCAAGTGCAGAACTTCCTGTCCATTAAAGGTTGAAATTTCCACTCTCAGCCTGCTTAGCCCACGGACTATGTGCTATTTCTGCACGACGGGCATTGTTTGAGTCAGCTGCCAGCCAACATTTGTAATAGGAGGAGGCCAGGACGACTCACCCTCATGAAATTCTGCCCTGGGATTTTCACTGGAAGGTAATAAGTTGATCATTATTTGTTAATTTTAGAAGCTTTTAATGATTAATATTAGTTAAATATCTTGACATTCAACAGAAAAGACTCATATTTATTTTAATTTAAGAATTGACTGTGATCAGATGTGAAGTCAAATATAGTGATACTTGAAAGTGAACACCTTAAGTCTGGTGTGAACATTAGGTCTTGGTGGGTAGAGAAAAATGGCAAGATCCCTTAGGAAATGTCAAACATCAGGGAGAATATTTCTTGTTTTAGTTCCATCCTGAAAATGTCCTTATCCGCCGATCAAAGAGTTATGCCAGATATGTAACTCTACTGGGCACCATAACATCATCTTCATCTGCTGGCACATGTTGAGGCATCCATCTTCAGTTGCTTCGTCAATGACCTTCCCTTCAGCGTAAAGTCAGAAGAGGGATTGTTCGTTAATGATTACACAATGTTCAACACCCATTCTCCTCAGATACTGAAGCAGTCCATATTCAAATATAAAAAGATCTGGACAATATCCAGGCTTGGGCTGACAAGTGGCAAGCAGCACTCATGCCACACAAATGCCAGGCAATGACCATCTCTAACACAAGACAATCTACTCACCACCCCTTGACATTCAATGATGTTACCATTTAATTCCCCTACTATCAATATCCTTGGGTTTACCATTGACCAGAAACTCCACTGGATTCACCACATAAACACAGTGGCGACAAAAGGAATACTGCAGCAAGTAACTCACCTCCTGACTCCCCATAGCCTGACCACCATTGACAGGGCTCAAGGCAGGAGTGTGATGGGATACTCCCTACCTGCCTGGTTGGGTGCAGCTCCAACAATACTCATGAAACTCGACACCAAAGCAGCCCACTTAATTGACATCACAGCCACAAGTATCCATTCCCTCCACTACTGACGTCCAATAGAAGCAGTGCATACCATCTACAAGATGCATTGCAGAAATTCATCTAAGATCCCTGGACAGCATCTTCTGAGCTTACGACCACTTCCACATAGATGGACAAGTGCAAATTCACCTTCAAGCCACTCACCATCCTGACGTGGAAATATACTGTTGCTGGATCAAAACTCTGGAATTCCCTCCCTAAGGGCATTGTGCAGCACATGGACTGTAGTGGTTCAAGAAGGCAGCTCATCGCCATCTTCTCAAGGGCAACTAGGGAAGGCAATGAATGCTGGCCAGCCAGTGATGCCCGAGTCCTATGTGAATTAAAAGAAAATCGAATGCTTATCCCCCTCTTCTGAGAATCCATTTGATAAGTGTCTTCCCTTTGATCAAGTACTAATCCCCTCTGGAGAGCCAAATCGGTAATGTGGTGTAAACAATATGATCTACTGGCAGCTCAATGAAACATAGCATCCATAAATTACATTATGCAGTGAAAGATTGCTGACTGAGATAACACATGGCTCTCGCAGAACAAACTACAGGTGAAAAGGTTGAGTGCCAGCATTATTTATAAAATAGAAGTCATTGGATGTCCACCATTTCCCACTGCCATCAACTCCTGCTCCAACATAATATTATCACCTGCCTAGAGAAAAGTCTAATCAGTTTTTGCAGACATTTGGTGTTCAGGTATCTCCATAAAACTGACGCCCTAATGAGATACCATTTGAACTGGGCAGTGTCTTATGCGACAATTGGGCTACTATTTTGATGCCATGTGCCCCCTTTGTCTGCATCCAATGGCTTCCTCAACTTGTTGGAACTCCACTGGTCATTGTACAGCTACTCTTTGTGGCTGTATCTCCATCTTTGTCTCATTCTCATCCTCACTGGAAGAGTCAGCCTGTGAAAACACTGAGCCTATTTCTACACCCACTGGTAGAAACACTGCGGTGCTGGTAATCTCCATGTGAAGAGCCTCGCAAGAACCTTGTCCTATTTTCAGTGCCTCTAGTGGACCTGGGGGGCATCTACCCACTCTCTCCATTATGCCTCCAAAACGATAGCATCATTTCTTGCTGATCCAGTGTGCAGAGAGCTTCACAGTATGGCTGCCAGTGCTCCCCACACTTCAGCTGGCGTTGAGCTCTGTCCTCATTTGAGGAGGCAGGACTCGGAGTCTCCATGAATCATTGCACTGTTAGTAAAATCAGGAAAGATTACAAAAATGTCTGCTAAATTGTTCTTCAACAGCTTTAATTGCCTGCTGTTTGATGATCTGTCTACCATTGATCCATCCTCCCACCCGCACATCCTGAAATTGGTTGGAGGTGGGAACGTGCTAGTGAGCTAACCTGATGTGAGTCACGCAGTTTTATCACACCCAACCTGCTACTGGCCCTGTCTCCATTCTCTCTGTTACAGAACTGGCAAAATTCTGCCCAAAATTTTAGCCTGGTCTATCTGCTCAAGTTTCTAGAATGGGACTTGAAACTACTTCGTTCTGTCACAGAGGCAGAAGTGCTACCACTTAGTATTAAAATGACTACTCTCTAGAAGACCTGTAATGAAGAAGGCCAACTATCAAGGAACAAGCAAGGTAATCTAGTCAATTAGAGGAGTTTGATTTTGTTTTATCAAATATGAAACAAACAATGCAGCAGATTTGGAGGATGGTGTTCAGATGATGGTGTTGTTTTTAGTGCGGGTGCATCTGTTTAGAACATACTAGAAAAGGTAGAGATGGTGCCTTAAATCGAGTGTGTAAAAATGATCTGGCCTGAAGAGAAGTGAGAATGACTGCACAGGGATTTTTGGCATTTACCAGTATAACTTCTGTAAATATGTGCAGCTGAGAAGTGCAATAAAATAAATAATAAAGAACAGTGAAATGACCTGAAATTAACTAAGTAAAAACATTGTAACCATGAAATTTGATAAAGTACAATCCTAAAGAGTCTTTTTTTCCATAGCATTGATTGCTATTTCGAAAGACTTAAAAGGAGAAATTCTAACATTGTCAAAAAATGGCGGCTCCCAGAATTGTGAATTTTTTCCTTTCCTCCAATGCTTGCAAAGTCTTTGATTAGCTCTTTCAGTGAGCTCATGTGGGTAAGTTAACATCAAAGCATTTATATATGTTTTGTTCTCATTAAAAGTAGCAGTAAATGTGAATATTCTTCAAATGCAAGCTTGCTTTTTGTCAGATTTCACCTGAATTCAAAAACACAGAAGCTTCTCCTATGGGAAGCTTGCCCTTAAACATAGTGTTGATGCGTGAAGTAATAATATATTTTATTTTAATGTGAAACAAATAGATGTAACTTCTGGATTTGTTATTGCTGTAGATACGAGAGGCCGAATGCTCTGATTTGGCATGGGGTCTCAAATCTTGGGGGTCTCAATGCCAGCCATGTCTTCACCATGCACGCCAGTATAACCACCAGAGAACTAGTATCCTAATTGGCAACCTCCAAGTTCATGGTCCTATTAGAGCAGCAGATAGGTTTCTAAGGCTAAAGGCCCAATCATAGAGTCATAGAGATGTACAGCATGAAAACAGACCGTTTGGTCCAACTTGTTCATGCAGACCAGATATCCTGAACCGAACCAATGCCATTTGCCAGCATTTGGCCCATGTTCCTCTAAACCCTTCCTATTCACGTACCCATCCGATTGCCTTTTAAATGTTGTCACTGTATCAGCCGTCACCACTTCCTCTGGCAGCTCATTCCATACATGGACCACCATCTGCATGAAAAGGTTGCACTTCAGGTCCCTTTTAAGTCTTTACCATCTCAGCTTCAACCTATGCCTTCTAGTTTTGGCTCCCCTATCTTGAGGAGAAGTCTTTGGCTATTCACCCTATCCATGCCTCTCATGATTTTATAAACCTCTATAAGGTCACCCCTCAGCCTTTGACGCTCCAGGAAAAAAAACCCAGCCTATTCAGTCTCTCCCTATGGCTTAAACCCTCTAATCCTGGCAATATCCTTGTAAATCTTTACTGAACCCTTTCAAGTTTAATGACATCTTTCCTATTGCAGTGAGACCAGAACTGAACGCAGTATTCTAAAAGTGGCCTCACCAATGTCCTGTACAGTTGTAACATGACATCTTGATTCCTATTCTCAATGCACTGACCAATGAAGTCAAGCGTGCCAACCACCTTTTTCACTACCCTGTCTATCTGCAACTCCACTTTCAAGGAATTATGCACCTGCACCCCTGGATCCCTTTGTTCAGTAACACTCTCCAAGGCCCCACCATTAACTTTCTAAGTCCTGCCCTACAAAAACAAAATTGCGAGAGAGAGTAGGAACTGCAGATGCTAGAGAATCTGAGATAACAAAGTGTAGAGCTGGATGAACACAGCAGGCCAAGCAGCATCAGAGGAGCAGGAAAGCTGACGTTTCGGGCCTAGACCCTTCTTTCTAAGAAGGTTCTGAGGAAGAGTCACCGGACCTGAAACATTAACTGTTTTTTCCTTCACAGATGCTGCCAGACCTGCTGCACTTTTCCAGCAATTTCTGTTTTGTACTCTGAGGTAACCTTCTTTGCTGTTCACAACTCCACAAATTTTGGTGTCATCTGCAAAAACTTACGAACCATACCTCCTATATTCAAACCCAAATAATTTGTATAAATGATGAAAAACAGTGGACTCAGTGCTGAGAGATAGTAAGAACTGCCGATACTGGAGTCAGAGATAACACAGTGTGGAGCTGGAGGAGCACAGCAGGCCACTCAGCACTGATCCTTGCGACACAACACTGGTCACAGGCCTCTAGTCCAAAAAAAAACCTTCTACCACCATCCTCTGTCTCCTATCTTCAAGCCACTTTTGTGTCCAATTGGCTAGCTCCAATGGGATTCCGTGTGATCTCACCTAACCAGTCTACCAACAATCAACAGAATACACAGCAATATCAGGTTGATGTTGTAAGGTGAATCCTCAGTGCAGCTCATCTTGCTGAAAGACACATCTGGTAGATTTGCTGCCACCATTCTCCTTTCTGCTAGGGATGCACAGGACTTGCTTGGTCTAGTGTGCTGGCAAAAAACCATCTTGTGGTCTAACAAGAAGAGGGTGCTGTCTTAAAGAAAATATAGTTTCTTCCATGATATCAGCTGGTAAAATCTACACCGATTTGAGAGAGATTGTTACAGAGGCTCTGTGGGAGACCTTAATGTTAGGTCTTACTCTCTTTGTCCACAGGTTTCTGTCCACCAACATTCATGAGCCATCATCATATTGGGTTGTGCTTAATGCACTCTTCACATTATCCCCTTCAGGCTCTTATACACTTGTGTACCATCTCTCCCCTAGCTTTTCTGAAATGTTACGCCTATGTGTATATAATTAGATTTACCACTACCCCATCTCTCCTCTAGTCTCTGACTTCATACATTCAGGCTGTCTGGAGGCTTCATTTGGACAGAATACCTTCTTGTTGTTCTTGGAAAGTTGTTTGGTTTGAAGATGCTACACCTGCCCCCATACCTCCTCCCTCACCCCCATCCCAGGCCCCAAGAAGACTTTCCACATCAAGCAGATGTTCACCTGCACATCTGCCAATGTGGTATACTGCATCCGCTGTACCCGGTGTGGCTTCCTCTACATCGGGGAAACCAAGCAGAGACTCGGGGACCGCTTTGCAGAACACCTATGCTCGGTTCGCAATAAACAACTGCACCTCCCAGTCGCGAACCATTTCAACTCCCCCTCCCATTCCTCAGATGACATGTCCATCCTGGGCCTCCTGCAGTGCCACAACGATGCCACCCGAAGGTTGCAGGAACAGCAACTCATATTCCGCTTGGGAACCCTGCAGCCCAATGGTATCAATGTGGATTTCACAAGTTTCAAAATCTCCCCTCCCCCTACCGCATCCCAAAACCAGTCCAGCTCGTCCCTGCCTCCCTAACCTGTTCTTCCTCCCACCTATCCCCTCCTCCCACCTCAAGCCGCACCTCCATCTCCTACCGACCAACCTCATCCCGCCCCCTTGACCTGTCCGTCCTCCCTGGACTGACCTATCCCCTCCCTAACTCCCCACCTACACTCACCTTTACTGGCTCCATCCCCGCCTCTTCGACCTGTTTGTTTCCTCTCCACCTATCCTCTCCTCTATCCCTCTTCTATCCGCCTCCCACTCTCTCCCTATTTATTTCAAAACCCCCTTCCCCTCCCCCTTTTCTGATGAAGGGTCTAGGCCCGAAACGTCAGCCTCTCTGCTCCTATGATGCTGCTTGGCCTGCTGTGTTCATCCAGCCCTGCACCTTGTTGTCTCGGATTCTCCAGCATCTGCAGTTCCTACTATCTTTGGTTTGAAGACTGTTGAGTTTGATTCTGTTCTTGACAGTGTAAGGTGTATAAGTCATTTGCATTATAACATTTCTCACTGTGCCCATTCCAATCAAGTATGTGATGGAATGAGCTCCCAGTGGTCCCTTTGTTAACTTCATCTGTGTGAACAATATATGATCACTGCTGATTTCAGTGCCCTGAATAACTGTACCCTTCCTGTTAAGGTCCCTGTATCCGTACCACTTCTCTTTAGCCCAAATGTAATCAACCACCTTGCAGCGATATCCATTGTAGTGTGTGACGTGCAGCTCATAGCAGGACTCCTCCTTATATGCTTCCTGATAGTGCCATCAGTGTAATTGTGTGGTCAACTTCTTTGGTAGGATCGAAAGCTGAGCTTTCTACCCATTAGCAATTATGATGATGATAAATCACACTGGAGTGGAGTTAACGAGTGTTGCAATGCTTTATAAACAAAAGGTCAGAAATTAGACAACACCAGGTTATAATCCAACAGGTTTATTTGAAATTACAAGCCTTCAGAACGTAGCACTTTTGCCAGGTAGGGGGATATGCTCCAAAAGCTTGTGATTTCAAATAAACCTGTTGGACTATAACCTGGTGTCGTCTGATTTCTGAACTTGTCCACCCCAGTCCAACACCAGCACCTCCACATCATATAAACATCAGCACTTTTCTTCAAAAGGCTCGAGACTGTCCTGAATCCATACCTAGCTTTCCTAGTTGACTGTGGGTACCTCGGCAAGCTTGTGACATGTTCAAGTCCAGAAACTGGTTGAAATGCTTGTTAGCAAAACTTCAGTTCATTTTCTGACAAATCACATCAGGGATCCCACGTACTGCAAGGATTTCATACAAAAACCCTGATAACTGAATTCATACAGTGGTAATAAACTTTTTACCTCTACCTCTCAAAAAAATAATCTAAACAAAAATGAATAACACTTTTTCCCATGAGCAGATGGGAAATTGATAGGTGTCAGAAGTTCACATTTCTCAGTCTGTAAATAGCACAAATTTCACTGTTGGCTTCAACCTTCAATGTCTTTTGATATCTGTGGCCACCATACTGATGACTGAGTTCTGGCTTTGCACTTGGTGGTCCCCAGTTGTTCCAGATGAATAATGTTTAGGGTATCTTGGCACAGTGAAGCTGGAATAACCAGCTTTCCATCACACACCATTGAGTCTTCTCTGGTTGTGAAATTCTTTTGGTACTCAAAATAGTACCATGTGGTATATGAATCCTTGTAGACCTTAAGAATGTTGAACATAGACTGTTGAAAAACCTGGAGCTGAGGGAATCCCAAGTGACAGCTGTTGAAGTGAAATTTCTCAAATTGGGTTTTCAATGTAGCAGGCAATCTTATTGCTTTTCTAATGGCACCTGCCAGAATCCACAGTTGAATCAAATTTAATAAAAGCTCTGTTTTTAGACAATTTGGCTAAATGCTTACCAATTATAAATAAAATGGATTTCTGTCACAACCACCTTGTTGAGCTGTACAAGGTTGACACAAATTTAGGTAGATCCTTTCGGCTTTGGTAGCTGAAGAATGCCCAAACACCTTCAGTTGGTTTTGTCACCAGAGACATGACACCCATGTCAGTCATCTCCTCAAGTTGTTCTTCAACTGCGTCATTATAGGTCACAGAATCTTTCTGAGTCTGGAGACCCATAGTGGTTTAGCACCTCCCTTTAGTGTAATGCTGTTTTCAGTATTGAGCTTCCCTAATCCTGTAAACAATTTTGGGTACTCCTGTTCAAAGGAGGTTTTAAATCTTTTATTACTCCAATCTCTTCGACCTTTTAAAGAATGTGGATGTTACAGCATGCATTCATACTCGGGACTGAGAATTCTTGATTGTGAATAATGCATAAGTTGTTGCTGCAGCATTGCTTATAGCACAGCATTAATCTTAAAAGCTATACCTCATGCACCCTGTTGTGTTTCTTCAAACAGGGTAGATACTCTGACAATATAGTGACACTCACCCTTGTGTGAAACTTAAAATTAATAAAATGCCCATTGACTTAAATATCTTCTTTCAAAAAAGCTAGGCCACATTTTCCCCTTTGGATTGATTCGTGTTACCTCAAATCTTTTGTTTCATTCGTAATTTGAATGATTTTTGCTGAAGTCAAATCTTCTTTTGACAATAGTAAATCTGACAAAATGCATCATCAATTCCAACAATGATCCTATCGTTTATGAATTTTAACTTCAAAGTCCTATGGTTGAATTTTTTCACTTATTTATCTCAACCATTAATAAAATTATTTATGAATTTGCCCTGATGCTGAACTCTTCTATTAACTCTTGACCTTTCACGAATTGTATTTGTTCAGAGGTTAAATTAATTACCAGAGGTTTGCAAAATTGTTTCCATCAAGATGTCTAATTTTGTATTTTAGTTGGGCCTATTTATGGAATTAAATCTACCTGTCAATATTATTTCTGCCAATTGCTATCCTTGTATGTTTTTGTTTAAGCTTTTAATTCTGCAGTTTAGCATTGCTGCTACTTTGTAGTGCTATGCTGGAGGGTTTTCCTGCACTTTTACAGTCAAAATGGAGGACTCCATCTTCTGAAATTAAAATGTAGAGTTTCTTACTTTTACAAGCAACATGGATGATTCCAATCTATTTGTGGTTTTTCGAGATGAATCCTGCTAATCACAGCCTTACTAAATGATTCCCATTTTGTTAACAGCTGTACTGAGTGAATCCTAATGCCAGCAGCTTTAATAAATGATTCCTGTTCTCTTAACAGCTTTACTGAATTAATCCTGTTTTTCATAGCTCTATAAAATGAATCCTGCTCCTTTAGTGGATTTCTCTAAATGATCCTTGCTGTGAGGTGTTACGAACAATTTCTGTTGCTTCACAGTGCTTCACTGTCCCTTTCAGCAGTTTCAGTAAATGCTTCCTTCCTTTACCCAGTTTTAAACCTCGCACGTTTTCTGGGGCCTCAATTTCTTCTACTTCCCTTCTTCCATTAGACTTTGCCAACTTAGATGACTAATTTCCCCTTTAATCACTTTAATTCTGGCTTCACCATTTTCAGATGTCTGCAATTTCTTTTTTGAAATGTTCCTGCGGCCTCTGATTTCTTTTAATGTAGCTGTCCCTTATGGTGCCTGCTTGCTTATGGCATCAATCTTACTCCCCACTGGGCATCTCATAGTAATTTTTTCTTACCATTAACTGCAGATTCTATTTTATAGAATGGAATGGATCTTACAGAATCTACCATGAAGTTCTCTTCTGTAGGGTTCTCAAACGTTCAGCTTTTTCAACTGCTGACTACCTCCTCAAGCAAACTTCTTAAAGCTAAATTGAAAGGATCTTCATATCTCTACAGCAGCCTGTCTTTGGTATATGGGAGCTTGATGGAGTGCTTACCGCTTGCCAGCATGTTGTAAGCTGGATTCTCACCACACCCCATCACATAGGAATAGATATAGGCCATTCAGCCCATTGAAACTGCTCTGTCATTCAATACAACCATAGCGGATCCAACAGCAGAATGTCTTTTAGTCATGCCCCATAACCCTGTACACCACCAGTAATCAGAAATCTATCAACTTCTGCTTTAAACATACTCAAAGACTAAGTTTTCATAGCCCTTTGCAGTTGAGAATTTCAAAATTTCACAACTTCTGAGTTTAAAAAAAATCCAAATCTAAGGATTTAAGTAAGTTTCCTCCTTATTTTTAAATTGTGCCCCTGCTTATAGACTCCCCAAACATTTTTACCTGCATCTACCCTATCATTTTAAGCATTTTGAAAGTTTCAATGAAATCACCTCTCATTCTTGGAAGCCCAAGAGAATATAACCCAATTTACTCAATCTGTCTTCTTCAGACAGTCCTGCTATCCAGGAGCAAGTCTAGTGAACTTTTGTTGATCTCCTTCTATGGTAATAATATCTTTCCTGAGATAAAAAGACCAAAACTGCACACAGTTCTCCAGGTATATTTTAACCAACTTCTATAATATTGAAGCAAGTCTTCACCTCTCTTGTAGTTGAATCCTCTTATGATCATGGCTAACATTCCATTAGCTTCCAGAACCTGCTTGTTAGTCTTCAGTGACATATTGACAAGAATGCTCAAATCTTTTTACACGTCTGCACTTTCAAACCTCTTTCCATTCAAGAAAAGCACTGCACATATTCCTCCTACTGTTATTCCATATTTTATTCTATTCATGAAGCTTGTCTGAAACCTCCTGAAGCTACTTTACAAGTTCTTCACAGCACACATTCCCACTTAGGTTTGTAAAATCTGCAAATTTGGAAATATTACAATTGGCCCCCACCACCAAATCATTGATTTATATTATGAACAACTGGGACCCAAGGACTGATTCTTGTGATATCCACTAATCACAGACTGCCAACAGGAAAATGACCCATTTATTCCTACTATCTGTTTTCTGTCCATTTGCCAATCATTAATCCATACCAGTACCTTATCTCCTATCCCATGTTTTTAGTTTTTCTAAATGGCCTCCTACAGGTGATTTTATCAAAAGCCTTTCTTTCTTGCTCCCATCTTAAGTAGTGGAATGACATTTGCTGCCTTTCAATTTATAGCAATCATTCCAGAATCTGTAGAATGTTGGAAGATAATCACCAAATCATTGACTATCTCTTTGACCACCTCCTTCAACAGTCTGAAGCATGGAATATCAGTCGCAAATCAGTCTGGTCAATTTGCTGCCACCATGGACTTCCCTGGTAGAATCTTCAAGCGCTTCTTGGTTTAGAGTGGTAGGGGAGAATCATTTGACAAGCTTATGAGAAGAGGCACTTGTCTTCACAAGGTGTAGTTTATTGCCTGATAGCAACTAGGTACAAGTTGCATTTGTATGAAGACATCGTTATTGAGATTCTGAGGAAGTCCTGAATGCTAGGTTTTACACCTGTTGAGATCCAAAATTATTCTTATTCTGGGGTGATGTGACATCATTATGTTAGGCAGTGCTTAAGTGTTAACCCTTTCAGTCTCCTAGACCCTTGTATAACAGCTGACTGCTCCACCGGAGAGATCAGTTTTTCCCTCCACAGAATTTGTTCATGAATAGGCCAGCGGTTTTTCATTGTAGTGAAACATATAATTGAGGTATGGAGCCTCTGGCTTTAATGGCTTGCTAGTGGGAGGGCACATCCAGTGAGTTAGTGGCTTTGGTACTCATTGGCAGGCGAGGGATCACTATAGTGGTGATAAAATATCGTCACTGCTGAAAACAGTGGGTATGGCTGGATTTAATGTTGTGTGAGCCACTTTTCATTGCATATGTGTGTCAGGATGTTCTTCCCTGCTGTGGACAAGGGGAGAAACTTAATAAATTATCATGTTCTCCTGTAATTGTCATATGACATTATCATTGTCCCTGTGCTATTTTCCTCAGAATAAGCAGCGCAGATGATAGCCTGGGCCCTTACAAAGTTATTTGAGGAATTTTATTCAGATCTTACAGGATCAATATGCAGCCAGCACAAATGAACAATTAAACTCGGCAAAGCAGGCACAATGTGTGAGGTCAATATTCCCTCCATGCAACTTCTGGATGGTTGGAGCTGGTGGAATATGCTGACTGACAACTCAATAATGTTGATGAGAATCTTATCCATTTTGGGAGTCAGACCTCAGTGATGTAGGACCAACAGAATGTGGGAGAAAAAAATAAACTTCATGGGGCAGTTATTGGCTCCAGGTTGCCATAATATTTAGTTGTCCAACTTGCCTTTGAGCCTGCAAAACCATTTGTCAGTTGGGGAGATTGGGGAAGGTCTATTCTAGGAAAGGAGTGGCCTAGTAAGGCAGTGGTTCATGTCTTTTTGTGGAGCTCAGGGCTTACCACAGCTGCTCTTGACAACACAAAACAAAAGAGAAATTTGCCTTTGGGCTCCACTTTGGCTGAACTGTACATAGGCATGGGCTGGATCTTTCATCAGTACAATTGGAGGGCTTACTGGCTGTTCCAAAACCACACTGGGAAAGATTTATTAGCTGGATTCCAAAATAAATAGCAGACTCAAAATATGAAGTGTGCTCTCGACATTATTGCCCGAGCAAGTTGTTTTAAGGCTGAAAAGTTGAATTTCTATAATACCGAAACCCAACAACTAACAGAAGCTTTGGCTTTTAAAGGCTATGTTTGAGGTACATATGATCAAGAATTTAAATACAATGTATTGTCCTTGTGAAGTTTATAGTTTGAAATTGAGAGTAAATCTGGTCTAGTATCTCAAGGTTAATTTGACATCTATATATATGCATTGCCATTGTTTAGGTTACTGGACCAGATGAAATCTTTTTTCTTGCATTATTTTATTCCATGAGCTTTAATGAATCTAACATTAGCATAAACAATCCCTATTATGAGTCACACCAGCTCAGAGCACCACACTGAGATTTTACTTCCCATGTTACCATGACAATACAGCTCCTATGTGCAGAACAATGGATAAGTGCATTACTTAAACATCACAAAAGTTCTTCAGCTTTATAATTATACACAATCCCCAAAATATAACTATAAGTCCAATTTTTTTAAAAAAATCAAAAATAAAAACACTAATCAATTATCAAACTACACAATAAGCTTCTGTTGGAATTGCCATTCTTTCTGCTATAGCTGATATCAAATCAAATTTGAAACTTTGCTTGTCTTGTCTACTTACTGAATTTATGCAATATTCCAAATGCCCTTGAATGTTAAAATGGTGACAGTATGACCTTCCCCACCCTAAAGTGGTGAGAATAATCGCAAGCATCATGACATGGCAAGAATTCAAAATCAGATTCTTGCCATTGAATTAAACTGATGCAATTAAGTGCTTCCGCCTTAGATGGTAAGAACAAAGTCTTGCATCAAGTGTCAAAAAGCCTATTTGCATGCAATTAAATCTAATTAATTATGCAACTCACCATATTAGCACTTCCGTTTCCCAATTAACTACTCTTCAACAGAGAAACTCAATGCTTCAAGAACTCAATGGTACAAAACAAGTAGTACCTGTTGCGTGTGCTCCTCTCTCTTGAGTTTGAGTGAGTTCACAGCTGTTCTAGTCATCTTCCTTCTCTTTACTTTTGATGGAACCACTACAACTTCAGCAGGTACCTGCATGCTCAATGGGCATGATGTCTCCCAGGACTCCCCTTTCACACAGCTCACCGATGATTATATATCTGCCTTGGAACATCAGGTTGCTTGTTATTGAGCAGCCTCAAAGGAGTCCAGATGCTGAAGGGTGGTCACCTGGGGGCTTATTGTTAACTTGTTCCAGGGGCTGGGAGGGGCCACAAACGATTGGAGTGTCTAGGAATTGAACTATAGTCAATTGGCAGGGGTGTACATAATCTGCAGGTTTTTCATGCATCTATTCACTGCATCAACAATGCTGCCAACAGCTCAAGTCTGGAGATTAGCCTCATTGTATTTGGTTACCAAGGGAATGGACATAGTTACAGAAGTATTTGCAGACTGTACGGTACATGATCTGAAAGCGGGTGTTAAATTAAGTCACGGTCATTCTGGCCACAATATGGGAAGGGTGCAGGGCCAGCAAGGGCATTGGACCCGGAGACCCATGGGTTCCAGATGTAAAGGAGGCAAATCAATGGCAAAGGGTGAATGGCTCACTTGTGAATAACAGAGCTATTAGCACTGTTGGTCAGATGGGTATCAGGGATCACTTAGTGGGACCATCATTTACTGGGATCAGTATCCAGTGATGATCAACTGAAAGCTGCTCTCATGATGGCTGAAGCAAAGTGCAGGCCAGTTAAAAGTTGCCATGTGACCCATTTTAGTATCAGGCTATTGCAGCAGAAGCAGCAGCAATGCCAAAAATTCCCAGGTTATTGCCACAGATATTCCTCCACTTTCTTATTTTTTCCCCATGGCCATCTAGAAGAAGACTTCAAGCATGCCCTACTTTCTTCAAATGTTGATTGAAAAGAGCCCCCAGTATGGAATAAGCAACTGGTGTGTTCCTTTCCCAGTTTTCTGCATTTCAAGAATTTCAAAATTGTTTGATTTTGTTCCCTTAAACCCAGTTTTGCAATTGTTCAGTTCCAAGTACAGAATAGTAATAAATAATGCAGTACTAAGAAATTGACGCAAAGAAAATTCTTTTATTCAGGGAATTATGGTAGTTACATTTTCAATGGTCTCACCAATATAGGAACTTATGGTGATCACGCTAACCTTTTGGAAAGCCCCATTAACGCCCTGTACTCCTATACCAAAATTGTTTTTGCTGTCCCTTTATTTGGAGAATTATGGTAACTGAATTTTAATTAGCCAAATCAACTCAAGAGGTCATGATGATCATTTTGATGCATCACACTCCACATTAGAAAGCTCCAGTAGGGCTCAAATTAAAGCATGTCTCTAACACACACAAACACACAACTCGTCCATTCATAATAGAAGTGGAATCTCTCTTACTTTTCTCACTGGTCTGCTTAAACTTAGGAAAGAACAGGTCCCGACCCAAAACTTCAGCTTTCCTGCTTCTCTGATGCTGCCTGGCCTGCTGTATTCCTTCAGCTCCACACTGTGTTATCTATTTATAGCTGAGAGAAATCTACCCATTCTTCTGGTAGTGGTGTTTATTTGAAGAAACCAGCACAGAAGAGAGCAGAGACCAGCTTTGGTAAGCACACCATGAACAGTTGTCTAAAATGCACCAGAAGTCGTGTTGTGCAGAAGATATGCCAATAGTCCAGTGTGCCCAAGAAGCCAAAGACAACCTTATAGCTACCCACTTCTGAACTGGTAGACACTTTCTATTTGGTAGTTACAATTTCATTTGTGCAATTTGCAGCCAACCTGTGGGGTACTCCACATTTCCTATTGTTTTACTTGTTCTTGTTCATTTCCCTTATCAATAAAATGTTTGGTTCTTCTTTCAATTGTGGATCATGTATCCTCGCATCTGTGAAAACTAAAGTGCTGATAATAACCTTGTCCTGTACCAATGTCACTGATAAAGTAACTGTGATACAGTATTGCACTGCTTGGTATTTGCACTTAAATGACAATTGGGTCAGACTTCTGAGTCATTTAAGAAAGTCTACTCCTTTATTAGAACAAGCAAGTCATCACTTCTCCTGAGATTACTCCTTTTGTGCATTTCTCTGTCACCACACCTTCAAAAAGTTAGGGTACGATAAACCTACACTGTACCCTTGCTGGGCCTTACATCCTCTATGACAGCACTTGCACTGCAAAGGGTTTTAATTTGTGCACTGGTTTTGTCTAGATTGTTGCAGAATGAGGGAAACTTAACACATGAGTGCACATTGGCCTTCTCAGAGCCATAAATGTTATAGTATTCCTTTGAGAAACCCACACACAGGACAAAACTTTCCCTCTTGAAATGTGGAGATGCATCACAGATTCCACTAACCCTCCCGTAAGGAGCATGTGAGGGTGCATGGTCTGGACATCCCAGGCTCATACTCCTCCCTCTGTCTTCGGCCTCAGTGTTTCTAACATTCATCGGTAGCACCCTGTTTGCAATCCCCAAGTTATAGATCAGTTGTTCCCTGATTGATGATGATCTCTGCTGTCAATCACTTTGATAAAAGCAATGTAGCACGTGCTTTAGCTGGTTGAAGATTTTTCACGTCTTACTTTTTTTTAACTTTACCCAGTTCTTTTGTGATAATAAGACTACTGCAGATATTGTAACAGTGAAATGAATATTTATTGACTGAAGTGCTGACTTTACATAGTATTTGAACTCTATTCCACTGATATTCCGTCAGAATCATCTCATCCTCCCACTGCATCCAGGTGCAGGTCTAAAATCTGTAAAACAGGTGGAGGGAGCCTGCTGCAAGGTACAGCCTGGTAACTTTGATGACAGCTAGTTGTTCCCTGGTGCCTTTCAGCCCGGAAGGCCCTGGTCTGCTGAAAGCCCAGATGCAGCTTGCCCTCCTTTGCGTGACTTACTGAAGGCTTTGGGTCACAGGCAGGGGGCGGTGGAGGGGGAGGGCACCTCTGATGTGTCTAGTGTAGCAGCTGTCAGGGTCCCTGCATATCGCACCTCCTGCATTTGATGTTTGCTGTCACCAATCTGTCTCCACGAGAGGAAGGGGTACCTAGAGAGGAATTAAGGTCCTTCACCTCCCTCTTGCCTTAACATTGAACGTAAGCAACATGGCTAAAGTAATGGAGTGTAGGTCAGAGCGCATATCTGACAGCCACTGAGTGGTCTGTGGACTTGGGCCTATTCTTTCATAGCATGATGGTGTCACTAGCTAAGACAACATTTGTTGCCAATTCCTAATTGCCCAGAGGACAGTTAAGAGTCTGGAGCCAAATGTAGGCCAGAATATCTAGGGGATGGCAGTTTCCTTCCCTAAACGACATTACTGATTAGGTTTGTCCTGAGCATTGACAATGGATTTATGGTCATCATTAGATTCTAAATTCCAGATTTGTATTGAATTCAAATTCCACCATCTGCTGTGATAGGATTCGAACCAGGTACCCAGAATTTTAACTAGGTTTCTGTATTAACAGTCCAGCGATAATACTAGGCCATCACCTTCCCCACCTTTTCCATGGAGACAACCAGGTTCTTGCATCCTGGAGCCTCACATTAGTGAGAATGTGAAGGGACTCCTCCATCTTTTGTTCCAGCCTATTGATGGAATCTGGCCCAACTGCCTGATGTTAGCAGGACTGTCTCTGCAGGTTAACCATGATATTTATGATTGAGTACAGAGGAATGTTTTCTGCATGGTACCTGGTCGCCAGCACACAGACACACAGGTGTTACAGACCTCACTCCCACTGATTTTGAGACAGGTATCGATGATGTGTTTACCAGACAGTGCAGTCTTATCTAGATGCGGTACCCACCGAGATGAAAGTTTCTGAGTTGGTGGACGGTGCAAGAAAGCTCCTTGCCAGTGAATCCTCAGAGGGTTCACACTCTTCCACCTGAGAAGTGGTGCCGGCGAGGAGGGCTATCAGGCAAAGTTAGAGTGAGTGATTACCCTATGAGTGTGTGATAGCAGAGAGAAGGTGGTGTTACTTAACATTTTCAAGTGTAGGAGAGCACTGATTTTCTTGCAGCACTGTGCTTATCTCTTTTCAGCGAAGCCACTGCACTGACCCTTGCTGTGATCTCTGCCCAGGCTGAACAGTGGGTTGAGATGTCCTTCATATGTTGTCAGCTGGGAAGAGGGCCGACTGTTTTTTAGTGAGCACATCCAACACTGCCTGGTGAGCTTTCTTCCTCAATCATAGAGGGAATTGGACCTTCTTCAAACCCATGTGTTCGTTTGGAGATGACCATCACAGAATGAGGACATGTTCCTAACTTGCAGCAACCTCAATGGTGTCTAGTTGGTCTGTCTATTTCACAATGGAACCTTCAAACATTGAAAGGTCCCACCAGTGATGAGAACTTTTCGCTCACTTTGCATTCAATTCGCCAAGTAAACAGCACACCATTTCACTTGCATAGATGATGAGCTGAGTAATATATGAATGGGCAAGATAACACATTCTGAGCCATGGCGGATCATGTACCATCCGACATGCTTGCCATGGTACTTTAAGTTCAAATGGGAAATCTGCTTTATGACACCCAAACATGTCTCTGAGAGACGCCTCAGAATGGTTCACATGCTACAAATGACTTTGAAGTGGAGTGGCTTTGCAAATGAAAATTGAAGCCAACATGAACTTAATTTAATTAAGGCTAGATATATATCTGCACATAGATCGATATATTGGTTAAGTGACTGATAGAGAGGTACATAGATTGAGAGCTAAACAAATAATTAGTTGTAGAAGTCTGCCATTGTACAATTATAGAATCATGAAAGGTACAGGAAAAAGGCCATTCTCCCATTTGTGTCTGTGCTGACCTCCGAAAGAGCAATCCAGTTCCGTTACTCTGCCCTTTTCCAATTTCTGTCTAAACTTTTCCACTCAAGAGTATTTATCCAATTTCACTTTGAAACTTTACCATTGAATTTGCTTCAACTACTCTTTCAGGCAATTTAGCCTAGATTATAATAACATATTGCATGAAAATTCATTTCCATCTCACCCATTGTTCTTTTGTCAGTTATCTTAAACCTGTGTCTCCCAATTGCTGATACTCCTGCCAATGGAAGCTATTTTATTGAATCCTGCTAACATTTTACAACTCTGGCAAATTCCCCCCACAGCAGATGAGACATTCTAAATCAAACAGCCCACAACATTTCAAACAAAAGGTCAATTTGCCCTGTCTCCCAGTGTTAATAGATCCTTCAAAAAATCAAGGATTTGGGTACAGATTCTAATCTTTGGCAAAAACCCGTCACCTCTTTCTTGGGCCATATTTAATCTGCTAACCAGGTTTCATTGAAGTCTGCCCATTTGTCTTTGAGGTGTATTGTTTATAGGCATGCAGATTAACTGACAGAGGTGCAAACATTCATACATTCCCACCTTCAGTGACAGAAGTAATGAATATACAAGCTTCATTGCATACCTAAATTTTATAAAGAAAAAATACTTGTAATATTAAACACATGAAAGGAGCCTTGGACCCAAAACAGATTGAAAATCCTTGGTCTAGTAAGCAATTTGGGGCCTGATCCCTTCTCCTCAAATATACTGCATAGCTGTATCCTGCTGGTTCACCATAGCTGAGAGTCCAGGAAGTGGATGAGTTCATTTTGCCTCCTTATAATAAATCATATACTAAACACAGACAAAACTGCCACCTCTTACTTCATTTGCAGGAAATTCCCGATTGGTGCATTTATTCAGGGCAAAGACCTGGCTGTATTAATTCCTTCCCCATTTCTTGTACTGCTTGTCTGGGCCAGATACAATTAGGCTGTCAGTCTGCTCGAGGTCTTGAAGAAATTGAGAACCTAAGCTTCTATAGGAATATCGCATAAAATTTTTATTGTCTGCCTTACAGTTTCTCTCTTTGATTGATAGATATGCCTCTTCTTTCATGTGCTGCATAATTGTTACACTGCGGTTTTATGTATGTTTATTTACTGATTTTGTCTTCAGGAAAATGTTAAAAATTAATATCTGTTTTCCAATTAATTTAACTCACCAAACTTAACAGACCATTTACTTGTTATCAAGTGGAGCACTGTAGACACATAGGGACAATAAGTCCTGTTATAGCCTGCAGGATCTTAACCTTGTAGGAGTTTTTAAAAATCTATTTATGTGGTTGAGTAATTAAACACTAAATAGAAAAAAAATTATCCAATAATATTTTATTGCTTTTATTTCATTAGCAAAAAATTCTCCTGCTAGAGTTGAGGTTTGGAAGTTTATCTTGACAGACATGTATGTGGCAGGGAGGGATGGTGGTAGATTTGTTGTTCTGTTGGTGGGCTTTGCCATGGCTCTCCAACTCAAACGTGGCATTCACATCCCACGTGAAGGCTTGCTGATCAATTACATTGTGCTAGCCTGATGACAACCTGCACCTTGTGAATGAAGGGTTTGCATTTAAAGGGATGACTTTACAGATTGGGGTAGGTGAAGGTATTGTTGTAGGGGTGAGAGTGCCTGCTGAAAATCTTGCTTATTAAATCAAGGAAAGTGAAAAGTTCATGTGATAAGGTTGCATCCCATTTCTCTGACTCTTCCCTGGAGGTTATGCTGGGAGTGGGAATAGCCCGAGGTTGAAATTTTCCTCTACGTAGAGGCCAGCCAGCAAAATGAATTAAGTATGAAGTGAAGGAGGGTGTGAACAGCAGAGGTACATGTGCCCAGCACTTGGATACAAATCTAATAGGTAGGAAAGTCATCCTTCTTTGTACTTTTTTAAAAAAAAATCATTCACTGGATAAGGGGCGTCACTGGCTAGGCAGCATTTATTGCCTGTCCCTAATTTCCCAGAGGACAGTTCGAGTCAACCACATTGCTGTGAGTCTGCAGTCACATATAGGCCAGACCAGGTAAGGATGGCAGTTTCCTTCCCTAAAGGACATGAATGAACCAGTTGGGGTTTACCCCTGACGGTCAACAATGGATTCATGGTCATCATTAGATTCTTAATTCCAGATATTTTATTGAATTTCAATTCCACCATCTGCTATGGCAGGATTTGAACCCAGAATGTCATCTGGGTCTCTGGATTAACAGTCCAGCGATAATACCACCAGGGCATCGCCTCCCCTTAGGGAGCAGACACTAATAATAAACTTCAGATTATTCTGCAGCATGTAAAACAGCGACACGTAAGAGTCAATGTCATGTTGAAATTGAAAGAAATCCAATGTCCATTTTGTGCCATAAATTAATCAAATTAAGTATTTCGAAGGGGTCTTGGTATAAACTAGTGATAGTGTTTGTGCTGTGAGCTAGTGTGACAATACTGTAGTTTTCAGAAATGTATTTTGACCTATTTTTATGGAGAGAGGTTGAGACAGAGATATCAAGCAGTTTGCTCAAAGCCAATAAAGCCTTGTGAAGCCTTGGGTTTTTATTTAAAGTGGGAACAATAGAAGCAGCCTGAATGGGTGGGGTCAAGCTCCCACAGTATCAGGATTTTTAGAATCAGTTCTGAGGAATGGTCACCGGACCTGAAACGTTAACTCTGTTTTCTCCTCCACAGATGCTGCCAGACTTGCTGAACTTTTCCAGCAACTTTGTTTTTGTTCAGGATTTTTAGTTTAGCTTTCAGTAGCTGTTAGAGTTGTGAAAGCTGCTACATCTCTCTCTTTCTCTTTGCTGTAGTGAAAAACTTAGGTTCTCTTACTGCTGCTAAAGACAGCTTATTACAGTATAAAAAGGAAACCCATGAGGGGGAAAGAGAAGGAAAAAAGCTCAGGTGTTTTCACTGTAATAAAGTAGGCCACATGAAGTCACAGTGTTGGTGGTTTAGAAAAAGCACTGTGAAAACTGATGTGGGAAAACAGGATAAACCAGTGAGTTTTGTTGATGTGGCAAAGGAAAGCACAGTGGAAGCCAAAAAGCTGCAAAAGAATGTATAATCTGATTATGGGTTGGTTGAGAAGAAAGGGCCAGATCTCTTTAGAGAACTTACTTGTGTGGGTAAGGTTTACTCATGTATACCAGGAGAAGTAGGTAAAGCAAACAAGATTTTAACAGATATGGGATCAAGTCAATCTTTGGTGAGAGATGAGAGATAAATAATTCACAAGAAGTATTACCAGCAAAGGTGGGAATATGTGGAATTCATTTTGAGAAGAGCAGTGCACCATTATATAAAGGGAGGCTGGAGAGTCCTGTGAAAAGTAATGAAGTGGTGGTAAGGAAATTCTCGGTTCCAGAAATACAGTTTATCATTGGTAATGATGTAGCTGGATCATAGGTGGGAGTGATGCCTACTGTGGTTGAAAAGCCAGTGGAAAATCAGGCAACTGAGGTGATGCTGGAAGTATATCCTGGGATTTTTCCTGACTTTGTGGTAACAAGGTCGCAAAGCCACAGGCTGAAACATGAGGAGAAATCAAGGAGCAAAGATAAGGAAGTTTAAGTTGAATTATCAGAGATTATGTTTGATAAAATGGCTGAGAAAGAAACAAAAGCAGGTGGAGGGCAAAGTGCATATTTTTAGGTCAGAGGAATTAGCTGAATTTCAACAGAAAGATGAAAAACTAAAGCAGTTGTACCAACAAACATATACAGAGAAGAATCTGCGTGTATTCCAGGATGTTACTATCTTAAAAACATGACATCTTGATGAGGAAATGGAGATCACCTATTCAGGTGGATGAGAAATGGGCAGATGTTCATCAAATTGTATTACGGGTGGGTTATAGGAAGGGGTTGTTGTGGGTAGCACATTAATTACCATTAGGAGGTCATTTCAGAGTACGGGAAGGTTAAACCAAAATACAAAAATACTTTTATTGGCCTGAATTGCATAAACATGTGTTTGACTTTTGACAGACATGTCAAAAATGTCAGGTAATAGGAAAACCTCAGGCAGCCATAAATCCTCAGCCAGCACACTTGATAGTCATTTTTGCATTTGAGGAACTTCTTACAATAGTCTTAATTGATTGCATTGGACCTCTCTCGAAAACAATAATTGGGTATCAGTATTGGTTGACAATAATGTATGTGCCTACTAGATTTCCAGAGCCCATTCTATTACGTAGTATCACAGTTAACAGGATTGTAGAAGAGTGACTGAAGTTTTTTACTAGATATGGACACTCACAGAGATACAGTCAGATCAAGGGTCAAATTTTACATCAAAATTATTCAAGGAAGTTATCAATAACTTAGGACTAAGGATGAGTAAGAAATGCTGGCCAGCCAGTGATGCCCACATCCCACAAATGAATAAAAAAAAGAATAAAAATTCAAATCCACTGCATACCATCCAGAATCGCAGGAAGTGTTAGAATGCTGGCATCAAACATTAAAGACCAGGTTAAGGGCTTGTAGTCAAGACTTTCCAGAGGATTGGGATAAAAGAACTCCATTTGTACTTTTTTTTGCAATTAGGGATGCACCAAATGAATCAACTAAATTCAGATCTTTTAAATTAGTTTTTGGGCATGATTTGATTTGATTTGTTTATTTATTGGCACATGTACCTTGTCACAAAAATAAGTGAAAAATGTTGCACAGTGTCTCCACTGTCCAGCGCCATCTTAAAACACAGAAAAATAAACCAAAACATAGAATATAAATACAGAAAAATGAAGAAAAAATGAAAAAAGGGTCCAACTTTACAGTCCTCTTTGTTAAGTGCTCTGTCATGGGCCATAGGTCTGGTGGAACAGAAGTCACTAATCTTCAGCGCTGTCTCGCCTGCATCGATGCCTTCACCACTACAGGTCCTCACTGGACCCCGACAATGTAAATGCCACCGATGTTGCCTGGTATCATATCGGCTCAAACCCATCTCCACCACCACCGTGAGTCTGCTTCAGGCCCATCTTGCCAATGCAGCCACCACTGATGCTGCTGGGTCTTTTACTAGGCCCAAATGTGCTTCTGCCACCACTTCCTTGAATCTGCACTGGATGCAGATGCAGCCAGGAACCCAAACTCACCTCTGCTGCAACAGGCATGAGTCGGCGCTGGGACTGCCTTGACAATGTAGAAGCCGCAGGGAAACGAACTCGCCTCAGACATCACTGCCATGAATCCGTGCTGGGCCCATTTGATTCCGTGCTGCTGGGCCCACTCAGGTCCACGCTGCTGGGCCCACTCAAGTCCACACTGCTGGACCGACTTCATTCCACGCTGCTGGGCCCACTCGATTCCGCGCTGCTGGGCCCACTCGCTAACGCTGATGCTACAGCCCTGACCAAGCTCTTCACCAAGAGGTAAGTAAAATGAAATAAAAGAATAAAAAAGAAAGAAGAGGGTAAGGATGCCTTGCTGCAGTAATACAGGGCCTTGGTGATGCCACACGTTGAGTATTGTATGCTGTTTTGGTCTCCTTGTCTGAGGAAGGACATTCTTGCTTTTGCGGGAGTCCAGCGAAGGTTCACCAGGCTGATTACTGGGATGGGAAGACTGACATATGAAGAAAGAAGTACAACTAGGCTTGTACTCACTGGAATTTAGAAGAATGAGAGAGGATCTCAGAGAAACATATAAATCCTAATGGGACTGGACAGGCTAGATGTGTGAAGCATGTTCCCGATGTTGGGAAAGCCCAGAAGTAGGCATCACTGTCTAAGAATAAGCGGTAAGCCAGTCAGAACTGTGATGAGGAAGACTTCTTCACTCAGAGAGTTGTTGAACTTGTGGAATTCTCTCTCACAGGAAACTGCTGTGGCCAGTTTATTGGAGATATTCAAGGCAGAGCTGGATGTGGCCCATGCAGCTAATGGGATCAAGGGGTATGGAGAGAAACTGGGAGTGGAATACTGAAATTGCATGATCAGCCATGATCGTATTGAATGGTGGCACAGGCTCGAAGGGTTGAATGACCTACTGCTACAGCTTTGGCAAATGGATTAAGGCGAATCCGAAGAGTTTCTATGAATATATTAAGAACAAAAGAGTTTGTAGGGAGACAATAGGGCCCCTTAACAATCAGCAAGGCCACCTATGAGTAGAACCATAGAAGATGGTTGAGGCACTAAATGAGAATTTTGCATCAGTGTTTACTGGGGAGAAGGGTATGGAAGCTCAAGAACTTGGGGAAATAAATAGCGATATCTTGAAAATTGTCCATACTACAGAGGAGGAGGTGGTGCACATTTTAAAACGCGTAAAGGTTGCCAAATCCCTGGGACCGCACCAGGCGTACCCTAGAACTTTGTGGGAAGCTAGGAAAGTGATTGCTGGGCCCCTTGCATTTGTATCATTAGTCGCCATGGGTAAGGTGCCGGAAGACTGGAGGTTGGCTAACGTTGTGCCATTATTTAAGAAAGGTGGTAAGGAAAAACCAGGGAACTATAGACCAGTGAGCCTTGTGTCAGTGGTGAGCAAGTTATTGGAAGGAATCCCAAGCGACAGGATTTACATGTATTTAGAAAGGTCAGGACTGATTAGAGACAGTCAAAATGGCTTTGTATGTGGGAAATCGTGTCTCACTAGTTTGATTGAATTTTTGAAGAAGTGATGAAGAGGATTGAAGCCACAGCAATGGACGTTGTCTATATGGACTTCAGTAAGGTGTTTGATAAAGTTCTGCATGGTAGACTGGCTAACAAGAATAAGTCACATGGAATACAGGGAGAATTAACCATTTGGATACAAAATAGGAGACAAAGGATGGTTGCTTTTCAGACTGGAGACCTGTGACCAGCAGTGTGCTGCAGGGATTGGTGCTGGATCCACTCCTTTTTGTTATTTACATAAATGATTTGGATATAAATATAGGAAGAATGGCTAGTAAATTTGCAGGTGACACCAAAATTGGTGGTGTAGCGGACAGCAAAGAAAGTTACCTCAGAGTATAATGAGACCTTTGATCAGATGGGCCAATGGGATGAGGAGTGGCAGATGGAGTTCAATTTGGATAAATGTAATGTGCTATGCTATGGTTGAGCAAATTAGTGCAGGGCATATATGCTTAATGGTAAGGCCCAGGGGAGGGTTGCTGAACAAAGAGACCTTGGAGCGCAGGTTCATAGTTCCCTGAAAGTGGAGTCACCGGTAGACAGGGTAGTGAAGAAGGCACTTGGTATGCTCACCTTTATTGGTCAGTGCATTG
Organism: Rhincodon typus; assembly: GCF_021869965.1. Lineage (NCBI taxonomy): Eukaryota > Metazoa > Chordata > Chondrichthyes > Orectolobiformes > Rhincodontidae > Rhincodon > Rhincodon typus. The sequence goes on along the minus strand of NC_063333.1, from coordinate 52,273,490 downwards.
AGTGTAGGAGTTGGGAGGTCATGTTGCAGCTGTACAGGATATTTGTTACGCCACTTTTGGAAGACTGTGTTCAATTCTGGCCTCCTTGCTACAGGAAAGATGCTGTTAAACTTGAAAGGGTTCAGAAAAGATTTACAAGGATGTTGCCAGGGTCAGACAGCATGAGCTATCGGGAGAGGCTGAATAGACTGGGGCTATTTTTCCTGGAGCATCGGAGGCTGAGAGGTGACGTTATAGAAATTTATAAAAGAGGCATGGAGAGAGTGAATAGTCAAGGTCTTTTTCCCAGTTTGGGGGGAGTCCAAAACCAGGGGGCATAGGTTTAAGGTGAAAGGGGAAAGATTTAAAAGGGACCTAAGGGGCAACTTTTTCATACAGAGGGTAGTGCGTGTATAAAATGAACTGCCAGAGGAAATGGTGGAGGCAGGTACAATGACAACATTTAAAAGGCATCTGGATGGTTTTAAGAATAGGAAGGGTTTAGAGGGATATGGGCCAAATACTGGCAAATGGGACTAGATTAATTTAGGATGTCTGGTCGGCATGGTTGAGTTGGACCAAAGGGTCTGTTTCTGTGCTGTATATCTCTACAACTCTATACTTATAGATTATCCTTTATTGTCATGTGTACTCTATTGTAAAAGTACAGTGAAAAGCTTTTACACTGTCTGCCTCTTATAATGCCATCTTTGGTACAAGTATCTAGGTACAAATCTTGGATAAAGAAGAAGAATAAAAAACATTGCAATACTCTACAGAGTTTAAAAAATAAGTTAGAAATAAGACATTGTTAGGGGATTTACATTATAGTCAGGTAAAAAGTTTCAAATAAACATTACTTTGTAACAACTCAGTGTAGGGCCTGACTGCCCATGCCAGACCCCAAAACCAATGGCCATCCCTGCTCCGCTTCAAGCCTTCAGACCTGTCCGTACTGGCACCCCGCTGCTCCAAGATAAGTGCCAGCACTGCCTCCCCTGTGTCAATCTCTGCCTGGGACTCACTGCCCACATGCTGTTCCAGGGCCTGTTGCCCGCTCTGCTCCTGGGTTGCTTCCCCATGTGCTGCTCTGGGCCTTGCTGTCCACGTGCTGTATGTTTCTGTGTTTCTAAGAGAGAGAGAAGATATGAAGAGGAGTGAGGAGAGAGAACCACTGAAATTAATCTAGGAGGAATTGACATGTCAGAGTTCAGAGACCACATATTTGGACAATGTGTAAATTTTACAGAAAGATTAAATAGAGCGGGTGAGTTGGCTAGACAGCATTTAAAAGAAACACAGCATGTGGTGAAATAGGAAGCAGACAAAAGAATCAACATTTGTAATTTTGCTAGTCATGATAGTATTAGTATTACTACCAGTGGTAGGTGAACCTCTAAAGGCAAGGTTTAGTGGGCCTTATCAAATCAAAAAAAAATTGACTGAGGAGAATTATTTGATAAGAATGTCAGGTAGAAAAAAATTTCACAAAATATGCCATGTGGATATGTTCAAAAAGTATTTTGATAGAGAAGGAAAGCAAAAGGAGAATGTGTTACTGGTTACCACATAGAGTGAAGAACCAAGTTCAGATAATTCTGAATTGAACATTCCTTAAATTAAATTGGAAATTGAGGGAGTTCTCAAAAATTGGGATAAATTATTGTGTTACCTTCCACAGGAATCTCAAAATGCACTGAAAGAATTATCATAATCACATGGGGAGATATATGGGAATAAAGCGGAAAGTACTAATCTGATTATGCATGATGTAGGTATAGGAAATGCTGTTCTAATTAAGCAACATCTTTATAGACTTAACCCTTTAAAGTCGGCATAGGCTCAAAAAGAGATTGAATGCATGCTCAAAGACAATATAGTTGAAATGAGTTGCAATGAATGGAGCTCACCCATAGTAATGGTGCAAAACGAGATGGTACTCAATGATCATCGCAAAGCCAATGCACTTATAAAATTTGATTCATATCCTATTCCACAGTTGGAAGACTGCATTGAGAAGGTGGGACAAGCAACTTATATTTTTAAGTTGGACTTACTTAGAGGATATTGACAGGTACCTTTATCTGAAAGAGTGCAGGACACTTAGGCATTTGTGACACTGAATGGACTGTACCAGTTTAAAGTCATGCCATTTGGTATGAAAAATATGCCAGCCACATTTCAAAGAATAACCAATAAGGTCAATTTGGGATTACTCAACTGTGTGTGTACATCGATGATCTGGGGAATTTTGATCACACATGGAGGGAACATTTGGAGCTTCTATTGGAATTGTTCTATTGACATCTGGAGGAGGGTTTGGTGATAAACCTGGCTAAGAGTGAGTTTGCAAAAGTAAAGTCACATTCCTGGACCATGATATTGGACATGGACAACTAGCCCCATAGGATGTGAAAACAATGGTTATTGGGGAATTTCCCATACCATCGACAAAGAGGAATGTACTACGATTCCTGGGACTGAATTTTTTTTATTGGAAGTTCATACTGAACTTTAGCAGTGTGGTTGCTTCACTGACTGACTTGTTGAAGAAGTGCAGAAAATTTCAGTGGATGGTGGATTGTCAGAAGGCATTTTAAAGCCTGAAAGCTATGTTAATCACTGCCCCAGTGCTAGCTGCACCTAATTATGCAAAGCATTCAAAGTGGCTATCGATAAGAGTGATGTGAGTGTTGGTGCTGTACTCTTACAAGAAGACAATGAGAAGTTAGAAAGACCTATTTGAGTATTTTTCCAGGAAATTGAATAATCGTCAACAGAAATATTCTACAATTGAGAAGGACATCTTGAGTTTGTTGTTAGTTTTGCAACATTTCAACATTTATATTGCCAGTAATGTGTCTGAGACAATTCTATATATTGATCATAATGCCTTAAAGTTTTTGGAAAAATTTAAGGATTAAAATTCCAGACTGTTTAGATGGAGCTTATTATTGCAGTCATTCAATTTGAAAAGTTATACGTGTGACAGTGAGATAATGTAATTACTGACGCGTTTTTGCAACTTTGGTGAAGGAAGATGGAAGTGTTTAGTGGTGCGGAAAAGAATGGACTGAAGTGGACTGTAGTAGTGAATGTTTGCATTATTAGAGTCAATGTAATGTATTGTAGAATAAACAAATAGAGTAAGGCAAAGGGTTTTTAAAAACGATTCTATCTTTGAATATTGAGGTCACTTTTTTACGGGGGGTGGTGGTGTGATGATACATTGGCTTTAAGATGTGTATTTTGTTTTTTTTATGAAAAGAGGTTGAGATAGAGGTACCGAGTGGGCTGCTCAATGCCAATGAAGTAAACCACTTGTGAGGCCTTGGGTTTTATTTTAAAAGTTTGGAACAATATCAGCAGCCTGAATGGGTGGGGTCAAGCTCCCACAGAACCAGGATTTTTAGCTTTGCTTTCAGTAGCTGTTGGGGTTGTGAAATCTGCCATATCTCTCTCTCTCTGTTTGCTACAGCTAAAAGCTTGGGGTCTCTTTCTGCTGCTGGAATTGCATATGAGACAATCTATTTTACCAAATTTGCCTTTGCCAAGAGTGTGCTTATGGGATGTTACTATAGCTTCATAGCCAAATGAGTAAGAAAGCTGCAATCCATCATAAATCCATGATCCATTCCGAGCCAGTACCTTCAAGAAAGCAGGAGATAAAATTGGAAACTAAAGTGTTCATTCATGAATGAGTCAAAATATAGCACAACCACCTTGTCCACAAAACTGATAGTGTCTGGATACATGTAGAAGACACTTTTAAATAAATTCATTGATGCTGTAGCATTGACTTAGCAACGACACCCAAGGCATTCCATCCTGCCCCTACTGAGCTACCTTCCAACTTACCCGTTACCTGTTCAATAAAAGGTCTATCATTTTCCTCCAAAAATAGCTACTGAGCATGTGCATAAAGACCTGTGTTACAGTGTCATGGGATCAAATGGAACTAGAGCCTGAGTCTATAGATTTCCAGAAAATCTCAAATAAAAGCAAAGTATGTGAGTATTTATGAAGATTAGTCTTCTACTTTCCTCTGCTGCTAGTAAATAATGTCTATTGGGTTACGGGTTGAAAATGCACCACTTGCCTTCTTTCCATACATTCTCTACCTCTCAACCTTTCTTATCTCTTCGTCCCAATCTTTTTTATGTTGTCCTCATAAGTTAATCATTACACGCCCTCCTGACTTAACACTTGATTTAAGACTGGATTTATTGTACATTTGTATATCTTCACCTTGGTTTTTCCATTCCATTTTCCTCAAAAACATTGTTTATAAAAAAAACTTAACAGGAGCTGCAACAGGGTCCTGATAATATTCAATTACTTTTCTTTTGTGAACTGCTAAGTTTATTTAATTATTTTTTATTCAATTCACTTGCCCATTATATAAGCAAATAAAGAACAGGGTCAAAATCATTTCAAATAGCTGGGATCAATTTGTAAGATTAAACATTGAGATTTCATTTGATACATTTGAAAAGTCAGAAGTCTGCTGGATGAGACCATGAAGTATTAGCAACAATAACAATATATAGTTATATAGTGCCTTTAACATAATGAAGCGTTCCAAGGTGCTTCATAAAATAAAATATGACACTGAATAACACAAAGAGCAAAATCTTGCAATAGCCTGCAGGCAGGTTTGTGTAAAGGATTGCAGGTAAAGTTCCCACTCTCCTAACAGTGTGATTCCATTTCCCCAGGCATTCTATCCAGGCCACACTGAGATACTCCTCGTCTTACCTGTCAGCTGTAGAATAAAGGTCTCTATCATTTTACTCTAGCCACAAATAGCTACTAAGCATGTGTATATGGAGATAGTAGGAACTGCCGATGCTGGAAGGGTCTCGGCCTGAAACGTCAGCTTTCCTGCTCCTCTGATGCTGCTTGGCCTGCTGTGTTCATCCAGCTCTACACCTTGTTATCTATGTGTATAAGGAGTTATGTTTTAGTGACACCAGATCATAAAAAACTGGTGCCTGACTGTAGACGGCTTCAGAAGATCTCCTCCATTACTATTTCTTTGTATATAGTTGTGTTTAATAAACCCTGTCAATGTTCATTTACAAGAATATAGACCTAATCTTACCAGAACGCCTGACTCCCGGTTCTCTTTTTTGGGGACTTGGCTACAGCCCCAGCAGTAGCCAGTGCTCCTAGTAGCATGGCTGGGACCAGAGAGCTGTAAGTCAATCTGAAACAATAGCAGCCTTCAGAGGTAGGATTCTTCTCCATGGGAGCAGAAAATCCATCTCAAGTCACTAATTAACCTCTAGAAGAGGAATGGGGATGTGGGGATGTGGGGGAGGGAGGTGCGTGGGTGGTATCATTCTGCAGCAACATTTCAGCAGTAGTTCTGAAAACACCATAACCTGGAGGATCACAACCAAGAAATATTAGATAAGATGACCAAGCATTTGGTTAAAGAGATGGATTGGAAGAAGTGTCTTAAAAGAAAAAAAATGATGTCGAGAGTTGAAGAGATGTAGAGAGAGTATTCCAGAGTTTAGATCCTCTGCAAGCGTGAGTGATGAAGCAATTATGACGAAAAATGCACAAAAAGGTCACAACTAAATGATTATGGGCATCTTTAGGTTGTGGAGTTGGAGGAGATTGCAGTGTTGGGGAGTAGCAAGCTAATGGAACGAATTTAGAACAAGGATGAGAATTCTAAGGATTTTGTTGAAGTTGATGATGCTCGTGAGATCATGTGGACTTGTTTGGGCTAGGAAGGAATAAATCAATCAATTAAAAGGTGAGATGGTGCATTTGTGTATGATGGCAATACTTTCTCAGTTTTGATATTTTTGTTTGTTTTTTTTAATGTCATAAATATTTGGCTTAAAATTCTTTTCCCATTTTTTGGTGGGTCCCTTTCTTTAAAATGAGCTATATTTTTGGATGTGGATTTACCTGCATCCATTACTGATAAAATACAAACATTCCATTTACAAAGTGCTCTTCATGACCATAGGACAACTCAAAGCGGTTTACAGTCAATATGTTACTTTTACAGTGTGGTCATTCTTGTAAAGTAGGAAATACAGCAGCAAATTCCCAAAAACAGCAATGCGATCATTACTGTTCAAGCTTTTTTCTTTATCATTGACTATTGGACAGGGCATTGGGAACTACATCCCTGCTTTCTTCAAATAGTGCCACAGGACCTTTTAAATCTACTTGAGGACACAGAAGTGACCCCAGTTAAAAATTTTATTCAAAAGGCACAATCTCCAACAGTGCACCATTCTCTCAGCACTGCGCTAGAGGGGTTGCCTTGAAGTTACTACTGAAGTACTGGAGTGAGACTCAGTTCAGAGTCTTGTGATTCAGAAGTGAGATTGCTACAAATCGCAAGTCTTGTTGAACCCTTTTGTTCATAGTGACAGTTGTAGTTTCCATTGCAATTTGAGGGCTGCACGTGTTCATTCAATGAAGAGGTCTTTACCATTGATTTCTAGGGAACAAGAAAATATTCAAATCACCAAGCTTGGCAGCTGTTGCTTTCATTACACCAAGGATATCTTACAATAAAATAAAAGCATATTACTTCTCCTCGTGTCAGTTGGGATTCCTGGAATTGTATTCATTTGGAGGCTACAGATTGCAGCAGCTTTACGTGAATTTGATGGCTGTAGAGAAAGGTTGCAGGAGAATTTTTAAACATTTTTGTCTTGCACTTGGATTACACTGAAGTTCCACTTAATATCATGAGAATTGTAGAGCGATACGGCATGGAAACAGACCCTTTGGCCCAACTTGTCCGCGCTGACCAGATTTCCTAAACTGAACTAGTCCCTTTTGTCTATGTTTGGCCCATATCCCTCTGAAACCTTCCAGTCCATGTACTTGTCCAAATGTCTTTTAAATGTTGTAATTGTATTCACCTCTATCATTTCCTCTGGGAGCTTGTTGCACATATGCACCACCCTCTGTGAATAAGTTACCCGTCAGGTCCCTCTTAAATCTTTCACCTCTCACCTTAAACCTATGCCTTCTAGTTTTGGACTCCTCTACCCCGGGAAAAAGACCATGCCTATTCACCCTATCCATGCCCCTCATGATTTTATAAACCTCAATAAAGTTACCCCTCAGCCTCCAATTCTCCAGGGGAGAAAAACCTCATCCTATCCAGCCTCTCTTTCTAACTCAAACCTTCCAATTCAATAACATCTTTGTAAATCTTTTTTGCATCCTTTCCAGATCAATAGCATACTTCCGATAGCAGAGCAACCAGAATTGTACGCAGTACTCCAAATGTGGCTTTACAAATGACGTGTACAGCTGCAACATGACTTCCCAAATCCCGTACTCAATGCTCTGAACAATGAAGACAAGCGTGCCAAACACCTTCTTCATCATCCTGTCAACCTGTGACACCACTTTCAAGGAACTATGTACCTGTGCCCCCAGGTCTCTCTGTTCAACAATAATCCCCAGGACCTGATCATTGACTGTGTAAGTCCTGCCCTGATTTGACTTACCGTAATGCAACAGCTTGCATTTATCAAAATTAAACTCCATCTGCCATTCCTGAGAATGCTGGGAAAGTCATATCTTAATCGACACTAAGAAGATCTGAGTACCAGGTATGGAATTCTCAATGGACATTCCATTATGTGGAAAAGAATGACCAGTGCAAGATGGTCAAAAAGAAATAATGGCAACTTTTAAGGAAACATTGTCTTACAGTATATTGCCACTCCCAGATCTGCAAAGAGATAATTCCCTTCTGAAGAATTTATGGGGAATACGGTTCCTGTGACGATTCTCATGAGAAACTCCAGGTGAGAAGAGGATCATTTGATAGAATGCCTTTGGGAAGAAATGTGAATTTTGATTAAGCTTATTATATAAAATTGGGAGATCTTTCACTGGATTATCAAAGTCTATTTCTTCGATGAGAATATTGCTTTCTCCCATGAGTGTGATATGGTAAATGATGAAGGCAATGTTGAAAGATTGCAGGAGAATAAAAATAGACTGACAGGATGGGCAGTTAAGTTACAAGTTTAGAGAAAGAGTGAAGCAATATATTTTTGAAATAAAAATAAGAAAAAGAAATACATTTTGAGCAGTAAATTTACAAGCTGAATACAGGATCAGACATCAATAATTGTCATTGACAATAGATGTAACCAATAAAACAGTAAACAAAATCCTTGATTTTATACTTAGAGGCATAAAATACATATTTTAAGAATTAAAAAGGAGGTCAGAAAATAAATCTGTACACAAAAATATTTAGAATTTGAAATTCTCTGCTGCAGATTGAGGTTGATATAGTACTCATAAATGCTTTTTATGGCGAATTGGAAACTTGTTAAAAAAAAAAGCAATATTAAGGTGAATTGGGAATGATTTGGAGACAGGGATTGGCCAGTATAGTTTGGAAGTAGTGGAGCAAAATCACTGGTAAGACCTTTATGTGCCAAACAGCTCATATTTGTGCTGTAACATTCTATGATTTTACAATTCTAAAGTTGCAATGCGCTCTATTTATCAAGTGTGAAATCTGCTTGGCTTGGGTAAGCATCTGTTACATTGATATATTTACATTTGAATGTTAGGCTTTGCTGTGAAATATCTTAATATTTAGTTTATTTTTATTTAGGTATTATTTTTCCTTTCTTCTTCCTGGACGTTCATCAGTTAGGTGGAACATTGTTCATCAGCCATTGTCAATATTATTCTATGCTATTGTTCTATAAATTGCTAACAAGAGGCAGAGTGTGATGGCTTATATGAATTTTCACTCTGTCTTAACTATGGATTTCTGTCTCTTCACTTAGAGTTTCATCGAGCAAACTGAATGAAGCGAAATGATTTGCTAGTGGGCAAAGAGTTCAAATTTATGTCCTGAACTTTAAAACTTTACAACATCAACCTCTAACAATGCTCACCCGGATGGCATCTGTAATCTTTAGGACATAATTTTATTTTTTGTAAATAAAATAGAGATAACACAGTGTGGAGCTGGAGGAACACAGCAGGCCAGGCAGCATCAGAGGAGCAGGAAAGTTGACGTTTCCGGTTGGGAGCCTTCTTCAGAAGAAGGGTTTGAAGAAGTGTTCCGATCTGAAACGTCAACTTTCCTGCTCCTCTGATGCTGCCTGGCCTGCTGTGTTCCTCCAGCTCCACACTGTGTTATCTCTGACTCCAGCATCGGCAGCTCTAACTATCTCATTCTATTTTTATGCTATTTTGCAATTCAGGAAATTCAGCTAAGAATATAAATTCAATGTCTGAGTAATTATGTATGTGGGAGAGTATAGCTTTAATTGACTGAAGAGCAAAATTGGCAGATAATTGAGAATAATAATGGTTGAGAATTGGTTATAAGTTAAAAGTGACATTACTTACTGAGAGGTTAAACCTTCCCTTCTTGTGGTAAGGATAATTTATGCTTGTCGATTCTGCAGCACTATAGATTTATTTATAAGTACCACGAAGATGTAACGCGTATAAGCTTTGAAAACGGTAATTGATTGCCATTTTTGGAATTGTGGGAAACTGCACACTGTAGACTTTGACGAGTGAAGAGGGTCAGTAAAGATACCTATTTAATTGTTTTGGTGGAGTTTGGAGGAGGAAGAATCCATCTATGAAGCCCGCAGAAATAATCTTGGCGGCTGGCACTCCACTATCCTAACTCTTCAAAATTGTGAAATCCCTTCCTGATCAGCAGCTCTCTTTCTGGCAGCTCTGCCAATTTACTTTACCAAACCTGGTGAGCTGTGCTGGGGCATCTGTTGTCCTGCTGCTCACCTGGCGAAAGTAAATTAGATAAGAGTCTCCAATCATGAAGTGCGCTTTGCCACTAAAGCGAACACTAACCAGTATTCTTCCACCTGCTGACCATCCAAAAGTCACAATAGATCCACTTATCTTTCATTTTCTCTGTACTGTGAGAAGTGCATTTCATTTCTAAGGTCAGCATCCCACACTTCCTGCTAAAGTTGCTTTTGCAATGTCTCACATTAATGTGATACTTTTCTAATAAGCCTTGATGACAGCTGAGCCTTTCCTGTGCACAGCTTGTGACAGGTTTGGTGTTGTTCACTTCCTGTTCTACAGAAATTACAACATACTCACAGGATGGAACCAAAAGCACTGAAATAAAAGGACAGAAAAAATAGTGGGAAACAGAGCGAATGAAAGAGGGATGAATTAGAAAACCAACGTTTTGATAAAAATTCAAAATAGAGTAAAATTTTGTAATGCATACACATTGAATGAAATTAAATCATATATGGCTGTTGTGTTCATATTCTTTTCTTTCCTGTTTCTTTTATTATTTTGTTTTTGTCTTATTTTTAGTTTGTTCTGGTTAACCTTAACCCTGACCAACAAATCCAAAGTTCAATATTACTACCGTATTGCATTAACCCATTAACTCATCAAAGGGTTTGATTGTGTCAAGATTTTAATACCCAACAGTTAAAGATTTATGAGCTCTTAGATTTAAATGCAGTACATCTAATCTTTATTACTGTTGAGGCATGACAGCTGTCCACACTATTTTCTAAATACTATGTTTCAAAACAATAAAATCATAGCCATTTGTAATCCAGCAGGATGTCATTCAGCCATGTGTGTGCAAGCGTTTTGTTAGGACAATCCCATTTTGTTTGGACAATCATAAGCTTCTCTGGCAGGCAGGAGATCAGAGCTTTGACTTCCAGCAGAGTGATCAAGTCCAACGCATGAAGAATGGTGACTGCACCCACAACACCACTCCACCCCACCAAAAAACCTGATCTTGCCTCATCCCACACCCGCTTACCAACACATCTAGCTAATCCTCTTGATGACAGAATTATGAATTAGGTGAATGGCCTATCTACGTGAAAATGATCCATTTATGAAAACAAAACAAAAGATGATCTGCTTTGTGTGTGAAGCAGTGAAAGAAATGGATTGACTTGTGTTCCATTATGCAAGAAAGAGAAAGATGAAGAATTCAAAATGAACCCCATTGTCCTTCCATCTAGCTAAATTGGCTGGAAGGCTGTTTTGCAATGCAGAGTGATATTAACAGCATGGGTTCTATTCCTACACCAGCTGAGGTTACCACAAAGGGCTCTCCTTCTCAACCTCTCCCCTTGCCTGAGGCATAGTGACCCTCAGGTTAAACCACCACCAGTTGTCTCTTTATAATGAGGGAGCGGGACAATGGCGACTTTACTTCAGTGTTCCAACTTCCTTTACTTCAAATAATTTATCCAAGTTCCCCTTAAAAGATGCCTGTTGCAAAACATTTCATATATCAATCACATTCTGCTTGGCATTTTTCTCAAACTCAACGCCCTCACAGTAATAGTTATAAATTGATGACTTATTTTCATTGAGAAGCTAGCTTCACTGTATACAATGCCCTTCATAATTTCAAAGTCTCTATGACGTCTCTTCTTTGCTTTTGCGACTCCAGTGGAATATACTGTTACAGATTTTACATAATCTATTTTTTATATTTAGGTCATAGGAAAGAGCAGATTTCAAAGCTGTCCAACCCAGAGTTGAATATCAAACCCCACTTCCTATCTACCATTGGGTGACTGAACATACAACTATCTCAGCTGTAAATCTTTGGGGCTCCCTAGTCTTTCAGCTTGTCTTCCTTCCTTTAAAAGCCTTTTAAAAGATGTAAACTTCGCTGAGATTTTAGTTGCCGTCCTTAACAATCAACATACTAGTTTGGAGTTTGTTGCTTTTTAAAATAATTTCTATTCATTGAGTGCCATGAGACATTTTCATAAGCAGGTGGCAAGACATAACAGCAATGTTGCTGTAATTATGGTTGTACATTATAGGGTTGGCAAATTGTTGCTGCTAAAACTTACTCTGTTGCAATACAGATTGATCACCCTAGCAGAAAGGTGAAATAATTGCATACATATTATTAGAATTGAGGTCTGATGAAGAGTCACCGGACTCGAAATATTAATTCTGCCAGCAATTCCTGTTTTTGTTTCAGATTTCCAGCATCTGCAGTTCCTTGTTGAATCCAAATCTGTACAACTGTATTACCAAACAGGAGTGTTTGAGATTTGATGGTGCAGTTAAACAGACTTAAACTTAATTTGCAATGAGTTTTAAGGTAAAGTGCTTATCTGTTTACAAATATCTGTTTTGGTGTCCTATATCTTTCTAGGCTCACACAACAATAATGAAATCAATTGAACAAAATGGCTGCAACAATGGAGTTTGCCTGTCTCTAATTTTACTGTGAGGATTACTTGTTTGAAACTTTATGAAAAGTTGCCTCTTTCTGTGACTATCTTATGAGCCACCGATTGACCTGGTGAATGTATAGAGTGGGAAATTGCGATAATATCGATGCTTCATGTTATGACACAAGAGATGTACTTCTCAAGTTAAGTTTAAATTACGTTATCCTGACTGTCATAGAAATTTAATTCCGGAGCAATTAATTTGTCTTTCTAAGCAGACCAGAAGCCAACATGACTGGTGTTGACATTGTGTTATTTCCAAGTCAACCACATGACGAAATAGTGGGTGAACCCCAGGGGCCTGATTATAACTCTGTGTAACTGCATGGCCTTTCAGTGTGTTACTCCAAGCCCAGGGTCTCGAATACTTTCTCTGGGGAGAGCTAGAAAGATTAATCCTGTTGTGGATTTTAAAGGCCAGGGAAAAAAAGTTGCACCATTCTGCTTTCTGTTTAAGGAAAGAAGGTCTAGTATTGCAGAATGGTTGTCACTTCTGCAGCAGGAAACCTCCCACCCACCACTCCCTGACATATTGGCATGATTAAATTCTCCACCCAAGGCCACTATTTCGAGATAATTTCTATTTCCATGGCTGATTCACTGTAGGGACCACGTGGAACTGTTTGTGACTTCTTGCATCTTCGTCTACATGCTTTAGACACTATGATGAAAGAGGATAACACATTTCCAGTTTCCTTGTCCGTACTTTCCATCAAGTCAAACCAAGAAATGTGGTAAGCCAAGGGCAACAAGCTGCGTTCACATAGCACCTTTAATGTGGCAGACTGATCTAATATACTTCACAGGAGAGTTATAAAACAAAACATGACATCACAATTGAGAACAACCTATTTTCGGTTTCTTTGTCCATACTTTCCACCAAGTCAAAACAAGAAATGTAATAAGCACCATATTACTAAATCTTGGTTGCAATTGTTCAGCCCAGACATTTTTATTCCAGTTCTGCTGATTTGCTGATAGTTCAAAGCTCCAAATAAAATTATTTTTGTTATCCTTTATTTTAAAATTTGATTTGAAAATTTGGTTGAAGAAAATTATCCACCAAGTTCTGTGCTAATTGAACTGCGCCCTCACTTACTGAACTTGCTTGTTGATGTGGTACCTGGAGCATTTTGAAGATTATTGGTACAGTTTGTCCCTTTCTCATTCCTATTGATGAAATTTCTCATTTTTGTTACTCCTCAAATGTGCATCATCTTGCATTGCATTGTGCCATTGCTGCCTTCTCCAGAACACAAGTGTGGTGCACTTAAGAAAGAAGAATTTTCACCTTTTACCTGTTATTCTGATTGGATTTGTGCATTAGTGTACCTCAGCTTTCACTGGTTCTCAGATATTTCTAATGTTTGCCAATGTTATGTGGAAGTCAAAACACTTTTGAAGATGGCCTTGTGCGAATAAATGGATGCAAGTTTATAAAGAAGTGCAGCAAGCTGGAGGTTTTGCAGTTATTAGTAGAGCTCAGAATATGGTGTTTCCACATTGTATCAATAATGGCTTCAGTCCAATGAAAGGTGGAAATCTCCCATCTCATGACAGAGTATTGTTTTGAGGAAGATTCATGGAAACTGGTCCTCCATGTGTCATGCCAAAGTTTCTCACTCAATCTTCCACTCTTCCACTTATTAATTATGCAACTCATCTTTTTTTTCTATTCATTTTTGTGGGATGTGGGTGTCGCTGGCTGGCCAGCATTTCTTGCCCACCCCTGGTTGCCCTTGAGAAGGTGGTGGTGAGCTGCCTTCTTGAACCGCTGCATTCCTCCTGCTGTGGGTTGACCCACAATGCTATTAGGGAGGGAATTCCAGGATTTTGACCCAGCAACAGTGAAGGAACAACGCTATATTTCCAAGTCAGGATAAAGAGTGACTTGGAGGGGAACTTAGAGGTGGTGTTGTTCCCATATGTCTGCTGCCCTTGTCCTTCCAGATGGAAGTGGTTGTGGGTTTGGAAGGTGCTGTCTGAAGATCTTTGGTGAATTTCTGCAGTGCATCTTGTAGATAGTACACACTGCTGCAACTGAGCGTCGGTGGTGGAGGGAGTGAATGCTTGTGGATGTAGTACCAATCAAGTGGGGTGCTTTGTCCTGGATGGTGTCAAGCTTCTTGAGTGTTGTTGGGGCTTCACTCATCCAGGCAAGTGGGGAGTATTCCATCTGGTGCCGGTCTTGTGAAATTAAAGAGCAGGAGAGACTGGCATACTTGCTCCTACCAGAATTTTGCAAAATCTGTGTAATTGGCTTCATATTTAAATACCAGCACCGCATCACTTCAGTAGTTGCAATCACACTATAGTGTTACACCGAGCAAATGGCCTAGAAAGGCAAGTTAGCTCCTCCATTTGTTGACAGGAACCTGGTTGTGCTGGTGGACAGAGTGATGGAAAGGATAGCAGTGTTATATCATGCAAAGGAGGATATGCCACCAGATTCAGACAGCCTGGATTAAGATAACGGCATGACTCAGCGCATGTGCCGGATGAGGTACAATTCACAGCAGTGCAACGAGATGGTTAATGATTGTTTGTGCCCCACAAGAGTAAATGCAATGATCTTCTCTCTGCTACCTCATACTCACAACAGCCATCACTAACTCTAACTCTGCCACTGTCCATTCCTCTCACCAAAGCTCATTGATTACAACTTTCACTATTCCATGCATCATATCCTCTCAATAGCTCTCACTCACCTCATTCTGCCAAACTACAAGCACTTGCTGTCCTCTATGCTTCCTACTCACTGGAGACATTTTATCACCTCTCCTGCTCATGTATACCCACCAATGGCTATTCCATTCACTAGCATCATACTCATTCTGCCTTTTGTCTCATGATAGGACACATTGGCTCAAGTTCAGACTGATATCTCCACAGCATCTGGCTGATTTACCTGTAACCCTGAACTGAGCTGCAGAACTGACCATGGCTTAATCCCTGGACAACAAGGACAGACTCCAGACTCTGGGAGGACCAAGTGCCTCACTGACTATGGCCAGCCCCTTGGACTGGAATCAGACAAGTCCAATGCCTGACATGACGGTGCGCCTGACTGAAAATACTCCCCATTGACCTCACTCGGGGCTGCTCCTCCTTGACTTGCAGACATGGCTGTTTGATTGAATCACATGCAATGTGCTTGCCACCTAAGCTGCTAGTGTATGTTGTGGTGTGACGTTGATGTAACACGGTGCCATGCAGAAGCATGCCCACCATCATGTCTGTTCAGTGCTTCGAATCATCCTCAGTTGCCATCTCTTCCTGTTGACAAAAAAGCAATGTAAGCCATAGATGTTGGCAGACTCTACAGAAGCTCAAAGTGATTTAGTTCTGAGAAATGAAATGAAGAGCCATGAGATGTATCCTGTGTAGATGCATGAGGCATGTGTTTCTCCTTCCACAAAATGCCCTGGTAGAAGCGTGCAAATGGTAAGTGTTCTCAAGCTCGAAGGTGAAGTCCTGAAGGGCTGAAGTGGTGTGTGAATTGGTCTTAAACCAGTTCTGATGATGTGGTGAAGCTGCTGGTTAGCCGTTACCATGCACAAAGAATAGAAGAGGGCACTGTTTGTTCTGTACCATTGTAATGAATACAGAGTTGGATGAGGTTCAAAAGAAGCAAATGGTGTGGAGCTGCTGTCAGGTAACCACTCTAACTTTCATATCAGGAATTTACTGTCTGTTTTCTCAGGAGATGAGAATTAGAAGATTAATAAGAAAGAGGTGAGTTTAGCTCATAATATGATGCAAAAACATGGAAATAAGGTCACTACTGCTCATTAGTAAAATTTAGGCCTAACGGTTTAAAATTTAAGGGGAAAAATTGGAAAAAACTTTTCTCAATGTTCAGAATCTGACTTTTCCATTTATGCTATTTTATCCCCTTGTTCTCACCATTTCCCACACTGTTAAACAAAGTGGAAAATTCCACCCACATGTTTAGATTCCCATGAGGAAAACAGTGTTTGAGGTGAAGTTCAGTTTAATGGATGGTTGTTAGTAGTTTGAGTGATCAATTTGTTTTTTTCAACATGTAATAAGCCTGACATTTGCTGGGACACAGAAACCTCTTTCTCTCCAAAATATTCAGAAACAGCGGACATAAGTGAAAGTTTATCAGAGCCACAAATCCCCAATTTTAAAACTAGTGATTGTAACAAGGTCAGCCAGGTTGACATCATAAAAAATGAGTTCCCTAATTGGGGCTGTTAACCTGGTCCAATCAGGGAGCCCTGGCTGACAGATATAAATAGGAGTGTCAGAGGTTCTGTTCAGTCTGAGAGCTGACTCTGAGGGAGCTGGATCAGTGTCAAGGCCTCTCCACATGTAAATAAAGGGTGACTGAGAGACAGGGTAGCGGCCTCTGTGGAGTTATTTCAAAAACAGTAATTTCAACTTCACTTCAGCAAACCAAAAGACTCTGGTCATGATATATCTCTCCTTGGAGGTGGTAAGAAGGGGAAATAGTGTGGCAAGGTGGCTCTGAGATAAACTTACCCCCTCCTCACTACGTCACTAATTAAGTTCTGGGTTGGAAGCTCTGTGGGTGACTTTCTTGACCTACCATCAACTAAAGATCTTGAGTGCTGAATTAATGGCTAGTGTAGGGCCTCAACTTGCCATATCCCCAAACAGCTGCCTCCAGGATTAGTGAGAATTTTGGCTATTTTCTCACTTTAAAACCTGTCTGCTGAGTTGTGGAGAGGTCCCACACAATTCCCACCCTGTAAGAAGTATTTACCTTCTTACCACTGGATCTCCTGAGGGATTGGCTTCATTTGGCAGACCTTTGGACCTAGAAACTGCCAGCATCTGATTGACATTTAGCGTCTAGCAACCCAGGATGCCCAAGACAAGCATGGCAAGCAGCCTATCCATGTGCCTGTGGAAAGGAGCACACCAATGCAGCAGAATAGATGACCTTTAGGCTCTGGCTGTAGCACTAATGCATTAATAGTCATGGCACAACAACACAAGGCAAAAATGCTGTGAGCACGCAAGTAGGTACTCAGTGAATGAGTGCTAAGAGAGCAAGCGAGTAACTTTGAGATGCAGGCTGGTTCAATCTCTGAGCTGTGTGCCTGATTGTCTATGCAAGGTATCCTTGCAGCAGCCTTTTATTGCTAGTTCCTGGTGCGCCGTGTAAGGCAGGTTTGATTTGATTTTATTGTTGTCATATGGACTGAGGTATAGTGAAAAGGATTGTAGTGTGTGATATGCTGGCAAATCATATCTTGCATAAGTACATCATGGTTCAAAAACAGTATGCAGAATATAGTGTTACATCTACAGAGAAGGTCATAGAACAATTTTAATGTATGGGAGGTCCGTTCAAAAATCTGATAACAGCAGGAAAGAAGCTGTTCTTGAACCTGTTGGCATGTGTTTCAAACTTTAGTATCTTCTGCTGACAGAAGAGGGTGGAAGACAGTATAACTAGGGTGGGAGGGGTCTTTGATTACGTTGTCTGCTCCGCCAAGGCAACAGGAAGTGTAGATGGAGTCAAAGAAAGAAAGGCTGGTTTTTGTGATGGATTGTACGTCCGAAGCATCCTGCAAGTAGATCAGAGAGATGACGTGAGGATTCTAAGTGGATCTATGGATGGGAGGTGCATGCAGCTGGACCCCATGGATCATGTCCTAAGATGCAGTTTTGTGTTGAGCAACATGGAGGCTCTTCATAGGTATCAGGGAGCTGAAGTTGCCAGATGCCTGCTCTGACCTCCAAGTTTATTCAGCATGTTTGGTAAATGGAAATATGCCTATTAATAAAGAAAGATGTGCAATTAATGAGGCGAACAAGCAATAATAGGCAACTAGAGAAAATCTCACCTCGACACCCAGCAGATGCATGAACGATGTAGTGAGTCAGCCCCGACATAGCAATAGGCCTTTCTGGATTTATCCTGTAACTAATCTTGCCATTTTCCATGTAATTCCAGCAAATATAAGATTCTGCCCAATAGTCGTGAAGGAGTTAATGTTCACATTGCATTGAACTCCACCCATTCTGTTAATGTCACACACAGTTGTGGGTGGAGACAGGGAGCTCTGTACCATCCTTCAGAAGGAGCAGATGTATTCTGTAAAGCTCCTGAGAGTTTGAGTAATAATGCTGAACAAGTAGTGTAGTTGTACTTACTGTTATCGTGCAATGAATCATCTTGTTAATAACAGTACCTCTTCTGTAAAGGCTCAGTGTTTGTGTATCCTCTACCATTTATCATTAGACACATCCAGGACAAAGTACAGACAAATGAGTTAAAACAAAACAAATAACTGCTGCTGCTGGAGATCTGGGTCAAAACAGAAAATGCTGGAGAAACTCAGGTGGTCTGGCAGCATCTGTAGGGAGAAGAACAGAGTTAATGTTTTCAGTCCAGTGATCAGGGTCCAGTCAAGGGTATGGACTCATAATTTTAACTTGGTTTTTCTCTCCATTGATGCTGCGAGACCTGTTGAGTTTCTCCAATACTTAACTGTTTTTGGATATAAAACAAATGAGGATTAGAGACAGCACACATGCCTCAAGCAACCCTTACTCTGAACCACACACATACTGCTAGAAATGGTAGATACCACAAAGTCTCTGTAGTTGCAATCAGGTTGAAACATCATGGTGAGCAGCAACATGGATTTGAATATCATGCAGAAATCATCACCATGAGGAGAAAGAAAAGAAAATTTTGAAGACCTTTAAGTTTACCATTTTCAAAAGCATTACGGCTTGAAGAATATAGATAGGCAATCAGCAGCTGAACTGCAATTACCAACAAAGAGAGAGTACAGCAGCTGTGGAAGTAGCAACAGGGCAAGCTCAGCACTCCAAAGAAAGATTTTGTCAAGAGGCTGGTAAGAGGCACAGGGAAAAGAGTGTGGGCTAAGGAAGACAGAAAAGACAGGCACACTTAGGACAAAGACAGAGACCTTAGCAAAGGAAACTGTGTTGCAAAAAAGGAAAGCTCAAAGAGTAAAATCGGAAACCCTGAAAGGAAAATGGGGTCACTTTGCAAATGCAATGCAAAGACCATCAAAGAAAGGCAGGGTGTGTGGAGAAGGCAAAATCACCTTTTACATCAAGCATTACTGACATTGAGACTATGATCCATGTGGGACAGCTGCAAGAAACAGTAAAAGGGTCTGAAAACATATTTAGTTGGAGAGAGCAGAATTGACATTGCCTCTGATTTATTTAAGATAGAAAAAAAAGCAAATTTATAAAATTTGTGTGAAAGAGTGTAGCAAAAGAAGAAAAGTCAGGAAAAATTAATGACTTAAAAGGAGTCAGTAGTTAAATTATGATTGTGGTGAGAAAATGCACACGAGCTGTAGGCAGGGCACTTTATGTAAAATCATGAGAGAAGCAAGTGCTTGGTATTTCAGACCATGAAAGGTGGTAAAATGTCTATTCTTCCAGGGAAAAAGCACAAAACCTCCATTGTAGACACAGAAGATGGAAAAACCTTGAATACAGTGGTAAATTCCAGTATTACTGTATTATTCCAGTAATATAGTATTATAAAGGAACAGATGTCTGTAAGTTGGAAGCAGGAAATCACTAATATAAAAAGTCAATAAAATGTAACCAGTTATTGAAAAAGGTAACAGAGTTTTAATGAAATAGAGTTTAAAAAGCCTTGCAAATGAAAAAAAATGCGATACAGAAGTTAGCAAGAGAGAGACCTAATTTTCTTCCAAGTTCAAGGAAAATGCCTCCTGGAAAAATTGTGTAAAATCCAGACTACCTGTAATTGTGAAATCAGAGACTTGGTGGGAGTTGATGGGGCAATGATAAGTCTAACATTTTTATATACACTATCAGATAATAAGTTAACTGTGGGGGAGTGACTTGGAGGACAATGTTACATAAGATAATGGGTCTGAAGGAATTAATGCTCATGTTACATTTAGCTCCATCCATTCTGTTGCCGATGCACAGTTTGTGGTTGGAGACAGGGAGCTCTAGACAAGCCTTCATAGGGAGCAGATGCAAGCTGTACAGGAACCCGAGAGTCCTGTTAATTATACCTGACTGGTAATATAGTTCACCTTATTGTAGTGCAATAAACCATCTTGTTAACTGAGAACAGTGCCTTTCCTGTAAAGACTCTATGGTGGTGTATCTTCAATCGTTCATTGTTAGACTGGCCTGAAACCAAGTATTAATGAAGAAGAATTAGTTGCAGTGATCTAGCCCAGACAACACTCAGTGTGATTGACGTACAGGCAGATGATAGGAAGTCTCAGAGGTGGCTATTAAGATAATGCTAGTCTTATGAAGATTCTTTAAATTTAATATTGCTTGGAGGACTTAAGTTTTGAAGGACTGTGGCAAAGGGAATTCATTTCAAACATTTTAGGAGTACCTGGAGCACCTTAGTTAACAGAGGTGATTAAAAGTTCACAGTAGATATTGGAGACTTTATTTACCAAGGTGTTCTGCAAAGGCACATGACTGGTGATGCTTGCTTGCTTTGCTGTAGGCCCTGCTGGGGCTATTTTAAACACTGACTGACTCGGGGAGGTTCTTGTTTTATCTGGATAAGTTCAAGGGAAACCTGCTAAAAACAAGCTGAATTGGAGGAAATCTTGCTATGAACAAGCTGCCCACCTAATCTCCCCTATTCCTGAAACAGAAATTCTCTACATCAGTTCAGGATGAAACCTATTTAGTATTTCAAAAGAATGATTGAACCAATACCACAAGATCGTATTTTCTGATCACACTGTGACAACTCTGAGCGCTTAGCAACTTGACCACACTAGCCAGACATCAGAACAACAAACTCCGGAACATCTTTAGGGTGGTATCGTGGTTCAGTGGTCAGCATGGCTGCCTCACAGTGCCAGGTACCTGGGTTCAATTCTACCTTTGGGCAGCTATCAGTGGACTTGCATGTTCTCCCTGTTCTCTGCATGGGTTTCCTCCAGGTGCTCCAGTTTTCTCCTACAGTCCAAAGATGTGCAGGTTATTTGGGTTGGCCATGCTAAATTCCCATAGTGGCCAGGGATGTGCAGGTTAGGTGGGTTAGCAACGGGAAATGCAGGGTTACAGGAAGAGGATGGGTCTGGGTAGGATGCTCTTCAAAGAGTCAGTGTGGACTTGATGGGCCAAATGGCCTGCTCCCACACAAGGGATTTTGTGTATCTTATGCTTTGTCTTTTTGCCTTCAAAAGTAACTCCTTTGTCAAAGGGTTTTTGTTTTCTCAGATAGACTATCTTGATAGAGAATCTGCTTTTTTTCTCTCTTTTCCAGAAGTGCTTTTGAGTGTGTGTGTGTGTTCTGGGAATATTAAAAGGGATAAGCATTTACATTCTATATACTGACAATATCAATTAACCAATCATTGCAACGTCGTATAATATTTTTTAGATAATAAACCTATAATTGTGTATGTTAGGAAATCTGGTTCTTATGTTTTTTTTTGAAAACTTCATATGGATAATGTACTTAATGGATCATCTTTGTAACTAGTAAAAGTATTTTTATTATACGTTGTGACCCATGGAGTAGTGAGAATAGGGTAATGGTGTATCCTTCCAGCCTCTATTGTAAATCCACAATTACCTTTGTAAACTATAAAAATATAGATGATAAATGTTGTTATGCCTTGGTGTAAGCTGTTTTGTGATGTAAGATAATGCCAGTTTTATCATCAGCAATGATGCTGTTTCAAGGGATGCAAGTAGTAGGTTCATCCAAGGTGAATGTTTTGATCACTTGCCTTCAGTTTTGGGTAATCTTTCAAAGAGTATAAAAGAAGCTATTTTTGAGGGCCCTCTTGAGGTATAGTGGGAGTATCCCTAACTCCCCCCACCCCCCGCCCAAACCTGAGAGGCCTGAGTTCAAGTCCCACCTGCTGTGTGTAATAACATCTGTGAACAGGTTGTTTAAGAAACCGGTAGAAGTTATTTTTTAATGTCTGCAATTGGCATTTCATGACATTTGCCTTCATGATGCTATTTTCTCTTCTGACAACAGCTCATATCATCCAGACAGCCTCCTTGAATGTCTGTTTATGTTGGTGGCTGGGATACAGGACCATGGCTTCCACACATCTGCAACAGTGAAACAAATTGTTTTAAAGTGCTTTGCAACCAATAAGGTAGTTTTAAAATGCAGTCATGGCAGTAATATAGGAAATGCAGCAGTCAAATTGCACACAGGCCGGAACAAATGGCAATATGATAATGATCAGGTCATCTGTTCAAATGATATTGGTTGAGGATAAAATATAGGCTAGGACATTGAGGTAACTCCCCTGCTATTCTTCAAAATTATGCCATGGAATCATTTACATCCACCTGAGAGATTTGGCAGGAACTCATTTTATTCTTTCCCCAAAAGACACCTTCAGCACTGCATAGAACTTCCAGGCTAGATTTTTGTGTTCATGTCTCTGACTCAGAATGCTACCAAAACAGAACCATAGTTAAAGGGCTATAGAATCAGGATGAAAGGAGTTTCCATCCTTATACAAGCTATTAGGAAATGCTAAGATCATGGGTATCTGGAAACAATAGGTCCATCCAATCTTTCTGACTTGTTTCGTGGAATTCCTGGTAGAGCAATAGCAAAAGCCCATAGAAAATGCTGGACATGCATCTTTTTTCATTTTTCCATCAAGAGTTTTCCATAATTTTGCTTTTGCACTCTCCCATTCTGATTTATAATTCTGAAATATTAAAATAAAGATGTTTCTAGAGGGCATTGATGAGCCCCTATCTGGAGTGCCACTTACAGATTTAGTCTGTTTTATTTAAGAAAGCGTATACTTGCATTAGAAGCAGGGCAAAGAAGGTACATTTGACTGCTACATTGGGATCAGATATTATCTAATAAGGGTAGGTTGGACATGTTGGGCCAGTATTCATTCCTGTAATAGAAGAATTAGAGGTAATCTTATTGAGATGTAAACAAACCTGAGAAGACTTGATTGGGTGGATGGTAAAAGGATCTTTTCCCCTGTGGGAGAGACTAGTAGTAGGGAACACAGATTGTAAATGAGGGGTTTTCCATTTTAGACAGAAAATTAGATGGAAACGAGGAGGATTATTTTGGGAGAGTCACAAGTCTTTGGAGTTGTCTTCCCCAGAGAGTGCTGACGGTAGAGTCATTGAATTTTTCAAAAGGTAGACATCAATAATTTCTTGACTAACAAGGGAGTCAAAGATTATCAGGTCTTGGTGGAAATATAAAGATGTGGTCTCAATAAAATCAGCTACGATCTTAATGACCAACAGAGCAAGCTTGAGGTGCCAAATGCTCGTAATTTGTAATAAGTGTGTCATATACGAACTCACAGACCTGTGCAGGCTCTTCTATACAAAATAAAGTAAAATAAAAGTGGAAAAAAAAACAAAAAGAAAACAAGATCCAATTACAGAAAATCAGAAAAGGGAGACAGAAGCAATACACAAAGCAATACATGCTAACATGGGCAGAGGTAATAAATGAGAAGAAAACAACAAATAAAACCCCAGAATTATAAATAAGACCTCCCTTCCCCATTACACAGTCAAATCAACACTGATCCACTTTTTGACAATAATTGTTGTTGTTTTGATACTCCACACATTTACATTTCCTGTATTGTTTAAGTTCAGAACAGCTGTTAGCCCTTAAGTCCTTTTTCTCAAATCTCAAGCCCTGCTCTCTAACACACTCAGGACCCCCAGATAATGAGTGACTGTTAACTTCTGAGCTATTTCCATTAGCTAATAAAATTGATTGAATATTAACAAGATATTCACTGCTTCATTACAGGCTTTTGCCTCATGAGTTGTAAGTATCTACCTACAGAAATTTTGGCCTTCAAAAGAATAAATTGCACGAATAATAATAAAACATCTGCATTGTTTTGTATCAGGCAATCTAGGAAGTAAGGCCACAGAGTCCATTGTTCTCTCCTTTATACTGTTGTAACAGAAAATTTCCTTTTCACTTTTCTTACATTATTCAGTTTGATCTTTTTGACAGTCTCCCAATAACAATGACAACCTGTGAGCCTCATTAAAAACAGCAATTTTTCAAGTTGCTTTCTTCTTTTTTTTATGATTTATTATTTTCATTCAACACATGAAAATCATTAAGTTTGGATGTTGTCAAACACTATCTGTAGTTATGACAGCATTCATTCAGCTTCACCCCAAACTCTGCACATTAGTTACTCTAATTATATTCTGTCTATTTCAATTCGTAAAACTTATCATGTTTCACAGTTTTTAGTGAATAGTCCATGAAATCTTGCTCGCCTAAGACTTTGAGTAATTCTCAGAACAGAAGTGCTTGCCCAATATGATACATTTGGAATTAGTTTCAAAAGTTTCTTAGAAGAATTTCAAAGACATGATGTGTAATCATGGTCTCAGATCTGCAAAGGTCAGGCTAGAAGATAGCCCTCGAGATGCCACCCGTATAAGGCCAGGACCCCAAGTTAACCACTGGCCTTATTTACATCTGATTGTGATTGTGCAGCCCACCAACTCCAATAGGTGTCCAGAGCAAATTGAAACATGAATCTGGTTCTTTATTTAACCTTAGAGCGATACAGCGCAGCAGGAGTTAATTCAGTCCACCATGAGACTGCTGGCTCTTTAAAAGAGTGAACAAATTAATCCCAATCCCCAACAAATTCGTCCCCTTTGTAAATATTGAACTGATCTCTTAGAAATCCTTACCCGCCCTCACAGAGTGTTTTAGTTAGTTTTACATTTCACTCGAAGGGCGGTATCTCCAACAGTGCATTCCCACAGCATTGCACTGGAGTACCAGCCTGGATTATGTGCTCAAGTCTCTGGAGTGGGACTCACATCTTTCTGACTCAGAGGCGAGAATGCTACCAACTGAGCCACAGCTGACACCCAACTGAGCTACAGCTGACAAAGCTCTTAAAGGAAGGTTGAATTCAATTCTTGGAGATTACTCTACCATATTGTAAAACGATTGTGAAAAATGAGTCACGATCAAATCTTCATTCACCATGCAGTCAAAGCTCTCAAGCAGTTTTCTGAGTTCTAGCGTCACAGTTATCACTGCTTCTGTTGTTGCCTTGAGGTTCAACCTCTGTACCACTCTTGTTCTGGGCATCCATTACCTGATTGGTGCTATTCATATTGCAATAACACAAACCAGTAACAACCTGTGCTTAGCCGCTGTGAGCAGTTAGGAATGATCACATATCACCTCTTCTGAGGGCATTCTTCAATGCCTGCAGGACAAAGGCTGCCAGAGGGTGGTCTCTCAGAGATTGCTGCTTTGCTGGTTTCAAATGCTCCACAGATACATCTGTGCCCACCTTCCACTGAGTCACACCTGTTCAGGGGAGTCTCATAAAAGTAGTAGACAAAGAACAAGGGAAACAGTTATTCGGTACAAAGATTAGGCACAATATTAAGAAGAATTTATAGTAAGGAATGAAGAATTTTCTTAGACACTCTTTAGTATATGGCTTGGCCACAACAGCATCTGAGTTTAATTTTATGTACATGTTAAACTTCAGGGATTTACAGGGTGGCAGTAAATTGACACTTCAAAATGATGACACTGTTAGAAATTTGGAGATTCATAAGCATCATTTTATTTGTGGTCACTCTTTGATATGAAAGGTGCACAGTGGCTCAGTGATTAGCGCTGCTCCATTACAGTGCCATGGACCTAGATTCAGTTCCAACCTTGGGTGATTGTCTGTGTGCAGCTTGCCTGTTCTCCCTGTATCTGCGTGGATTCCCTCCAGGTGCTCTGGTTTCCTCCCACAGTCCAAAGACGTGCAGGTTAGGTGGATTGGCCATGCTAATTTGCCATAGTAACTAGGGATGTGTGGGTTGACCATAGAAAATGCAGGGGTGCAGTGATAGGGTAGGGGGGTGAGTCTGGTGGGATGTCTTCAGAGAGTCGGTATGGATTGGTTGGGCCGAATGGCCTGTTTCCAATCTACAAGGATTCTGTGGAGCTGGCTATTTTGGCAAGAGTCTCCAAAAGCTGCCTAAGATGTTCCATGTGCAGTGACCATGACCATTGCAGACTGCTGTTCTCCCAGTGTAAGTTGTAGTCTGAAGAGTGATATGGAATAAAAACACTTTACTCCTCATCACAGGAAGTCACGTAGTGACATATGATACAGTCATGATCTTGTTCTTTTTTGCAGCCTTGTAACAAGATGAAGTCAGAGTAAGATGTTTCTTAAAAAAACAAATGGTGCAAACCTTCCAATCTGGCCAGAATCCCTATTTCTGAAATGGATCAAACAAAAGTTTGCCTACTCACCATCCCAGGAGTTCTGCTCAGAGTTCTGATGCAGGATCCATCCTAGTAGATGAAATCTAGCAAATCATGTAGGCAAGATCAGAATTGATTATCACAAACACGAAACCTCTTTTTAAATTCAGTTGTGGGACGTGGGTGACATTGACTGGCCAGCAATTATTGCCCGTCCTTGAACTGAGTGGCTGCTAGGCCATTTCAGGTGCAGTTAAGAATCAATTACATTGTTATGGGATAACAAGGTGTAGAGCTGGATGAACACAGCAGGCCAAGCAGCATCAGAGGAGCAGGAAGGCTGACGTTTCGGGCCTAGACCCTTCTTCAGAAAATTGTTATGGGTCTGGAGTCACATTGTAGGCCAGACCAGGTATGGATGACAGATTTCCTTCCCGAAAGGCCATTAATGACATATCCCATAATCGGCTATGGTTTCACGATTGTCAGCAGATTCTTGATTGCAGATGTTTTTGTTTTTCTTTAATTCAAGTTCCAGTTTAATCTGCAGTGGAGGGATTCAAACCAGGGTCCCCAGAACATTAGTTGAGTTTCTGTCCAGTGGATAATACAGTAAGCCATTGTCTATGTCAATAGCTGCTGTTTTCCAGCAAGTAAAATCTTTAAAAGTCTCAAAGCCACTTTGACAGCTACTGAGGAGAGAAAATGAATGTGTAAGTATTTGGGAGAGGGACCAGAGTGGAATGTAGATCAGTAACAAGATAGGGTGGTAGGTGGGTAAAGGGATGAGAACCTGGTAGATGATGTAATAGGAAGCCACAGACTGAAGCAATGGCTTTCAAAAGGAAATTAAGTAAAGAACAGAAGATGAGGGCGGGGTGGAATGCAGGATTCTGTGGAAAGAGTGAGAATGAAATGAGCTAAATTATTGCAACAGAGAGCTGGCAGGGTGTCAATGGGCCCAACTGCCTCCTCTGGGGATATAAACATTCTGTGATAACAAGGTGTAGAGCTGGATGAACGCAGCAGGCCAAGCAGCATCAGAGGAGCAGGAAGGCTGACGTTTCGGGCCTAGACCTACTATCTCTTAAATATTCTGTGTTTCAGTCTTTTTTTTGAGAAGTGCAGCCTTCTGACATTTTGATGTGTGGAGAAGACTTGGTATAACTAACAGTCTGGAAACTCTAATCAGAGGGCATCTCTCTGTACAGAACAAGTATCTTCCGTGATGACTCACTATTTTCCTCCTGGAATATCTTGGCCAGTATTTACCCCTTCTCAACATTGTAAACCGATCAGTAGCATGTCACTCTTTGTAGGAGTGTGCTCGAGTCCTGACTCATTTGCTACTTTACAGCAATCATTACACTCGAGATGTATTCAGTTGTCTTACAGGGTGTTGGGACATCCAATGGTCGGAAAGGTGTAGAAAGATTCTTAATAGGAAATCTTTGTGACCCAGACTAAAAGATAATTTTATGCTCAACCAGAATCTAAGGAACCTCAAATAGTTAAATTAAACATAGAGAAAGTAACTCCCACATTTCGCTGCAACAGACAAAATGCATCCCCTCCCCCCAATACAGGAAGTGCCTCAGAGATACAACTGTGTTGTTATTGTGCCACATGCACAGTGACAGTGTTTAGTCAAAAATGATGCAGGGCAGATGGACCTTCCTACTTAGCTTGATTTAACAATGACAAGGCAAGTTTCAAACGGTTGTGAAAGGACAAAGAATATTTTTAGAACAGTTTGGCTGTAATCTCTTACCAGTGGTAAGTTTTACTGAACAAGAGAAGAGAAGTATGGCACAGGAACAGGCCCTTTGGCCCTCTAAGCCTGTGCCGATCATCATGCCCTGACTAAACTAAAAACAAACCTTCTGCCCTTATTTGGTCCATATCCCTCTATTCCCTCCATATTCATGTAACCATCTGGATGCCTCTTATATGTAACCAATGTGCCTGCTTCCACCAAGCCCTCTGGCAGTGCTTTCCAGGCTCCTACCAGTCTCTGCGTGAAAAGTTTTCATTGCACATCTCCCTTAAACTTTTGCCCTCTCACCTTGAATCTGTGCCCCCTTATAATTGGAACTTCAATCCTGGGAAAAAGCCTCTGACTATCCATCCTATCTATGCCTCTCGTAATTTTGTAGACTTCCATCAGATCACCTCTCAGCCACTGTCTTTCCAGTGAAAACAATCCTAATCTTTTTAACTGTTCCTCATAGCCAATGCCCTCAAGACCGGGCAACACCCTGGTGAAACTTCTCTGCACTCTCTCCAAAGCTTCCATGTCCTTCTGGTAATGTGGCAACCGATACTGTGCATGATACCCCAAATGTGGCCTAACAGGGGTTTTATGTAGCTGCAACATGTTTTGCCAACTCTTGTACTTATGCTCTGGCCGATGAAAGCAAGCATGCCATGTGAGATAGTAAGAATTGCAGATGCTGGAGTCAGAGACAATACAGTGTGGAGCTGGAGGAACACAGCAGGCCAGGCAGCATCAGAGGAGCAGGAAAGTTAACATTTCAGGTCGGGACGCTTCTTCAGAAAATATGCCATATGCCTTCTTAATAACTTTGGCCACCTATGTTGCCACTTTTGGGGAACTGTGGACCTGTACGCCCAGATCCATCTGTATCTTCATGTTCCTATGGTTTCTGCCGTTCACAGTATAATTCACACCTAAATTTGATCCTCCAAAAAGCATCACCTCGCATTTATCTGGATTAAACTCTGTCTGCCATTTCTGCCAATCAATCTATATCCTGTTACACACTCTCACAATCGCTGGCACTATTAGCAACTCCACCAATCTTTGTGTCATCTACAAACTTACTAACCAGACCACCCACATTTTCCTCCTGATCATTGATGTATACTACAAACAACAGAGGACCTAAGACTGATCCCTGTGGAACACCAATAGTTACCGGTCTCCATTCTGAAAAACATCCTTCCGCCGCTACCCTCTGTCTTCTATGACCAAGCCAGTTTTCTATCCATCTCGCCAGCCCACCCCGAATCCCATGTGATTTTAGTTTTTGTACCAATCTGCTGGGACTTTATCAAATGCTTTACTAAAGTCCATATAAACTACATCCACAGCTCTTCGCTCATCAATTATCTTTGTCACCTCTTCAAAAATTCAGTCGGGTTGATGAGACATGACCTTCCCCATATGAAACCATGCTGCCTGTCACTAACTAGTCCACTTTCTTCCAAATGTGAATATATCCTGATGCTCAGTAAATTCTCCAAGAGCTTCCCCACTACAGATGTCAGAGTCACCGGCCTATAATTTCCTGGATTATCCCTGCTTCCTTCCTTAAACAAGGGAATAACATTGGCTAATCTCCAGTCCTCTGGAACCTTGCTTGTGGTCAAAGGGATGTGAAGATATCTGCTAATGCCCCAACTATTTCTTCCCTTGCCTCTCGCAGTAACCTGGGATAGATCCCATCTGGCCCTGGGGACCCGTCTACCTTAATGCAATTTAGGATGTACAAAACTTTCTCCTTTAATATATTGACATTCTCTGGAGTATTCACTCACTCTCCTTGACCTCAACATCAGTCATGTCCTTCTCCTCAGTGAATACCAATACAAAGTACTTATTAAGGATCTCTCTCACTTCCTGTGGCTCCATGCATAACTTCCCTCCTTTGTCCTTGAGGGGGCTCACTCTTTCACTTGCTACCCTCTTTCTTCTAATATATGCATAGAAAGTCTTGGGATTCTCGTTGACTCTGTTTGCTAAAGACATTTCATGGTCCCTTTTAGCCTCCCTAATTCTGCATGTAAGTTCCTTCCTACTTTCTCTATACTCCTACTGTTTGCTTCCTTTTCCTTTTGACTAAGTTTACAATTTGCCTTGTAATTCATGGTTCCTGAATCCTGCCATTCCTATCCTTCAGTTTTGCAGGGACATGCATGTCCTGCACTTTAATCAACTGCTGTTTAAAAGCCTCCCACATGCCAGACGTAGATATGCCCTCAAATAACTGCTCCTAACCCATATCCCCCAGTTCGTTTCTAATTTGGATGTAATTGGTCCTTGCCCAATTAAACACCTAATTGGATTGTCAACATACTGTCTCAAAAAGCCCTCCTGGACACATCCAACAAATTGTTCTCCATCCGAGCCCTTGGCTCTAAGGGAGTCCCAGTCAATAAGAAGAAAGTTGAAGTCACCCATCTTGACTACCCTGCTCTTTTCACACCTTTCCAGTGTCTGACTACATAGCTGCTCTTCTGCCTCCCGTGGGCTGTTGGGAGGTCTATAGAAAACTCCCAACATTGTGATTTCACCCTCCCTATTCCTGAGCTCCACCCATAATGCTTCACTGCAAGATTCCTCCGATGTATCCTCCCTCAGCACAGCTGTGATGTGATCTCTAATCAGCTATGCAACCCTCCCCACCCCTATTGTTTCCCTTTCTGTCCCATCTAAAACAGCGATATCCTGGAATGTTGCTTTGCTGAGCTTAGCGCCCCCAAGCATCATGAGATGGTGTGGTAATTCCAAACCCAGATGCAGCTTGGTCATATGTCACTGATGATGCTGGTATACAATAGTTACAACCAAACCCCGAGTAGGATTTCCCAATTTGTTGTTGTTCCAGCCAGGTTACCCCAATCCATCGAGTTCCTCAATGAAAATGGATGAATTGGCTCTCTTTGGTTATTCAACTGACCTTAACTGGTCACAACTAAGGTTAATTTAAAAAGGACCCCTTCTCTTCTGGATACATTTCTCCTAGACCGAAACAAATTTACACTTTGAAAGATGCCAATTTAGTTTGGCTTTCTTGAACTAACAAAGAGCATGTTAATTAATTGTAAAACCTGAGAAGAAATAATAACACAACACGTATAGAGTAAATGTGTGTCCTTAAAGGCTACGATCTGAGGCCTTAAAGATTAAAAATAAATGTACCGAGCATTCTACAAATTGTTCACGAAAAGCAGGTAGGAAGACATTGCAGGCGTCATTGGATGACACTGGTAGTGTTGACATTGGCAGTTGAGCTGCCAATCTCAAAATTTTTGGTTTCACAGGTTGATTGAAATGTCTTTGTTCCGATCCCTTTTGAACTAGTGGGCAGTACTCAGAGTACAGAGAGTCTTTCCTATTTTGTTTTGACTGTAGAACAAGGATGTTCAAAGTTGCCATTCTCAAAGCTGTGGATCTCACAGGACTTTGATCCTCACACTACAATGACCAGTTAATAGTACGCACAATCTAATGTTACAGTCAATTTTTAATCGCTTTCTTTTGCATAATTCCTTAGGGTAATACAGATATGTCTGCAGGGAGTGACTCTTGCTGAGACAGGTGGATAGTCAACCCCATGCTTTCTCTTTGTGTTAAGTCTCTCTCTGTTTGAAGTTTCTCTCACTCTTTACAGCTGCAGCATTCCATTTGCTTCACACAGGACTTTGCCAGATAATCACTGAATTTACACTTGCAGTATTCTACTTTTGCAGCAGTTCTTTTAAAGAAAACAAATTTGGAATTAAAAATAAAAAATATTTATAAATATGTTGGGATTCTAACCCATCATGTTAATACAAGTGTAGTCACTTAATGTACATGGGACGGTTACCATAGACTGGCAGAATGACATGAGTCCGTTATGTTCCACTGTGTCAAAATCAAACAGAGGCATCATGCATTCATTCAAATACGATACCAGTAACGCATATATTAGCAACTCACAACTGGCTATGTAGAGACTGCTGATATATATCATCAGAAATCTCTCCTTAGCGATATAATCCTTTTTGACATTGCACAGTAAAAATTGATAGGGTCTTTACTATTTTATCAAAATCATTTATTTTTAATCCTTTTATTTGCACAGCACAACAATTATCAGTGAAAACATGAATCAATATCAAGCAGGATGTATAATGAGCCCCACTCTCCTTAGTTTGTTCAGGATATAATGGCATCAACAAAGAATAACACCTTCTCATGTTTGCATAAACAGCTAAAATTTAAAAAGATAATTTTAACAGTTTATGGTAATATGACATTACCTCCTCCCTTAGTCAACTTGTAAGAGTTGAGTTACCTTTTGTTTCCACATGAATGTGTACCATTACCTAGTATACTTGTTATGCTCCATTGTCAGTGCTTATAAGGTTGGTTTAATAATTTAATGTCCTTATCGAGAATTGCACAGAGCATGTCTAAGTATGCATCACAGTTCCTGAGCACTGAGTCATTAAATGTACCTTGCATGTCTATTTAAGTTTGCCTGAGCTTTGTAAGTGACTGTTCTGCTTCATTCTCTTGATAACGCTTATCGAAAATGTGAACAAACTGGTGAGCAAACCTAGCGGAAAGTGGAAATGTTTTGTTCTGTTCTTATTGCAACTTGTATTTTTCTGTCATTCTGAAATTTGTTAAGGGAAATAAATCACAAATTAAAAAATGTCTGAAACCTCAGCAGGCCTGTTAGCATCTCTTGAATTAAGGGACAAGATAATATCATGGGTGTGGACCCGATTTTTTCAAAACTCAAAAATAAGAGATGGATAGATATCTTAATACTAAAGTTGACTCACACAAGTGCACAAGATCAAGATCTACCCAGTGAATTCACATCCTGTTGCATCTTGAGTAGGATGTAAATTTGTACCTGTTAAGATGCAAAATAAATGGGGAAAACTTGACCTGCTCGTACTATGGCATACCCGAGGCAGAGTATGACCTGAGGGGGATTGGAGCACAACAAATTCATGCAAAGAGCGACTAACAAAAACAGAAATTGCTGGAGAAACTCGGCAGGTCTTACAGCCTCTGAGAAGAGAAAATAGTTAATGTTTCGAGTCCAGTGATCCTTCTTCAGACCTTCTGCCAGACCTGCCGAGTTTCTCCAGCAATTTATATTTTTGTTTGTTTCTGATCTCCAGCATCCGCAGTTCTTTGCTTTATTTTCAGACAGTGAGCTTTTGGAGTAAAGCCAGCCTCAGTTCCAATCCCTTCTAAAAATCCAAGCTTTTATTTTGCTTTAGGAAGAAATTCTGGGTCATAATATACTTTTGCAGTAGGTTTTGATTATTCTGAAAAAAACTTTGTTTGCCATTTAAAAGACTTTACTTTCATTTAACAGTCCTCTTTTCCTTTACAGTTAGTCATGGGAGATGAGCAACCAGCAGGCATTAACCTCCGTTGGTTTATGACTTCAGCTGTCGAGGCAAGGAAATGATTGGCTCTGTCGTTTGGTGTTGGGTCTACCCTATCAGCAGTCACACAGATCTGCTCCTAGGTTTTGTGGTTCTCAATATCCTTTTTGTGGCTGAGTGCTTTGGCTCAGTCACTGGCAGCACAGAAACCATCAGGCACTTAAACTTGACATCACCATTTGTCTTGAGGCCGACATCTCAACCAAGCTTTTCACCGTCACATGATCAATTGTTGTGCTGCTCTGGACTCTATTCTGAAGCTACATAATTAATAAAGTTCAGGAAGGAAGCTTGGGCCTTTGTTATCACCAAAGGAAGTTCATGAGCAGACCTGTTCCCAGGGATTCTTAAGATAGGCCAATGATGAAAACACCCATGAATGCCCAGAAAACCCACATTATGACTGTTGAGCTAAAATTCACCAAGTATACGTTTCCGCTCCTTCTTAAATCCAGGTTTTAAACCAAGAGGACACCTTGTTAAGGTACCCTCCTGGTTACTGAGACTGTGCACCAATGGCTATTAATTTATACATTAGGCACTGGTGAGACCATATCTTGATTGCTGTGTTCACTTTTAGTCTCCTTATTTGAGGAAGAATATAAATGCACTGGAAGCAGTTCAGAGCGGATTTACTAGGTTGACACCTGGAATGAGCAGGTTAAGAGTCTTATGAACAGACTGTTTCCTCTGGGATTTTGAAGAACGAGGGATGACATAACTGAGCTGTGTAGGATCCTGAATGGTTTTGACAAGGTGGACATGGAAAGGATGTTTCTTGTTGTGGGTGAAATCATGAATGGGAGCACTTTTTTAAAACTAGGGACTGCCTTTTTTGGACGCAATGAGGAGAAATCTTCTCCCCCAAAGAATTGTGCAACTTTGGAACTGTTTGTCTCAGAAGGCAGTGGAGGAAGTGTTTTTGAATACTTCTGAGGTGGAAACAGTAGGATTCTTGTTAGGAGAGGGAACTAAAGGTTATTGATAGAGTAGATGAGAATATGGGATTCAAGACACAACGGGTGACGTACACAAAAACAAACATGATTTTATTGAATAGTAGAGCGAGATAAAGGGGCCGAGTGGTCTTCTTCTGCTCCTAATTCATATCATAGGATTCCTACAGTGTGGCCCATCAAGTCCACACTGATCGTCTACAGAGCATCCCACCCACACCCATACTATCCCTGTAACCCCACATTTCCCATGGCTAATCCACCTAACCTATACATCTTTAGACTGTGGGAGGAAACTGGAGCACCTAGAGGAAACCCATATAGATGTGGGGAGAAATGTACAAATGCCACACAGACAGTTGCCCAAAGGTGGAATCAAACCTGGGTCCTTGGTGCTGTGAGGCAACATTGCTAACCACTGAGCCACCATGCTGCCCACAAAAGTATTTTTGTATTCAAGGCCTGTGAATGACCCAGCAGCTTCCAGAGCTCACTCACTACACTTACCTAGACTGAAACTCATTGTTGGAGAAAGGGACCAAGTGTCTCAAAAGGCTAAAACTGAGGTTAAGACTTAAGGCCCCCTGTGTTGAAGTCATATGGGTCTGGTAAGAGAACAGTTCAGGATCTCAAAGTGTTAGACCTATCATCAAAGTCCTCCTCATAGCCTCTTCAGCAATGACTATCATTTCGGCTCAAGTTGTACTTACTTGCCAACATGCTATAAATTAAATCTTGTTTGAAAAAAGAGCCCCTTCTCATGAGACTAGCAGTTGGGTTTCCTCTGCCCACAAAACAAGATGAACTCTGTCAATCCCCATAAAAGAGGATGGTGACATCATAGTCTACCCGATAATGAGCAACAGTGCAAACAGCCTCATGCAACATGATGGCCTGGGGTGGGATTGTTCATACAACATGGGAGCAGTGGTGCAGATTCTATTTTGTTGACTTGTACCACATGCTAGCAATGATGGAGGTCTGGGCAATCCTTCAAACACAGTTTTAAGAATTCTACTTCTGTAATGGTCAGCAGCAGGAAGGACTGAACATTCTAGTACCCTTCATGGTGAAATTCGACAAGGTAGCATTCACAGTCAATACTTTTAGTCATGAAGGCATCGAAATGAAGGCATCGCTGGCTAAGCCAGCACTTATGGGCAATAAGAGTCAGCCACAGTGCTGTGGATCTGGAATCATATGTAGGCCTGACCAGGTAAGGGCATCAGAGATTCATCCTGAAAGGATATTAGGGAACCAGATGGGATTTATGACAATAGACAGAGGCTACTTGCCACCATTAGGCCAGTTTTTATTCCAAATTTTTTATTGACTTCAGATTTCACAGTGAGATTCAAACCATGTCTCCAGGACATTAACCTAGTGTTTTGGATTAAGAGCTTACCCACCAGTAGAAATTCAACAATTTCAATTGCTGATGTGAAAGTCAGAGAAGGTCCCTGGTGATTCCAACTTGTCACTCGCTTCTTTCGAAAAAACTTCAACTTGGACTGCAGTTCTCAACATCTCAGTCATATTCCATGGGTAGCGACTGCCACCATTGCCAGCGGGCACATACCAGCCCCTCCATACCCTCATGATGCATCTTATGATACAATCATGCACCTCAATTCTGTAGTTTGGAGCACACTGGCACTTGTGATTGGAATGCTGCCAGCTGGACACTTTGTATGCCAGTGCAGGCACTAAACTCATGAATTAGCTAGGGTGCACCTCAGGGACCTCCTCAAGTGCTTTCACAGTGCTCAGTTTGTGTTGACTTCGTTGTTCACCGCATTTCTGTCTTGCCTTGTCCTTTTGCACTTTGCTCACTCACCCAGAGCCTAAAACTTCTGTTTAGCACAACACAAAGACACAAAGTGGTCAGCAATGACCACTCAAGGGGATGGGTATGTTTCTGAATGTTACCGTGCTACATAAAGGTCAGCATTTACTATTAATCCAGGGGCTTCCACACTGTCAGGCAGCCCCTTTAGGTAGTCAGGATCAGGGGTCTGTACCTCTACAGACCAGGGAATGGGCCACGGTCAGTTCTGGAGCATAGTTCAATTAAAGTCAAGGAAGGTGGTCATCAGGAGCCACTGCGGTTTTAGAGAACTCGGGCAAGTCAATTTTTGAAACCCAAAGTTTCTTGAGCATGCCATCCCTGCCTATGTCTTGTGAAGAATGATCGAATTAGGTAAGCCTCACCTACCCAGATTATTGACTATCCAGATGAAAACATTCCTCAGTTCTTCAAATATACTAGTGAGAGTTAAATGAACATCAATTACTAGCAATGAGTATATAAGGTTAAAAGAGTGACAGTGTAGCATTTATTGTCATTTATGTTTGGAATGGTCATTGAATTTCACGATCACAATCATATCTAAACAATATTATGTTAGTGCTATTGGCTATTTGATTGAATTTTTATTTGAAATCTACATATTCATCTTAATTAGACTTCGGCAAGATCCCATGATGACTTTGCTGATACATTTTACGAGGTTATATAACAGAAGAAGCTATAAGCAATTGTGCATTTGGCTGACATGAGAATTTTGCAAATCAAATGTATTTGAATAGCATGAATTATGATTATAGATTTAAATGTCAGAAAATAACAAATTTATTAAAAAGCAACCTACAATGTAGAAAGAACTGCAACTGATTGAAATACGATTTATTTGATGACATACTTTAAAAGAAATGAGATGAACAGTATGGAATATGTTTTCTGGTTCAAAGCTATACAGCTTAGTTTATATTAAATAATGAAACCAAGAAATCAAAAAAATACTTTCGCCTACTTATATTGTTATTACTAGATTACTGCAGCATTAACTTTACATTCACCAAGAATGATTCATATCTTAATATTGTGGAGTTCTCATTCTTCTGACACTGTCTTGTTTGATTTGCTGTGTTGTTAAGAATTTATCAAATTCTATATTGTATCAACCAGAAAACACTGCATACAATACATTGTCGATGAAAATCCTTCAACTTTACAATGCTGGTGAACAGTCTTTCTTGTTCAGAGAGCATCCAAAATTTGGGCACAATGAGCAAGATTTACCTGTCTCTTGGTTGTAAAATCATGTCCTGGATTATATCTGATACATCTTGCCTGTTGATGAGATTCACCACTGAAAACTGCAAAATGGCCATTTTTGCTCCCAATGTTCCCAAAATCTAGATATGTATTCGCAGTATATGAAGTTCAGTACTGTTACAACCAAGAATGTATTGTCCCTCCCCCTCTCTCTGATCAACTCTACTACACTATTCACAATATAAATTTAAATTCATTACGCAGTTAGCAATATAACCAATCACGTACTTTACCCATATTTCAGAATAACTAGATTCATTAATCAGGTCTCTTTAATTAACAACAAATTGTTGCTTTATTGTCAAAACAGGACTCACTGGGCAACCACGTAAATCTGATTTAGATATAAGTTGAAATAGGAAAGTAGAAAAATTTACTTTTCTAAATAACTCCACACACACATGCACACCAATTAAGCAAAACAAAATCTTTTCCTTTGAAAGAAAAAAATGGCAGAAAATTTGTAGCTTGTGAAGGGTAAAAGATTACAGTATGAAAAGTTTGACATCTTAGTGCATGTAGATGGATGTTGTTAAAAAGAGGAAATTGTCACCATGGCCCTCCTCTGATATGACGTCAGCAGACTCAAATGTACTCAATGACCCAGCCTTCACAGTCCCCTTTGATAAAGATTTCCAAAGATTTGCTCGCCTCTGGGAGAAGCATTTCCTCCTCATTTCTGTCTTAAACCAAATCCCCCTTACTCTGAGATTATGACCTTTGGTCCTAGACTCTCCCACAAGAGAAAAACAAACTCTACTCAATACTTATCCTTCAAAAGTCTCAATCTCCCTTTCTGGATCGATTGCACAAGATTCTGCTGGTCTTTATTCTGTATTTTGAACTGCACTGTGGAGTAAGGACTGACTTCCTCTTCTGCAATGGATTTGCCCATCATCCTCTCTTAGATATCAACTACTTGTTGTTCTTGGCTTGTGAATTTTAATTCTTACTCATTTGCCAATCGACTGGTATTTACGCCATTTTCTACTGTCCTCTGCTGGATCCCACAATTCAACTTCCAATGGCTCGCAGTAAACACTCTGCTTGTCAGCATTCTTTTGCCACCACCAGCACCAAAGCTGATACTCTGATTCTTAAACATTCCTACATTCTTTCCGGCGCTACACTTCGCTTCTAACCTCAAATAACAGAATGTAGACACTGCGAGCTGATGCCATAATAAGAAGTGTAAACCAAAAGGATCAAATTTACTGAATGAATTAATGAGGAGATTCAGCCCTTGCAGGTTTTGTTTTAACACAAATCAGAACCAATTCAACTTAAAAATACTTCAAATAAAATGATAGATTTCACTTCAAATAGTTGATGCAATGAATGCTAATGGGATTCTGTTTCTCTTCTTCCTATCAAACAGAAAAATGAAGTTTTTTTCATTGAAAGCTTTTCTAGGCTTCACCTTACATGAATTCTGTTTCACCATCATTGCTTTCTGTTTGTGTCTGCATCTCTTTGCTGATTAGTGTCTCCCTCCAACTCAGCTGCTCATAGCTCTCTATTGTGCTTATCTGCCTTTGTATTGTCTTTACTGTACTGACTGGGTCAAAGGTTGCTGCAACACCACTTATGAAAGCCTCTTGTGTGGCTTCCTGCATCAGAAAGCCTCCTGTACCAGATGCTACATTGGCAAAGTCAGTAACATGTGCTAGATGTGTG
Organism: Rhincodon typus; assembly: GCF_021869965.1. NCBI lineage: Eukaryota > Metazoa > Chordata > Chondrichthyes > Orectolobiformes > Rhincodontidae > Rhincodon > Rhincodon typus. Next base: position 52,234,079 of record NC_063333.1, on the reverse strand, counting down.
CAGAATAGACAGATCATGGGGGCCATCAACATGTAGTGCTGCTTAGACATCAGCAGTGAAAATCATATGCTATTTCAAATTTATAAAACATGTAATCAATACATAGCTTCCATTGAGTAGAAATTCATTCACAGAGTGCTGTTTCTATGCTCCTACATCAACCACACCCTTTTTCCCAAAACAAATAATGCTGTGGGCCATTACCTGTGCAGCATATAAATGACAATATCACCCAGGCTGTGCAGGTATCAAATGAACACATTTGATGGGTACCACATCTAAATGCTGAATGTACTATGACCACAAAGAGTTCAACTTTCTGAAGGTGCAGTGCAGGATCATGTTCACCACATCATGCAGGTGAACAAGTCAGTCTCCTGGCAGTAGTCATGATGCCTTTATTCTGCACCAGTTGCTTTTCCTTCAGTGTGTGTGCGTGAGACCACATCAAACCAGACAGTGGTTGCTGGAGGATAAGGGTCATCCACTGAGCACCTGGCTTCTAATGCCGCTGTGTGCCCCAACAACACGTGGTGAGCAAATGTCTAAATGACAGCTCTGCTAACACATGAAACCTCACTCCGCAAGCCACTAGAGAGCTTCAAAAACCCTTCCACTGCCTGAGCTTCACCTTCAGGAAGTGGAATTCTTTACGATTGCAGTATATCTCAGTATGTAGAAGTGGCACCCACAAAGCCATGTGTGTGTATTTGATACCTGTGCAGCTAGGATGATAGTGCCATAAACAACATTGTGCAGGCTGTGCAGATAGCAGCACACTTTCTCCCTGTGGATTGATCTCATTTGTTTAAGATGACTAGAGACAGTGTTTTGTGAACAAATGTTTCCCCCATGGTAACTACAGCACACATAACTGGGAATGTTGTCATCAGATCAGCGTTATACAATGACTACTTTAATCGCCTGCCTATTCGGCTGCCTTATCTCAGCATCAGGAAAGCACAGCATTGCACTAGGGATAAGGCAAGTAGCTAGAAAGCTGGAGAGGGAGAAGGGGAAGGTGGAGACGGAAGAGGAGAGGAAAAGAGGAGGAGCAGGATCAGGAGGAAAGAAGGAGGAAACCAGGCATCTCCTTCCTGGCTTGAACTTCCATGATCATTGCATCTGACTACAGCGAAACTGAGCACAACCCAATACCCGCACTCAACAAAAATCCTGCATCTTTCTATTACCTGTTACATTTTAAAAAATTATTTCATGTGCTGTGAATGCAACTGGCTTGATCAACAATCTTTGCTCCTTCCTCATTGCCCTGGAAAGATGGTGATGAGCTGTCTTCTTAAGTCATTGCACTCCTGGGGGTGTAGGGGCAGCTGCAGTGCTGTTGGAAGGGAATTACAAAAATGTCACCCCGTGGCAATAAAGGAATATCAATATAGTTCTAAGTCAAGGTGGAGTGTGGCTTAGAGACAAACTTGTACGGTGGTGGTGTTCCCATATATCTGTTGCCCTTGTCTGTCCAGATAATTCCAGGCCTGGATGTTTGGCTGATCATGCTGCATTTGAGCATGGACTGCTTCAGTAGCTGAGAAGGCATGCACAGTGCTGAACATTGTACAGTCATCAGTGAACATCCCAACTGCTGACCTTATGAAGGACGGAAGGTCATTAAAGCCACTGAAAATTGTTGGGCCTAGGACACTACGCTGAAAATCTCCTAGCTACTCTGGTGAAATAAAAGCAGATGGATTTGCACTGCAACGTTCAACAGCTCCAGTTGTAGAAGACTCTGCTTTGAGCTACGTCACCTTACTGTGTGTTGTATTCCCCCAGGTCGGTTGACGAACCGATGACAGTAACTGGCCCAGTGATAATGGTGACAAGGCAAATACCATTCAAAGGAAAAACATCAGGGTTACATTTCACAGTCACTCCACTGGGCAATGTTTCAGTAATTTTTGTAATCTGTTAGTTGACAGTTTGCTGTACTGTGGTGAGACCCTCCAAGCCCCTTTCAGCACTGATGCATACAGCCATGATAGGATCAGTTTGAACCTGCGCAGCAACAAGCTGAGAATTCATGACTTTTGATGTTGCTTTGTTGGTGTTTGTGCAGCAATGGAAACTGAGACATCAGCCATTAGATCCTACATCATGGTCAGGCCCAAAGTGCTCTCCTGGATTTAATGATAAGGTCATTTTCTATGTTTTGACCATTGCCATTGGCTATGGCTCCAGTTATAGTCATTTCGGTTGTGGCCTGCACTGTCACTTCTATGAGGATGTGGATATACCATGTCTGTCCCTTGCTGGTTAGGTGATGCTGCCTCTTCTTATATATCACTTTCTATATTAAGGGAGTTGATGGCATGGTGGTGCTACCGCTAGAGTTTTAATCCGGAAATTCAGCTAATGTTTTAGGAACTCATGCTTGAACCTTGCCAAGCTAATGGTGGAAACTGAAATCAATATTTAAAAAAATCTGGAATTAAGAATCTACTGATAACCATGAAACCATTGTTGATTGTCAGAAAAAACCATCTGGCTTACTAATGTCCTTCTGTCAGGGAAGAAAATCTGCCATTCTCATTTGGCCTGGCCTACTTGTGACTGCAGACGAATGGCAAAATGGTTGACTCATAACTGCCCTCTGATACGGCAACTCAGTTGCATCAATAGCTACAAAATCTCAACAAAGAAATGAAATTGGACGGACCACCTGACATCAACCCAGGCACTGGAAAAGATAATGGCAGAAACAGCCCTGTCAACCCTGCAAGGTCCTCCTCATTAACATCTGGAGGCCAGTAGCAAAACTAGGAGAGCTGTTTCACAGACTCATCATGCAACAGCCCGACATAATCATACTCCTGGAATCATACCTGACAGACAATGTCTCAGACACCACCATTATTGATCCTTGATATGTCCTGTCCCACTGGCAGGGCAGCTCAACAGAGGTGTTGGCACAGTGCTTTACAGTCAGGAGGGAGTTTCCCTGTGAGGCTTGAGCATTGATTCCACACCCCATAAAGTCTCACAGTTTCAGGTTAAATATGGACAAGGAAACCTCCTCCTGGTTACTATGTACCATCCTCCCTCATGAATCAGTACTCCTCCATGTTGCACAACACTTGAAGAAAGTACTGAGTGTGGCCAGGAAACACAATGGTGTGTGTGTGTTGGGGGGTGGGGGGTGTGGGGACGGAATATTTCATTGTCCACCACCAAGAGTGGTTTGGCAGCAGTACTACTGATTGTGCTGGTCAGTTCCAAAAGGACATAGCTTCTAGACTGGGTCTGCAGCAGGTGGACAGGGAACCAACAAAGGGGAAAAATATACTTGACTTCATTCTTACCAATCTGCCAGCTGTAGATGCATCTGTCCATGACAGTATTGGTAAGAGTGACCACTGCACAGTCCTTGTGGAGATGAAGTCCTGCCTTCACGTTGAGAATACCCTCCATTGTGTTGGGTAGTACTATCACCGTGCTAAATGGGACAGACTTTGAACAGATCTAGCAACTCAAGACTGGGCAGCTATGAGGCACTCTGGGCCATCAACAGCAGCAGAATTGTACTCCAGCACAATCTGTAACCTCATGGCCGGGCATATCCCCCACTCAACCATCACAATTAAGCCAGGAGATCAACTCTGGTTCAATGGAGCATGCAGGAGGGCATGCCAGGAGTAGTACTGGTCGCACTTAAAATGAGCTATCAATCTGGCGAAGCTACAAAACAGGACTTGTGTGCCAAACAACATGGACAGGAAGTGATAGACAGAGCTAAATGATTCTGAAACCAAAGGATCAGATCTAAGCTCTGCAGTCCTGCCACATCCAGTCATGAATGATTGTGTCCAATGGAGTAACTCACTGGAGGAGGAGGCTCCACAAATATTCCTATCCTCAATGATGGAAGAGCCCAACAGATCAGTGCAAAAGATGAGGTGAAAGCATTTGCAGCAATCTTCACCCAGAAGTGTCAAGTGGATCATCCATCTCTGCCCCCTCCGGTGGCCCCAGCATTACAGATACCAGTCTTCAGCCAATTCGATTCACTCCACATGATAGTTAGAAATGGTTTGAGGCACTGGATACTACAAAGGCTACAAGCCCTGACAACATTCCAACAATAGTACTGAGGACATGTGCTCCAAAACATGCTGTTCCCTTTGCCAAGCTGTTCCAGTACAGTTACAACAGTGGCATCTACCCGACCATGTGGAAAATTGCCCAAGTATGTCCCGTACACAAAAAGCAGGACAAATCCAACCCTGCCAATTACTGCCCGATCCGTCTACTCTCAATCATCAGTAAAGTGATGGAAGGCGTCATCAACAGTGCTATCAAACAGAAACTGCTCAGTGACGCCCAGTTTGGGTTCTGACAAGGCACTCAGCTCTTGACCTCATTACAGCCTTGGTTCAAATATGGACAAAAGAGCTGAATTTGAGAGGTGAGGTGAGAGTGACAGGACTTGAGATCAAGGCTGCATTCAAATGAGTGTGGCATCAAGGAGCCCAAGCAAAACTAGAATCAATGGGTCTCAGGCAGCAAACTCTCCATTGGTTGGCATCATACCTGGCACATAAGAAGATGGTTGTGGTTGCTGGAGGTCAGTCATCTCAGCTCCAGGACAACTTGATTGAGTTTTTTGAAGAAGTAATGAAGAGGATTGATGAAGTCAGAACAGTGGACATTGTCTATATAGACTTCAGTAAGACGTTTGACAAGGTTCTGCATGGTAAATTGGTTAACAGGGTTAAATTACATGGAATACAGAGAGAACTAGCCATTTGGGTACAAAAATGACTTGAAGGTAGGAGACAGCGGATATTGGTAGAGGGTTGCTTTTAGGACCGGCGGCCTGTGACCAGCGGTGTGCTGCAAGGGTTGATGCTGGGTCCACTGCTTTCTGTCATTTATATAAATGATTTGTGAACGTAGGAGGTATTGTTAGTAAGTTTGCAAATGACACCAAAATTGGTGATGTAGTGGACAGTGAAGCAGGTTACCTCAGAGTACAATGGGACCTCGACCAGATGGGCAAATAGGCTGAGGAGTGGCAGATGGAGTTTAATTTAGATAAATGTGAGGTGCTGCATTTTGGAAAGGCAAATCAGGGCAGGACTTAATACAGTTAATGCTAAGATCCTGGGGAGTGTTGCTGGACCAAAAGACTTTAGAGTGCAGGTTCACAGTTCCTTGAAGGTAGAGTTGCAGGTGGACAGGATAATGAAGAAGGCATTTGGTGTGCTTGCCTTTATTGGTCAGTGCATTAAGTATGAGAGTTGGAAGGTCATGTTCTAGTTGTACAGGACATTGGTTAGGCCACTTTTGGAATACTGCATGCAATTCTGGTCTCCTTTCAAAGGAAAGATGTTTTGAAGCTAGAAAGGGTTCAAAAAAGATTTACAGCAATGTCTCCAGGCTTGTAGGGTTTAACTTATAGAGAGAGGCTGAATAGGCTGGGGCTATTTTCCCTGGAATGTCAGAAGCTGAGGGGTTACCTTACAGAAGTTAATAAAATCATGAGAGGCATGGATAGGGTGAATAGTCAAGGTCTTTACCCAGGGTGGGGGAGTCCAAAACTAGAGGGCATAAGTTTAAGGTGAGAGGGAAAAGATTTAAAAAGGACCTAAAGGCAACTTTTTCTTGCAGAGGGTGGTGCATGTATGGAATGAGCTGCCAGAGGAAGTGGTGGAGGGTAGTACAATTACAACATTTAAAAGGCATCTGGATGGTATGTGAATAGGAAGGGATTAGCGGGATATGGACCAAATGCTAGCAAATAGCCTGGATGTGTTGGACCAAAGGGTCTGTTTCCACGCTGCACAACTCTTTGACTCTATGACTCTGCAGGAGTTCCCCAGGGCGGCATCCTAGGCCCAACCATTTTCAGCTGCTTCATCAATGACCTTCCCTCCATCATAAGGTCAGAAGTGGGGATGTTCGCTGATTAGTGTGCAATTTTCACCATCATTTGCGACTCCTCAGATACTGAAACAGTCCATGTTCAAATGCAGCCAGATCTGGACAAGATCCAAGCTTGTTTGACAAGTAGGAAGTAACATTCACACTATAGAAATGGCAGGCAATGATCATCTCTATTAAGAGACAATTTAACTACAGCCCTTTGACATTCAATGGTGTTATAATCATTGATCCCCACTGTCAACAAACTGGGGGTTACCATCGACCAGAAACTCAACTGGACTCACCACATAAACATAATGGCTACAAGAGTAACTCAGAGGCTAGGAATATTGTGGTGAGTAACTCACTTCCTGATTCCCCAAGGCTTGTCCATCATTTACAAGGCACAAGTCATGAGTGTGATGGAATGCTCCCCATTTGCCTGGAGGGGTGCAGCTCTAATAATGTTCAAGAAACTTAACACCATCCAGGACAAAGTAGCCCACTTGATTAGCAACACATTCAGAAGCATCCACTCTTTCCACCTCCACAATAATGCTCAGGAGCAGCACTGCATATCATCCACAAGATCAGAGAATCCCTGTGGAAGCAGGCCATTTAGCCCATTGAGTTCATACCGAGTCTCCGGAGAGCATTCCAATCAGACACACACCCCCACTCCCCTACCTTATCCCCGTAACCCTGAATTTTCCATGGCTAATCCACCTAGCCTACATATCTCTGGACACAATAGGCAATTTTGCATGGCCAATCCACTTAACCTGCATATCTTTGGATGATGGGAGGAAGCCGGAGCACCTGGAGGAAACCCACACAGACACAGGGATAACGTGCAAACTCCACACCATCACCCAAGGGTGGAATCAAATCCCGGTCCCAGGAGCTATGAGGCAGCAGTACTAACCACTGAGCCACTGTACCACCCTTTTAGTTTCAGGGAAATATAAAAAGATGCACTGCAGAAATTCACCAAAGGTCTTTAGACAGCACCTTCCAAACTGGCGACCACTTCCTTCTGGAAGGACAAGGGCAGCAGATACATGGGAACACCACCTCCTGCATGTTCCTGTCCAAGCCACTCACCATCCTGATTTGGAAATACATCACCACTCCTTCACTGTCGCTGGGTCAAAATCCTGGAATTCCCTCCCGAAGGGCATTGTGGGCCAACCCACAGCATGTGGACTACAGCGGTTCATGAAGGCAGCTCACCACCGCCACCTTCTCAAGGGCAACTAGTGACGAGCCAGTGAAGCCTACATCACACAAGTAATAGGAAATCCCGCAAGAGCACAAGAAGTATGTCAGCCAATATGGTGGAATATATTTATGTGATGTGGCTTTCATTGCTGAATCATTGGCAGTTTGCTAAAGCTATGAGAATTGGTGTGAAGTTTGCTAATAGTGTGAGGGCGAAGTTAGTTTATGATTGTGAGATATGAACCATAATTTATTTTTAAAAAAGTGTCAGTGAGCAAGAGGGTGGTGATTGAAGCAGTGTGTGAGGCTTCATATCGCCATTGATAATCCATTCATTGATCTTGACCACTCACGTGAGATAATTAAACTTCTTGCACTGCATCCTGGTTCTCAGGACTACACTGCTTGTGTTGGCAGCAGTACGAGTGCGAGATCCTACAGCATCGGCAACAATGTGCTGGTGAGGTGGGCCAGAAGCAGACTCATCGTTGTGGCGGAGTTGAATTTGGGCCAGTGTAGTGGCATCAGTGGCATCTGCAATGGCAGGGTCCAGCAAGGACTCATAGCGGTGAGGGCGTCTGTGGAGGCAAGATGGCACCGAAGAGTGGCATCTTTCATTCCAGCGGCAGAGGGGCAAAGGGACTCGTGCTGGCTACCACGCCCATGGCCCATGACAGAGTATTTAACAAGAAGGACTGTAAGGTTGAACACTTCTTATGTATTTCTTTATTCTTCTGTCTTTATAATCAATGTTTTTGTTTATTTGTCTGTGTTTTAAGATGGCACAGGAGACAGGCAATGCCATACAACGCTTTTCACTGTATTTTGTAACATGTGCCAATAAACGAATTGAATCAAATAAATAATTGACCTGTTCAGACAGGGTAAGTAGGAGTTGAACCCAGTCCCACACTACTACTGAACCACAAGAGCCCCAAGCTTGGTTATTTGTATGCAGCGATGCCAGTCTTGCATTTTATGGCCCCTGCTGAAGCTGTCTGCGTGGCACTGAATTGCACACAATGATAATTTAAATTAGAAGGTAGCATGAAGTTTATGCACTGCCTGTTCCACAAACTGGTGTGCATTATTTGAGCATCATCCCTGTACTTGCTTTTCGGCCTTATCCAAAGCTTTTCACCTGGATGGATGAAAGATTTTACACGAGCATATGTCATACTGCTGTTTCTGTTACATTTTGAGAAAAAAACAGCTCTGTTAGGAGAGAAGACAAGACCTGATATAAGGTCATGGCCTGACATGGCCCCAGACATAAGCCCAAACATTTAGCACTGAAAGGAGATACATTGTAAACCTGTATGCAGGTATGTGCAGCAGATTTCATGTGGAACTCACATTTTCCTTACTAAGAATTCATTAGAAATAATAAAATTCATTCTTAGTATTTCTGCACTTTTGTACAAAAGGATTAGATTTTGAACAGGGCTGCAAAGTAAAACAGCAGACATGAAAAATCTATTAACCATAACTAATGATCACATGAATGATTCACAGCACACAACAATTATCAGATCTGTTACTGGCACAGGCTTGTCAGTTTTACATCTTCAGTACCTAGATAAGATTTTTTTTAAATTAAACATTCCTTGTTCGTTTCATTTTGTCTGAACAGCAGTTGTTAGAATTAAATATCTAATTTCTGCCTTTTCCCTCATTTTTGTGATATTTCACTTTTCACTTAAAATATTCAAGAATCAGTTAAATCTTTGTCGATAGTTTTACAGATTTGCTTTTAGTGCCAAAAATATTAACGATTTATTTCAAAGATCAGTGCTTTTATTAGGGCAGAACAGGTCTTTGTGAGGCAATTATACACTTAAACCTAAATTGTGTCAACAGACGGGATTATTTCAAAAAATGAAAAATCCAAATAGCAGAAATCCACATTTTTATGACAAATTTTGACCTGCTTCATCAAATCCCTTACTGTGCAGTTGCAAGCCATTTGGCCCAGCAAATCCACACTGACCCTTCAAAGAACAGCTCACCAAGACCTTTCCCCATCCCTGCATTTCCCATGGCTAATCCACCTATCCTGCACACCTCTGGACACTATGGGCAATTTAGCATGAGCCAATCCATCTAACCTGCACATCTTTGGACTGTGGGAGGAAGCTGGAGCATCCGGAGACAAACCCACACAGACACGGGGTGGATGTGGAAATTCCATGCAGATAGTTGCCCAGGGGTGGAATCAAGCCCAGGTCCCTGACACTGTGAGGTAGCGGTGCTAACAACTGAGCCACCGTGCTTGTAAAAGTGTGAGAACACATGGTTTTGAAATGTTTACTTTCTGAGAATGCAATTTTCTCAACTGGTAACAATGAATTGAAAATTACAATGATAGGGCAAAGTATCACTTTACAAAGTACTGTGGATTGAAAAACTGAAATAATAGAAAAATCTGGTAATACTTGGAGTTATCTGAGAGCAAAGATGTGGTTAATGTTTCATTTTGATGATCTGCTGTCAGAATTTTTTTAAAAAAGATAGATTAAGCAGGTTTTGAGCAAACAAGGGAGGGAGTGGACGAAAGAACAAAAGGGAAGACCTGTTATAAAATGGAAATCATGGGAGATTAAATGATAAAAGGAATTATGGTGCAAGCCAAATGGGAGTGATAAAACCTCAAGGAAAGAAACAAAGGATGGGACTAGATGAGGTGCAAATGATAAAGGTGAAGCTATTACCAATAGCTGCCATCAGAAAAACAGGAGTGGTGGATATGATGTGAAATTGATGAGCTCAGTGTTGAGGCAGAAATGCTGTACATCTCCTGACTAAAACTTGACAAGCTGTTCCTTGAGCTTGCTCTGAGTTTTAATGGAACAGTGTAGCAAACAAAGAATAAAGACATTAGAAACAAAAACAGAAATTGCTGGAAAAGGTCAGCAGATCCGGCAGTATCTGTGAAGAGAAATCAGAGTTGACATTTCGTGTCTGGTGACCCTTCCTCAGAACTGATGGTAGCTGGAAAATGTTGGTTTTTATGCAGAGGATAGGGTGGGGAGGAGGGAGTAGAGAGTAAACGATAAGTGGGGATAGAGCCCGAAAGTTTGGATTTTCAGCATCCACAGTTCTTTCGGTTTTTTGTAATTCTAGAAATAGTTGGAGAAGAACATAATCTCTTAAATGGGACATGGAGACCACAATGGCCATCCAACTAGCAAGTTTAATTGTATAGTGCTATCTATCATAGACAATTAATTCCCTCTCTTCTGTTATGCAGGCACTAGCAGTACCCATAGAACCTCTGTGAAGAAGCAGGACTGGAGGCCCCCAGCTTCACCTCCATCTCTGAGAAGGAATCTTCTAAACTCTTGGAGGATATAGAAGGTAAGGCTTTCATTTATATCCTCCTCCAGTTCACAGAGAACCACCCGAGGTGAAAGTCTTTCTGAAGAAGTGGATCCGTAGCAATAGCCTCTACTTTCTCTCCACAGATGCTGCCAGTGCTGCTGAGGGTTTCCAGCAATTTCTGTTTTTGTTTCTGATTCCCATCATCCGCAGTTCTTTCAGTTTGTTGAGGTGAGAGTCTACCTCAATTAAACTCAGGGGCACAATCTGGATAGCGCATCACTGACACGTCTGTACAACTGGACGAGGAAGAAATGCCCCAGGTCTCCAGTAATCTGACCTGTGATCCCAAAACCTGCAGCAGTTCAAACCAAAGATAGTAGGAACTGCAGATGCTGGAAAATCTGCGATAACAAGGTGTAGAGCTGGATGAACACAGCAGGCCAAGCAGCATCATAGGAGCAGGAAGGCTGACGTTTCGGGCCTAGACCCTTCATCAGGTTTGGTTTAGGATCATGGTCAGCTTGGACTAGTTGCATGGAAGGGTCTGTTTCCATGCTATATGACTGAATGACTATGTCCCCAGGAAACTTGCTGCCCTTGTGTTGTTAGATGGTAGAAATTTTGGATTTGGGAGGTGCTGTCGAAGAAGCTCTGGGGAATTATTCCAGTATATCTTGCAGATGGTACTCTGCATTATGGTGTCAGTGGTGCAAAAAAATTAATGTTCAAGCTGAGGGATGTGGCACCAATTAATCAAGTTATTTTTCTCTTGATGGCATTGAGTACTCTAGAGATGTACCCATCTAGGCAGGGAAGCATGCCATCATACTCCTGCCTTGATGACGGAGGAATCAGATAATGGAGTCACTCATTGCATGATACTCAACTCTGACCTGCTCCTGCAACTATTATATCATTTTGTTCTATTAACTTTATAGTCCATTCCGATGACAGCAGAGTCTTTCACAATCTTAGAATTCATTTTTTGATGAAAAATGTTATTTGTTGTATTTTAATTGCTAAATTAAAACAAACTACCTTACTGTACCACTTGATTACAAAATCACTTATTGTAATCTGAATATTTATTTTTCCTGAGTACAGCTGTCAGGCAGAGACGATTGAGTGACAGAGCATTAGACAGACGGACAGTATATTTCTTAATCTTAACTTGTATTTCGAAGTGTCGTGGCCCAGACGTTTGAAATAATTATACTCTTAAACTCAAGTGTCACAGCATTATTGAATATATTTCTCATCACTTTCATCTGCTTTGAACTGACGTATTGCTAGTTCAATACACAGGCTAGTGTTGTGATATGGCACTATGGACACATAATCCTTTTAAACAGCCCATCCTGATGCTATGCAACTTTGCTCAGTTGTTTTGCTAAAGCTGACCATGATCCTAAACCAAACCTGATGAAGGGTCTAGGCCCGAAACGTCAGCCTTCCTGCTCCCATGATGCTGCTTGGCCTGCTGTGTTCATCCAGCTCTACACCTTGTTATCACAGTTCAAACCAAGGAAGATGAGCCTGCATTCAGTCAGCAGACTCTCAGCAGGCCTAGGCCCTCACGGCCTAAAGGCACCCAAGGGTGACTGCCCAAGTCTTCCAAGCCAGGAGGGCCAACCACAGAGCAAGCACTTTTACCCCAGCTGTGCTTTTATTCGTGAAAACCTGCTGTGAGCACTTTGGTTTTGTTGCAGGGATACTTGACAAATGAATAGAGGACTCTAGGATAGCAGCTAACAATTTGTTTATTTCATGCATGCATGAAGAGAAGCTTTAATACTGGGGTTAAAGCTCACTCTGCTGAATTACAGAACACCTTCAAGCTTTGTACAGATTATAGCATGCAATTTTCAATCACAATTATAATTTGTGCACTTCTACATCCATGTTTCCTGTATTATTTTTTGTTTCCCAAGGTCTTCGCAGACAATGTTTGTTCTTTACCCAAGTCTTTTGATAGCTATTGATAGCCTTGTTTGTTAGTTCAAGCTTCACTTATTGCTAGCTGCATGGCTAAAGCTTTAACTCTCAACTAACCAAACCCCTTCAGTGCCCCCTTGCTGGCTCATTACCTTTTAATCATGTAAAACCCCAAAGGCCTACCCACTGTCTGTATAAATGTTTGCCTGCTGAGTGCAGTATCAGAATGTGTGCTAATCTGCAGCTGACCTTTTGATTTGGTTTCAAAGATCTCTGTCACACCTGAAGGTGTGGACTATTTATCTGTGATGGCACTGACTACCTACACATTACCTTGCTCAGTGACATTCTCTAACAGAAATTGTTGCTCATTAACATGGGGATACATCATTGGAGATAACTTTTCGCTCTGTAAAAATATGTCCACTTACACTCTTAAAATGTGTGCTGTAGTATAATTTTCATTGCCACAACCAGTTCAAGTCATACCCATTTCAGAGATCGGTGGCCTTTTCAAATGTCCCAAGCATGAAAGAAGTTGGAATTGCTGAGCATTGCTCATCTCTCACAAGCAACTAACTCCTTGACTGCAGGTAGCCTCAGCAAAAAGTTATTCTTGAACCATGAGGCTCAGAACTCTAGCCATTGTGACCTTCATGTGAGATCTGTGAACAGATATCAGTGAGGAATGTCAGAAAGATAACACACGTTTATTGAAAGAACTCCTCATCCCTCACACCCAGCACAATGAAGACTCATAGAATCCCTAAAATGTGGAAGCAGGCCACTTAGTCCATTGACTCCACACCAACCCTCCAAAGAACATCCCACCCTGACCCACCCCACTACCCTATCCCTGTAACCCTGTGTTTCCCCATAGCCAATCCACCTAGCCGGCACATCCCTGGACATTGGGCAATTTAATGTGGTCAATCCAACTTCCCTGCACATCTTTAGACTGTGGGAGGAAACTAGAGCACCTGGAGAGAATGTGCAGACTCCACACAGACAATTGTCCAAGGGTGGGATTGAACCTGGGTCCCTGTGCTGTGAGGCAGCAGTGCCAACCACTGAGCCACCAAGCCACCCAAGTCACGTTGTACCGTCACACAGTATGGTATGGAGGCTTCCCAAGATGTCACTGTTTTGCCTTCACAAGCAGTCTGAGGCACATGACATCTGTATCATTGTTTTTAAAAGGAATGGATACCTAAAAAGCACAATCCGCTGTTACCTCTGCGACAGACCACAACAAGAAGACACAACACAGCCAGGAACACTAGTCACCTTAGCGTACATCAGAGACATACCAGAGATGACCACAAGCTTACTCAGACCCCTAGATATCAGGGTAGCCCACAAACCAACAATCACTCGACGATAGCTACTGACAAGTGTGAAGGACCCCATACCCACAACTAATAAAACATACTATTCAAGGCCTGTGAGAAACATTACATAGGCCAAACTGGAAGAAAACTGACAATAAGGATACACGTCCCAACTAACCACACAACCAGTTCTCATTGGTCTCAATACACGTGGACAAAGAAGGACACAAATTCGACTGGGATAACCCATCCATAATAGCACAATCCAAACAGAGACATGCCAGGGAATTCCTGGAAGCCTGGCATTCCAACCAGAACTCCATCAACAAACATATTGAACTGGGCCCGATATACGAAGAAACAGAATCGGAAGTATACCAACCACCCCAGCAAACCGAGGCATCTAAATAACAAGCTGGACAGAACACTAACACTTCACCGGAAACGCACTGACGATGTTACCTAGCAGGGTGAGGAAACGTCTGCAATCAAACACACCGGCTCGGCGAGCAAGACTACAACCTAGAATAGATATGCAGACATAACCTTCTTGTCTGCTGCTGAACCCCAAATTTCAGAACCTTATTTTGTCATGATCTTTTAAGTTTTATCCGGAAGAAATGATCCTTCTGTCACATGTCTCAGAGAAAATGAAAGGTGGCCTCACCACTCAGTGATATCTCTCAATAAGTTTCCTTGATGCTGCCTGGTGGCCTTCCTCAGTAATAGCAGGAGGACAGGCCCTGCCTAACCTGGGAAGCCTGGTGGTTATGGTGGAGATTAGCAGCCACGGGCACATCTGGGTCCCAAAGAGGTTAATAACCTTCCCTGCCTCACCAGGCTGAGTATGATGGTGTTTTAAGATCAATGTAGTCCTCATGAGGGTCTAGACAAATGCGCTTGACTTCTAACAGCTCTAAACACAAACTTCTCTTTGAAGGTGACAGTCTATTGTGATGTATTAAAGCACTGGTTTCAACAAAAATCAAACAAACTGGTCAGACTATTCAGCTGCTATTTAGGCATTGACAAAAAACAATGACAAAAACACACTGTGTCCAGATGCAAAACCATCTTTGATAACATTCTAGATCATAGAATCCCTACAGTGTAGAAACAGGCCCTTCAGCTCAGCAAGTCCACACTGACCCTTGGAGCATCCCACCCAGACCCATCCTGCTATAACCCACCTAATCTGCACATCCCTGAATACTATAGGCAATTTAGCATGGCCAATCCACCTAGCCTGCACATCTTTGGACTGTGGGCAGAAACCAGAGCGCCCAGAGGAAACTCACGCAGAGAATGTGCAAACTCCACACAGACAATTGCCTGAGGGTGGAATCAAACCTGGGCCCCTGGACCTGTGAGGCAGTAATGCTAACCACTGAGCCACCATGATGCCATAATTGAGAGAGCATTCTACTAGATTAGTTTTCTTTTTTGTAAAACTGGAAGCAGTTTTCATGAAGGGTCATCTGAAAGATTGGGGTGAGTTCTTTTATTTTTAGCATAGTTTTTATTTAGAGAGACTCATGGCAGAAAGTCCACCTGCTGTGCCCATGTCGATTTTCCTTTCAGCATGTGCTGATCCCTGCAGGGTCTTAAATATATAACACCTACGCCTTTTACTCTATGCTCCTGTACCTTTGAAAGCCAACAAATAGCATAGCAAAGGAAACTGGCAAATGGAAAATAACATGGAAAAATGTGAGGTTATCCATCTTGGTAATGAACAGATGTATTTCATAAACAGTGAGAGGTTAGAAAGTGGTATGTAATGACATGTCCACTCTCTTGACTGTTCAGTACATTGAACAGTGACAAGCTGCCTGTCCTGTCCTACTGCACTAACTAAAAAATGTTGCAAGTCAGAGAAATTGGCAGCCTATAAGTTATAAAAGCAAGACAACAAGGTGCAGAGCTGGATGAACACAGCAGGCCAAGCAGCATCAGAGGAGCAGGAAGGCTGACGTTTCGAGCCTGGACCCTTCTTCAGA
>NC_063333.1:52139924-52217988 GCF_021869965.1 Rhincodon typus | reverse complement strand
TCTGAAGAAGGGTCCAGGCTCGAAACGTCAGCCTTCCTGCTCCTCTGATGCTGCTTGGCCTGCTGTGTTCATCCAGCTCTGCACCTTGTTATCTCAGATTCTCCAGCATCTGCGGTTCCTGCTATCTCTGAAACAGTTAAAAAAGCAAAATACTGCGGATGCTGGAAATCTGAAATAAGCACAGAGTGTGCTGGAAAAACTCGGCAGCTCTGGCTACGTTCGTGGAGAAACAGTTATGTTTCGAATCCAGTATGACTCTTCTCCAGAACTGAAGTGAACCTGTAAGTAATGACTGAACAAACTGTGTGCTGAAAAGCAATGTTCGCCAGAGACGTTAGCAGCCTCCAAATCAGTGTGAAATGTGTGTAGATGCATGACATGCATGTGTGTCTACGATTGCAAAGCAAACTTGGCAGACACATGTAAATTATAAGTGTCCCTGAGCTCCAAAGTGCTCAAAAATGCTCTGAAAGGACTGAAGTGGTGTGCAACTTGTTTTCAAAGCAGCCACAGTGATGTGGTGAGGCTGGCGGTTTGGCAATGCTTACTGGCCTGGGGAATCAGTGAAAATGGACGGTGACTTTTGAGCTTATTTGATTTATTACTGTCACATGTACCTAGGTACAGTGAAAAATTCTGTTCTGCAAGTAGTACAGGCAGATCATACTGTACAAAGTGCATTAGGTAATAGAACAGAGCCAACAGTACAATGTTATGGCTGCAGAGAAGGTGAACAGCGAGCAAGGTCAACATTAAATTTAGCATTTGAGATGTCCATCCAGAAATCTAATAACACTGGGGAAGAAGCTGTTCTTGAATCTGTTGGTATGTGTGCTTAAGCTTTTGTAACTTCTGCCTGACGGAAAAAGTTGGAATAAATCATAACTGGGGTGGGAGGGGTCTTTGATCATGTTGGCTGCCTTCCCAAGGCAGTGAGAAGTGTAGATGGAGTCGATGGATGGAAAGTTGGCTTGTGTGATGGACTAGACTGTGTTCGCAGCTCTTTGTAGTTTCTTACGGTCTTGGGCAGAGTAGTTGCCATACCAAGCTGTGATTCATCTAGATGGAATGCTTTCCATGGTGCATGTATAAAAATTGTTAAGAATCATTATGGGCATGCTGAATTTCCTTAGACTCCTGAAGAAGTAGAGGTATTGCTGTGCTTTCTTGACCGTAGCATTAACTGGGTGGACCTGGACAGATTGTGGGTGATTGTTGCTCCTAAGAACCTGACATTCTCGACCATCCCCACTTCAGCACCATTGATGTACACAGGGGCGTGCCCTCCACCTTGCTTCCTGAAGTCAGTGACCAGCTCTTTCATTTTGCTGATGTTGTGGGAAAGATTGCTATCTTTACAACACACAAGCAAGCACGCTATCTCTTTCCTGTACTCTCTCTCATCATTGTTTGAGATCTGGCCCACAACAATGGTATCATCAGCAAACTTGTAACTGGAATTAGGACAAAATTTGGCCACACAGTCATGACTGTATAGGGAGTATAGTAAGGCACTGAATATGCAGCCTTTTGGGGCATCAGTGTTGAGGATTGCCATGGAGGAAGTGTTTTGTATTCTCACTGATTGTGGCCTGTGGGTCAGAAAGTCGAGGATCTAGTTGTAGAAGGCAGAGCAGAGACTTAGGTCTCAGAGTGTGCAGATTAGTTTGGTTGGAATTATGGTGTTGAAGGTGGAGCTGTAGCCAATAGACAGGTGTCCATAGAGCATGCAGGGAAATGATGGCAGTGGTGGGGCTGGAGAAAAGCCTGGAGAAGCAAGTGGCAATCTTGCTGCCAGCTAACTGCTCTGGCTTTAATGTTGGGAATTGGTGGCAACGGGTTTCTGAGGAAAGGAGGAAAAGGTCAGGAGCTGCATAAAAGATCAACGATTAATGAGATGCAAATCCATGGAAATAAGGCAGTCGCCACTCATTAGTGAGATTCAGAACTCACCATTTAGTCTTTCAAGAGAAAATGGGAAATTTCTTTTGATGTTGGGAATCTGATTTTTTTCATTCAAGTCATATTTTCCCAACTTTCTTATCATTGCCCATGCCACTACAGGCCTGGGAAAATCCTGCCTGTGAACTGCTTCTCTTCACAGATGCTGCCTGACCAGTGGAGTGTTCCTGGCATTGTCTGTTCTTATTACAGCAACCAGAAGCTGCTAGTGCTCAAAAATCTGGTTCTTGCTCCCATCCCTTTGGCTCTGACAGTATCATGTGTAAAATATGAGGACTGCTGGAATAATAGTTCATCTAGCTTCCACTTTGGACTATATGCACCAAAATGTGCTCTCTCTGTACTGGAATTGCTTTCTGATTTGATTTATTTATTGTCACGTGTACCCAAGTACAGTGAAAAGCTTTGTTTATGAGCAATGCGGGCAGATCATAGTAATCAAGGATATATAGATCATAGGTTGAAAAATAAACTTTAGACAGAGGCATACAGGTTATGTCGCACAGGGTATGCACTAGGCAAGATCAACATTAGCAAGATCAGCGTTATTTGAAGTTAGAGAGTCCATTCATCAGTCTAATGACAGCCAGGAAGAAGCTGTTCCTGAACCTGTTGGTGCATGTGTTCAGGTTTCTGTATCTTCTGCCTGATGGAAGAGATTGTGGGAGAGCATTATCGGGGTGCGATGGATCTTTGATGATGTTGGCCGCTTTTCTGCGGTAACGAGCTGTGTAAATGGAGTCCATGGATGGAAAGTTGGCTTCTGTGATGGTCTGGGCTGTGTATACCACCCTCTGTAGTTTCTTATGGTCCTGGGCAGAGCAGTTGACATATCAGATCTTTATGCACCCGGACAGCATGCTTTATTCATTCTGTTCTAGTTTATGTTTAACTTCTCTTCAAGGAATGTTGATTGATAATTTACTTTTTAATCCTTTGAACTATTGAGATTTCTATTTCTTGCAAATCAAGGGCATCAGAAGTTATTTTCCATCATTATAAACGTACTTTTGGTTTACTGAATGTGCCACTTTCTGGATGTTTTTGATCAAGGATGAAATACTAGACGTCTTAGGGGATCACCAGCTGTCTCCATTCAATGTACTGTGCGTTTTGCGATATCAGACATTTTTGTAGAACTGGCTTATGCATGACTCATAGATCCTTTGAAAAAGGGACAAATAAGTTATAATTAAGCTTATTTATTCAGACATCCGGTCTGACACCTGAAACTTCACACATTGTTTTTCTGAAGTGCTAGTGAAGACCAATTAACTGAACAATAGTTTTGTGGTGAAGTGTTTGTGCAGGAGAAATGGCCAGAATCAGGTATAACCAGTTGCAGAAACACATGGTTAATTAACAAGAATGCCATAATCATGTCACTAGATTTACAGTGAACAACATTGTAAGTAGGGGATGGAATAGATGTCACCTTGTGTGCGTGAAAATATTTCTATTAAACAACTAATTTAAATAATAGAAAAAACTGCCACTTAAGTTCGTATCAACCAGTGACTTAGAAACTAAAATCTTTCCAGTAACGGAAATTCCAAGCATTTATATCCTTGCAAGTGACTGAAGTAAATACATTATAACTGTAGTTTGTGTGAGATTTGTCAATGTTCTGGAAAATGTCCATTCTCAGTTCTACAGTTGACTGATAATCTCATTTGTCATCATTTTTTGGTCACTATTAATTAGTATAATATCTGGAATTTGTGCTCATCCTAAAAAGGCAATTTTAAACTTATTTTAAATGAGTTTCTCCCGTTTCCTGCAATTTTAGTAAATAATAAATGTTCAACACAAAAAAGCAGATTAGATACGTTTGGTCAAAGACAATCTTGTAAGTGGAAAATTCCCCAGATATGTTCAGTCTGCAAAAAGGACAAATCCAACCCAGCCAATTACCGCCCATTGGTTTATTCTCTTAATAACTCATCATTACTCTCATAACAGCAAAGTGATGCAAGGGTTTGTTGACAGTGCTTTTAAACTGCATTTACACACCACTAACCTACACAGTGAGAATAAAACAGAAAGTACTGGAAATTCTCAGCAAGACTGGCAGTATCTTTAGAGAGAAATAGTTAATGTTTTGAGTCAAATGTAACTCCTCTGGGTATTCTACAGTGACTGATTCACTTAGGGTGGTATGGTGGCTCAGTGGTTAACACTGCTGTGTCACAGTGCTAGGGACCTGGGTTTGATTCCAGCTTTGGGTGACTGTCTGTGTGGAGTTTGTACATTCTCCCCATGTCTGCATAGGTTTCCTCCTGATGCTCCAGTTTCCTCCCACAATCCAAAGATGTGCAGTTTAGGTGAACTGGCCATGCTAATTTGCCCATAGAGTCTAGGCACGTCAGGCCAGATGGATTAGCCATGGGAAATTCAGGGTTACAGTGATAGGGTATTGGGGGATGGGTCTGGGTGGGATGTTCTTCAGAGGGTCAGTGTAGACTCGATGGGCCAAATGATCTGCTTTCACACTGTAGGGATTCTACGATTCTCCAAAGCCTTTCCTTTCACACAAGTTAAAAGTGATTGAATATTCTTCAATTGCCTGAGTGCAGCTGTAACAACACAGGAAATTTGCACATCGAGGACAAAGCAACCTGCCTGATTCCACTCCGTGTGCCATCATAACCATTCACTTTCTGCACATTAGCACATTGAATAAGTTTAAGGTCGAAATAGATTTTTAATTAGTAATGAGTTAAAGGGTTATGGAGGGAGGGCAGGAAAGTGAGATCAGCCATGATCGAATTGAATGGTGGAACAGGCACATGGGGCTGAATTGTCTACTCCTGCTCCTAAATTTTTTAATCTTGCTTTAAATCCAGGACCAACGGCTGCCAAACAATCTCCACTCAAACTGCTTGCAGCTGGAGATCCCTTCAGGATGTGAAGGAGGTAAAGGAAGTCAATATCATTTCCTCTCGATGAATAAAACACATCGCTGCTGCTGCAGTCTGGTGATGCTCAGGGACAATGTAACAAATGGAGCTGGGTTTGTGAACTGAAGGAGTGAGTGGCCATCTTTTCCTGGTGGTCGTCAAGGTGACAGCTATACTAATTTTTTTTTACACAACAAGCTGCTTCCAAGGATCCACTGCAACCTTTGTGGAATAGTTCAAACCTCAAACCATATATGTGTTAAGGCTGTTATTGGTGTACCTTATGCCAGATCACAACTCTTTATCTTGTTTCCCCATGATAAGATCAAAGCTGCAGCCTGGTCAGTAGCATTTGCCTGGTTTTTCCCCAAGTGGAGGGCTCTATAGACTGTATGCTTGTCACACTGAGAGTGCCACATCACAATGTGAAAGACTTTAGCAATAGAAAAGGCTACCGTTTAATAAATGCACAAGAAGATCTGTAACCATCAGTAACACACTTTAGAGGTCTGTGCCAATTTCCCTGGAAGCTGCCATGATCCATATATCCTTTAACTCTGAGGTCCCTGATTCACTTCAAGGGCTGGATGCCTCAGAGAGATGCATGCAAGGAGAAAGAAAAGCCACCCTTCGCAACCATGGCCGATGGCTCTGTTATGCAACCTTCTGACTGAGGCTAAGTGTAAGTACAGTGCAACTCATACGTCTACAACAGGCTTCATTCAGCCATTGTTAGGCCTCCTGAAGATGAGGTTCCAATGCTTGGATCAGTCTGTGGAGCTTTGCATAACAGTCCAGGCAGCATAATCCCAATGTGCTGTTCTTTGCACAACTGGCAAAGAGAGGATGAGACAAATGCTCGAGAGCTGGGAGAGTGGCAGCAATCTTCCAAGGACAGAGGGGTGCAACCTCATCTGCGACAAACCAGACAGGGCTTCATTAACACTCGCTTTCAGTTGATGTGTATTGCATGAGGCCAACAATCATTGACTGTAGGAATAGAAGGAATCATTGACTGTAAATTTGTTGCTGTTTGAAAGGCAGGTAGTCCCTGTTTGTTTCCAGAAGCAAATGCAGCTTTTTTGTAACTGATACTGAACAACTGGGAAAACAAACATTTTCAACTGTTGAAGGATTTCCAATATGTCATTGAATATCGACAAGATGCAATGTCCCCTGTTCATTAGGAAAACAGCAGCAGTCCTTCTGACAGGGTTCTGACATGATATGATGCTAAAGACAGGTAGCCTCTGCAGCTTCATTCTTGTAGCTGCAGTTATAAAGTTGGTTGATCAGACAGATGATGATGAAAAGAAGCAACACATTTGTAATTGTGAGATCCTATTTCCAATTAAATGCCACCTATGTGCCCTCAGAAGCTTTTCCTTTTCATTTCCCTGCCACTACGTGCACAGTGAAGGGCTGTACATGGCTGGCAGAGTTTGACCTCGTGCACAAGTGGGTTTTAAATATTGTATTGATGCTGAAAATCCAAGAATATCCTGACAGTCGACAAACAGGAGGCTGGAAGAGCACAGCAGGCCAGGCAGCAGCTGGAGGAAAGAAACAGTCAACGTTTTGGGTATAACCCTTCTTCAGGACTCAATATCCTGACAGTGATGAGTGCTTTTACAGCTGATAGCGGACTGCCCTTGAGGTGTGGTTCATACAGAATTGAATGAGAGAATGACATAAAATAACTCGATAGAAATCATGGGCAAAATTTCCTCCACAATATTCTCTGAAATTGACACTTAAGGCTGAATTTTCCCAAAATTGGCTATGTTTCAGGTTAATGATCTTCTCATCAGAACAAAACATCAGTTTAGCCCAGATATACCACTGTGCCAAATTTTGAGCGTCACAGTTTAGGAATTTTCTGAAGGCTAAAGGCATAAAGATTTAAGGGATGATTCTAAAGATGTGTGGGTTAGGTAGAATAGCTGTGCTATATTATCTGCAGTGTCCATGGATGTGCAGGATAGATGGATTAACCATGATAAAGATAGGGCTACAGGGATATGGTAGGGATTTAAGGTCCAGATGGGATGCGGATATGATGGGCCGCAAGGCCTCTTTCTGCACTGTAGGGATTCAAAAATGCTATAATTCCATTGAAGAAGAATTGATGTTTTATTACAAAACAGAGAAGCTATAAGTTTTTGGATCACTGAAGAGCAGATTCGATAGCAATGTTTAAAATTATAAACACTTTAGCTTGAGAAACAGTTTTCAATAGTTGAAGGGTCAAAGCGAGAAATCATCCATATAAGGAGATTGGCGAAGAATCTTTCTTAGAGCAATTTTTACAGTTTTCAAATGCATTTTCAGTTAAGATTGGGGATCTAGGCTCAATAACAGCCTTCAAAAGTGAATTTAGTAAATACTCGAAGGAGATAAAATTGCAGGCAGAAGAGGAAAGAACAAGAAATTGGGACTAACTAGATTGCTGTTTTAAGGAGCTATTGCTTTGCGTTTTCTTAAAATTCTACAGTGATGAAGAGAACAGTGAATGCATGAGATTTGTAAAGAAAATCAAGACAATGGAAAAAGACAATGATGCTACCTCTGAAGTTACATTTTTTTAAAAAAAACGATAAATTGACCAACATTGGGATCAAGATCACAGAAAAAAAGGCAATTAGAAATCAAAGAAAGTGGCTTATTAAAGGCAAAATTGGAAGAATTTAGGGACGGTTATAAAAGTCAAGAGATTCTTTGCTGAGGAAAGTGAATGGCAGGGTTTGTCATTAAAAAAAAAGTCAATGCGAATAGGATGTTCAAATGTACACATGGATCTAAAGCTATATTAATCAAAGAAAGATTCTGTGGATTCCTGAAGTGACAGGGAAGATCTCAATGGTAGTCATTTAATTCAAATCACATAAGATGGAAGAGTGCTTCCTGTATTTATGACATCTAGATCTTGTAATTTCTTTACAGCAGACGCTGACCTTTTTAATAGCCTCATCAACTTAACCATATTTTGCTAAATTTAAAGATTTGCATATGTAAACCACCAGAGATTCATATATTAACACCCACGCTAAAATTGTAACTTCTGGTTTGCAATGATTCTCCTGCTACACCTTTTGAAATGCAAAACTTCATACATCTCAACAGTAAATTTCATTCACTATGTGTTGCCAACTTCACCAGTCTATGTCCTTCTGAGACAATAAATGTCCTCCTCATTGTATTTCTAAGTATTCTATAAATCTTTTGAAATTATGCTCTGTATATAGGAGTACAGGCCATTAATATATTCAAAAAAGTGATGGTCCAGATACTGAACCCTGAGATACTGCTGTATAAATCCCTCTGGTATGAAAACCTACCATTCACCGTCTCTCACTGTTGACTGTCACTTTCTTAATTCCTACTGCCCCTTGATGGCAAATGAGGTAGGAAAAATGACGTGTGTGCCTTATGAAACACCTCCTGAGAACTGCCTCAAAACTCAAAAGTAGATTATTCAAAGCTGGATTCTTTGGTATTTGGCAATGGTAGTTCACCAAGATTAACAATAGATGTAAATGATTGGCTCCCCACGTGGTCTAATAGCAACAGTTGTGCAGTCTTAAATTAATGTGAGCATTTTCAGGATGAAAGGAACACACATAAAACCTATACCACAAGAGGACAAGGTGTACTGAGGCAGCAATCAAAATTCATTCAAACTAGATAGGTTGAGATGGTAAGGAAAAATGGAAAGAAAAGGTAGCCATGAAGTAACTGGATTGAGACACTAACATAATGAAGAAAAAAATAGAGGAAAGTAAAGGAAACAAGAAGAAGGCAAATCTACAGTAGATATATTCACATTAACAAAAGAAACATTTGAGACGAAACAAAACCAGAAATAAAACATAGGATCAGGAAACTATTGCATTGTAGAGATCTGTGATTTACTAGGAATATCAGAAATATATTTAGATGCAGAAATCGGAAATAAACACAAATTAAGAGTGGTTTAGTTTTTTTATGAGAGGGACACTGCAGAAATGAAGTTGATGTTGAGGAAAGGGAAAATCTGCAAAATGATTTACAGGGTATTCCTAAGATGAAAACATCCTAAACTAGCCCTAAAGATACACTGCAGATCTATAGATCACTATAAAAAGGAGGTCAAGTTGGTCTGTTGGGATAAAAGGAAATAATTTTAATTGAAGAATTCAGTCACGAAATAGAAACCGCAAACCTAAGCAGTTTGGCATTGGAGTTAATAATTGTAACCCACAACTGTGGTATAACTGAAACACCAAGAAAACTATGAGGTACCGCCGCATGCATATTTCTCTGCTTACCTGCTTTACCGATTTCACTGACTCTGCAAGCAAATTCCCACAGCCTGACAGCTTTCTGTTTAAAGAGGAACAAAAACAAAGTTGCTGGAAAAGTTCAGCAGGCCTGGCAGCATCTGAGGAAGGGTCACCGGACCTGAAATGTTAACTCTGTTTTTTCCTTCACAGATGCTGCCAGACCTGCTGAGCTTTTCCAGCAACTTTGTTTTTGTTCCTGATTCACGGCATCCGCAGTTCTTTCGGTTTTTATTCTGTTTAAAGAGATTGTTTCTACCCTCAGTTCAGAACTACTACTTATATTTAATACACAACCCTTTGTTCAAATTACCTTCAATGACTTGAAATAATCTAATTCTATCAGCCTTGTCCCATTCTTTCATAATTTTATACAATTCCATCATGATGGCCTATAACGTATGTTTCTTTCATGAAAATAATTGGGCTGAATGGCATGCCTTACCTGTTATTATTTTGAAATTGTGAGCTAAATACTTATAGCATCAGAATATTACACTTTTGATGGTTCAATCCAATAGCTATTTATAATTTCATGAATTACCCTTATAATTTAGTTCAAACATTTAATGCATTCATCTTTAATTTGTCATAAGTAGTCATTTACAGCAATTTTAAGGGTCTGTTTGATGTTAGCACATTGAAAACGACCTTGTTAGTGGCTGCTTATGGTTCAAGATGCTACAAAACCAACAGTTGTCCAGGAGTTCGATGCTGTTTCAAACATTCTTTAATTATGTTATGATAATCATCTTTTTATGCTTTATTTGAGTTATATTGAAAATCTGTGACTGGCCTGTTGTCGAGCTCAGGCAAATCTCTCCTCCTTTATTGGAATGTGATAAAATTCAGGAGACAAGTAGAGTTCAGGAACTGAAACACAGGTGAAATCTGACTTTAGGTCCAACAGAAATACTAAATATTTGGATAATTAAGCAATGAAAACTGAATTAGGACCACAGGGTCAGAAATTTCTTTAGGACCATTCTCTGACCTGAATTGCTGCCATACATGAAAAGGTATGAGGCTGGGCTAAAACTTGATTTTGCTATGGTCCTGTGACAACCTGAAAATGGGGAAATTGAGGTTTTTTTTTACTCTTAGGTGTGAGAATGCTGGGTGGTGAGACTGGGTTGTTGCTATCAAGGATTAATCGTTCAGTACTGGAAGTCATCTGACAAATTAACAGATACTAAACACTAGACTTTCCTAGTAACTCAGTGAAACCACGTATCAGCTCAGAAATCTCATTATATCTGTGATCGTAGAGATACTATTATTTGCTTTTTATGATTTGAGTGAATTGGTAGTCAGATTACAGAACTGAGTATTGCAAAACCAAGGCACTTAATTTATAAAGTTTCCTTTTCCTTTCATGGCATTTGTCATGTATGTGTAGGCTGTGCTCAATGAGTTACGATGTTGTGGTCAGATTAGTATACATCTATCTATGTCAGAGTCTACATTTACTGGTACTCAGCAACTCAAATAGGAGCAAAATCTTAACCAATAGCCATTCTGGAATGGCATTCTTGTTATTGAAAAAATATATTTGATTACTTTCTTATGCAGGTGTCTATAAGGTCTTTCAAATAACTTGACAGAGTATTGATAGCTAAATAAAGAAAAATTAAAGGGCAATGGGATCAGATTTTGACAGGCATGATTAATATTGATTTAACCAGATTGTTAATTGTGATTGTAAAATTAAACATTACAGATACAAAATTAACAGACCACAAACAGGACTTGACACCCAGCAAACCCAATTAATCCCTTCAAAAGGATAAATATCTGATTAGGAACTGGACCGAAGATGACTGGATCAAGTCGGCCAACTAGTAATAAAATTAACTATGAAATGGGATGATTGCTGTGGCGCAGGGACAAAGGAAATGTTATTTCTGAAAAGCAGCTAGCCAAGGTTGAAGGCTGGAGATTTGAGGATTGATAACGATTTTGCACAGAAGTGAAACCAATTCTTTATCCATAGTTCAAACTGAGCAAGAGTGAATTGGCAGTCTGTTTTGCACTCAACAAATTTCTTTTCCATTATCCCAATGGGGTGAAATCAAACTCGCTGGTTTCATTGCCTTTGGGAATTAAGGAGTGCTTATGTAAAACATTTTTATTCAGAAATTAGTGGATAAACTGAATGCATATCATAGAAAGAGAGGACTTGAGAGTTTTGCTCTTGCTCTATGCTTTCTTATGATGCCAGAACATGAGATAACATTCTGAGGACTCAGGTTTCAAGAGTGGAGGAGCCTCAGCTTTTGACCTTATCCAACAGGTACGAGATACTTGCTCCCTGTGTGGATGAGGAAAAGGGCTGCGGGGAGGATGAGCCAGCTCACCACGGCACCATGGTGCAGAAGGCCATTCAAGAGGGGGGAGCAAAAAGACAAGTGGTAGTTATAGGGGATTCTATAGTTAGGGGGATAGATAATATCCTTTGCAAGCCGGATCGGGAGTCCCGCATGGTGTGTTGCCTGCCCGGTGCCAGGGTGCAGGACATCTCTGACCGGCTTGAAAGGATATTGGAGTGGGAGGGGGAGGATCCAGTTGTTGTGGTCCACGTTGGGACTAACAACATAGGCAAGGCTATGGTGGAGGACCTGTTTGGGGATTATCAAGCACTAGGAACGAAATTAAGGAGCAGGTCCTCAAGGGTCATAATCTCCGGATTACTGCCCGAGCCACGTGCAAATTGGCTTAGGGATAAGAAAATTAGGGAAGTAAACACGTGGCTAAGGGAGTGGTGTGGAAAAGAGGGGTTCCATTTCATGGGGCATTGGCATCAGTTTTGGAACCGGAGGGATCTGTACCGATGGGACGGTCTCCACCTGAACCGATCTGGAACCAGTGTTCTTGCGAAAAGGATAAATAGGGTGGTCACTAGGACTTTAAACTAGTGAGTTGGGGGCAGAAGGGAAAGGGAAAACGACAGGGAGTATGATGGTAAATAAAAAGGTAAGCAGCAGGTTAGCATGTGTGCAGGAGGGTTTAAGTTCAAGGCAGACTATGAAAGAAGCAAAAAGGAAGGATAACGCGGGAGGTATTATTAGAGATGTTGGAAATCATGAGGGTAAGAAAGCTAGCGTAAAGGGACTTTACCTGAATGCTCGTAGCATTCGTAACAAGGTTGATGAGTTAACGGGACAAATCATCACGAATGAATATGATTTGGTAGCCATTACGGAGACATGGTTACAGGATGGTCATGACTGGGAGTTAAGTATCCAAGGGTACCAGACTATTCGGAAGGACAGACAGGAAGGTAAGGGAGGTGGTGTAGTTCTGATATTCAAGGACGCCATCAGGGCGGTGCTGAGAGATAATATAGGTTCTATGGAGAATGAGGTTGAATCCATTTGGGTGGAAATTAGAAATTCTAAGAGGAAAAAGTCACTGATAGGCGTAGTCTATAGGCCACCAAATAATAACGTCACATTGGGGCGGGCAATAAACAAAGAAATAACTAATGCCTGTAAAAATGGTACGGCAATTATCATGGGGGATTTTAATCTACATGTAGATTGGTTGAACCAGCTCGGTCAGGGTAGCCTTGAGGAGGAGTTCGTTGAGTGTATCCGTGATAGTTTTCTTGAACAGTATGTAATGGAACCGACGAGGGAGCAAGCTATCCTAGATCTGGTCCTGTGTAATGAGACAGGAATAATTAATGACCTCATAGTTAGGGATCCTCTTGGAAGGAGTGATCACAGTATGGTTGAATTTAGAATACAGATGGAGAGTGTGAAGATAAAATCCAATACCAGGGTCCTGTGTTTGAACAAGGGGAACTACAATAGAATGAGGGACAACTTGGCTAAAGTAGACTGGAAACAAAGATTTTATGGTGGGACAGTTGACAAGCAGTGGAGGACTTTCAAAGCAATCTTTCAAAGTGCTCAGCAAAAGTATATTCCAATGAAAAGGAAGGACTGTAAGAAAAGGGGTAATCTGCCATGGGTGTCTAATGAAATAAGAGAGGCTATCAAATTGAAAGAGAAGGCATACAAAGTGGCCAAAAACAGCATGAAACTAGAAGATTGGGAAAACTTTAAAGGTCAACAGAAAGCCACAAAAAGAGCTATAAAGAAAAGTAAGATAGAACATGAGAAAAAACTAGCACAGAATATAAAGATAGATAGGAAAAGTTTCTATAAATATATAAAACAAAAAAGAGTGGCTAAAATAAACGTTGGCCCTTTAGAGGATGAGAAGGGGAATTTAGTTATGGGATATGATGAAATGGCCGAGGCATTGAACAGGTATTTTGTATCGGTCTTCACAGTGGAGGACACTAATAACATGCCAGTAATTGACAAAGAGACGAAGGTAGGTGAGGACCTGGAAACAATCATTATTACGGAAGAGGTAGTGTTGGGCAAGCTAATGGAGCTAAGGATTGATAAGTCTCCTGGCCCTGATGGAATGCATCCCAGGGTACTAAAAGAGATGGTGGGAGAAATAGCAGGTGCGCTGGCAGTAATTTTCCAAAATTCGCTGGACTCTGGGGCAGTCCCAGCAGATTGGAAAACAGCAAATGTGACACCACTGTTTAAAAAGGGAAGCAGACAAAAGATGGGGATTTATAAACCGGTTAGCTTACCCTGGTAGTGGGGAAGATGCTTGGGTCTATTATCAAGGAAGAAATAGCAAGGCATCTTGATAGAAATTGTCCCGTTGGGCAGATGCAGCATGGGTTCATGAAGGGCAGGTCATGCTTGATAAATCTTTTGGAATTCTATGAAGACATTACGAGCGAGGTGGACAATGGGGACCCAGTAGATGTGGTGTACCTAGATTTCCAAAAGGCCTTCGACAAGGTGCCGCACAAGAGACTACTGCATAAGATAAGGATGCATGGCATTAAGGGTAAAGTATTAGCATGGATAGAGGATTGGTTGACTAACAGGAAGCAAAGAGTGGGGATAAATGAGTGCTATTCTAGCTGGCAGTCAGTGACTAGTGGTGTGCCTCAGGGATCGGTGTTGGGCCTGCAATTATTTACAATTTATATGGATGATTTGGAGTTGGGGACCACGTGTAGGATGTCAAAGTTTGCAGATGACACTAAGATGAGTGGCAGAGCAAAGTGTGCAGAGGAACATAGATACATTGAGTGAGTGGGCAAAGGTCTGGCAGATGGAATACAATGTAAATAAATGTGAAGTCATACATTTTGGTAGGAGTAATAGTAAAAAGGGTTATTACTTGAATGGTAAAAAGTTGCAGCATGCTGCTATGCAGAGGGACCTGGGTGTCCTTGTGCATGAATCACAGAAGGTAGGTCTGCAGGTACAACAAGTAATTAGGAAGGCAAATGGAATTTTGTCCTTCATTGCTAAAGGGATTGAAATTAAAAGCAGAGAGGTTATGTTGCAGCTGTACAACGTGCTGGTGAGGCCACACCTGGAGTACTGTGTGCAGTTTTGGTCTCCTTACTTGAGAAAGGATGTATTGGCACTGGAGGGGGTGCAAAGGAGGTTCACTCGGTTGATTCCGGAGTTGAGGGGGTTGGCTTATGAGGAGAGATTGAGTAGATTGGGATTATATTCATTGGAATTCAGAAGATTGAGGGGGGATCTTATAGAAACATATAAAATTATGAAGGGAATAGATAAGATAGAAGTAGAGAGGATGTTTCCACTGGCAGGTGAAGCTAGGACAAGAGGGCATAGTCTCAAGATTAGAGGGAGCAGATTCAGGACTGAATTGAGAAGGAATTTCTTCACCCAGAGGGTTGTTAATCTATGGAATTCCTTGCCCAGTGAAGTAGTCGACACTACTTCAGTAAACGTTTTTAAAGAAAAGGTAAATTTTTTTTGAACAATAAAGGAATTAAGGGATACGGTGAGAACGCGGGAAAGTGGATCTGAGTCCACGAAAAGATCAGCCATGATCTTATTGAATGGCGGAGCAGGCTCGAAGGGCCAGATGGCCTACTCATGCTCCTAGTTCTTATGCATGTTCTTATGTTTAAATCCCACCACATCAGATGGTGGAATTTGAACTCAATAAATATCTGGAGTTAAGAATCTAATGATGACCGTGAATCCATTGTCAATTGTCAGGATAAACCTAACTGGTTCACTTATGTCCTTTAGGGAAGGAAACTGCCATCCTTACCTGGTCTGGCCTACATGTGACTCCAGACCCACAGCAATGTGGTTGACTCTTAACTGCCCTTTGGGCAATTAGGGATGGACAATAAGTGCAGCCTAGCCAGCGATGCCCCTCATCCTGTGAATGAATGAAGAAAAAAAAGGTTTGGTCTCCTTACTTGAGAAGGGATGTACTGGCACTGGAGAGGGTGCAAAGAAGATTCACTTGGTTGATTCCAGAGTTAAGAGGTTTGGCTTATGAGGAGAAGCTGAATAGATTGGCATTATATTAATTGGAATTTAGCAGAATGAGGGGGGCTCTTATAGAAACATAAAATTATGAAGGGAATAGATAAGATAGAAGCAGGGAGGTTGTTTCCACGGACAGGTGAAAATAGGACAAGAGGGCACAGCCTCAAAATTCAAGGGACCAGATTTAGGACTGAATTGAGGAGGAACTTGGTCATCCAAAGGATTGTGGATCTGTGGAATTCCCTGCCCAGTGAAGTATTTGAGGCTTCCTCATTGAGCGTCTTTAAAGCTAAGATAGATAATTTTTTGAACAGTAAAGGAATTAAGGGTTCTGGTGAGAGGCTGGATAAGTGGAGCTGAGGCCACGAAAAGATCAGCCATGATCTTATTGAATGGTAGAGCAGGCTGGAAGGGCCAAATGGCCTACTCCTGCTCCTGGTTCTTATGTACTTATGTTCTTTTTGGATGATGAGACCATTTTGCTTAAATTTAACCACTGGTTCAGCAAAAAAATGACAATGCTTTTGGATCACCATTTAAAATTTGATTTTATATCTCCATGTTTGATGTCTTACTTCAAAGTCATTGAGGATCAATTTCAGTGGAATTTTCCAGTTTGACTGCTGTAGAAATCCAACAAGAACAGTGTAACATATATGAAACAAAAAACTGAAAGCAGAGTTAACATTTTGGGTCCAGCTTTGAAGAAGGATCACTGGATTTGAAATGATAACTCTGCTTTCTCTCCACAGATGCTGAGTTTTTCCAGCAATTTCTGTTTTTGTTTCAGATTTCCAGCATCTACAGTTCTTTGCTTAGTATAATGTATATGCTTTTTTTGGGGGCAACCCCCAACTCTTTCATCAAAGTTACAGAATTGGAGCATATAAGCCCTAGCTGATTTGAGATCAATGAGACAGCAAACCACATGGTTATGAAGGACAACTTGGAGAGGTTGTATAGTTAATACAAAGAAGTTAGTGTAGTCAAGAATGCTATGCAACCTGAAAAAATCCAATAAAATCCCTTTGACGAGCAGATTGGGTGGCGGAAGGCAAGTCGTCAAGTTACCGTGGATTAATGGGAACAGCACATTTGAGTACTCAAAGAGAGTTCATTGAAGCTATGCTTTTATTTCTGCTTCCAAAGTTCCAGAAAATGCAACAATCCTGTTGGGATTAGATTCTCTTATGGCCACTCTCACATAGGTTGAGCAGTGTGCTTAGGGCATTGTGTTATTACTTTTTTTTTAAATATGAGGCTTTTATAATATCATTTACTTGATCCAATACATGCTTTAATCAGACTAGTAATCTTCTGTACCACATTGTCACATTAAATTCACTGAAGTCAATTGCAAGTGGGTCACTGGACACCACGCAGTGATGCATCTTTGTGTTCCTAAGGGAAACGCATAAGGATATCTCTGCAGAATATTCCTTCCAAGACTTCCTATCCAACGATGCCCAAAACCTGAAAGCAAACTAAGTGCTCACAGTGCTATTGAAAACTAGCTTTCACAATGTTATGCAACATAGAAGTGTTAAAAATACATGGTACACGAGTCAATACTTATAAAAAGATGTAACACTTCGTTAATCTTTCTTTTACAGAGGCTATTTTGTGTATTTCCAGTTCAGGCACTTAGTTCTTTGAAAGTTGCATTACAGGTAGACACAGGGTGGTTAAGGACACGTTTAGCATGCTTACCTTCATTGCTCAGACCATTGAGTTGAGGAGTTGGGACGTCATGTTGAGGTTGTACAGGACATTGATGAGGCCATTTTTAGAATACCGTGTACAGTTCTGCTTGCCAGCCAAATATTATCAGGATGTTGCCGGGTTTGGAGGGTTTGAGCTACAAGGATAGGTTGGGGCTTTTTTCACTGGAGCGTAGGAGCTTGAAGGGTGACCTTATAGAAGTTCATAAAATCAAAAGGGGCATACATAAGGTGAATAGCAATGGTGTTTTCCCTCGGTTGTGCGAGTTCAAAACTAGGGGGCATATTTTTAAGGTGAGAGGAGAAAGATTTAGAAAGGACATGAGGGGCAATATTTTCAAACAGAGGGTGGTTTGTATGTGGAATGAACTGCCAAAGGAAGTGGTAGATGTAGGTCGATGTAGTTTCAATATTTAAAAGGCATTTGGACAGATACATGAAAGGAAGGGTTTGGAAGGATAAGGGCCAACTGTAGGCAAATGGGTCTAGTTTAGTTTGGGAGACTTGATCAGCACAGATGAGTTAGAACAAAGGGTCTGTATCCTTGCTTTATGACTCGATGACTCTGTTGTTGGTTAGCATAACCAGAATTATAGATGTTTTTCCATTTGAGAATGTAAGAACTAAAGGAACAATAGTAAGAGTGGACCGCACAGTATATTAAGCCTGCTTCATCATTCAATATGATCATGATCATCTGCATCAACTCCACTTTTCCAACAATTTCCCATATCCCTTGAGTCCCTGAGAGAAAAGCTACTTCTAAGTCAGCGTTAAATACATGTAATAATTGAGTATTCATAATCATGCTAGAAAATTTGAAATCTCCTGAGTGAAGAAATTTCTTCTCATCTCAGTGTTAAATTCTCAACCACTTAGCCTTCAACTGTGTGCTCTTGTTATAGATTCCTGGAGCAGGGGAAACAACCTTACAGTGCCTCGGTGTTTCCATACCTTGTTATCTCAGGCTCCAGCATTGGCAGTTCCTATTATCTCTTACAGTGCCTACCTAGTTAAGCCCCTTTAGACTTGTATGTTTCAACGAGATCACCTCTCATTATTCTAAATCCCAGAGAACATAGACACAATTTACTGAACTGGTGGAATCTTTTCAGCTGCTGAGTGACATGGGCAAAAGTAAATCAGTTGGGAAAATATGATGAGATCAGCAGAAGTGGGATTCTTAAACATTGATGGAAAAATTGGTCTGATTCTGCAAAGAAGTTTTGATCAGCAAGATAAGAATCTTACTAGTGAGTGTGACAAGAGACCTATTTACATCTATTCACCGCATTTGCTTATCATTTGTATCTAATTTCACCTATTTGATACACAATTTTCTATTCTAGCATGCACTGGAGAGAAACTGGATGATGACATTTCCTGACAGGAAAGCCAGGGCATATTAACTAGTGACTCCAGCTTGCTGCTGTCTCCTCTGGGTCTCTCCCTTGGATAGAAATCGCCACATTACAGGGCATACTCTACGACCATGACCACCTGCTACCACCAGCCAGGGAGACTGGCATTGGGTATGCACCACCCTCTCCAAATCTTCATGGCACTTTTCCCACCTATTTAAAATATAGATCTCCACTTTGGAGGGCAGTAGCACCTTTCATTTTAAATGCTGCTGTCAGGATGTTTTGCATGCAGTGGCATGCACCCACTTCATTGGTCTGATCACAGTGCATCCTATGGTTCCCGGCTCACTGTCTCGGCACTCATTCACTTTGTGCCTGTTCGGATGCTCATGGCATCTCTGCCTCGCCTTTTTATGTTTTGCCCATCATTCAGGCCTTACAGGGTCACTGTATTTGTTTCTAGCCTTGACATTCAGCGCAGGCACAAAGTAAGGCAGCATGTTGTGTTATCAGCCTTGATCAGTCAGGGAGATGGACGCCATGGCGTATGGCACATTGCTGTAGCAATTTCACACCTGCAGCATGTGCCAGCAGCTTAGGTGGCAAATGGTAATGGCTGCCACTACACCCAGAGTGGATGGAATAAATATGTCATTTTCTGAAGGAAGGGGGTCAACTTTTGTGGAATGTGAGTTCTCAAAATGCCTTAGCATTAAACAGACACTGGTACATATACAGGTGAAAGACGTTTATTTTCATAAAATGCTGTATGTGAACTTTACCCCTCAAACTACTGTGTCAACTAAAGATCTTGGCCCAAAGCACTTTTGACCACGTCATTCAATATTACAAATTACTCCTACTCATGGCTGTGAGGCTTTGATCTTTCTCTGTGGTTCACGCTGTTTAATAAAGTTAAGGTTACAAATTAATGGAAGCCTTCACAACATTTGTTACTCTCTCATTCAAACCTGACAAAGTTTCTTGCTAGTACGGGGGTGCTATGGAAAGGACAGTTATTACTCAGATGGTGTTAGAACATTGTGTTTTCCTTAGGATGGCTGACCTTGTTATCTTTATTATTGTATTTGCAGTTGAAATGACATTTGTTCACATAGCTGGTGATGATAAGTGAACATATATTTACAAATCTGATAACGTAACTACAATGAAGTTTCACCCTGTACCACACATTTGGCCTCAAAGGATCTTCTTTTTCCATTCTGTCCCAACATTTAGATGCAGTACCAGTCTGTTTAGCTGGGGTGGAGGGATCCTACCCCAAAAGTGTGGCCTATTCACCTTGAAGTGGGTGACTTTGTAGTGTTTGTGATCCGAGAGCATAGACACACTGAGTGTCACCTGCCCAAATGCAGGTTCATCCTCCTCAGCTTGAACTCCCACAGGGCTGAGAGTGGCTGTGGCATGGAGGAGGAAGGTCCTCCCAATTATGCTGTGTCCTGAGAGGAGACTTCTGGGGCCTGTGTGCGGTTCTACTTCCAGCGCTGCCTGTCTGTTTGTGAAACGGGACCACCTGGAGTGAGGTCAAGGTTCTTTGGCCCCCTTTCGCCTCACTGTTGGTGTTGGGGATCAGTGGTTAGACTGATAAAGTGCGGGTCCATGCACATATCCAGCAGACACTGAGTGTGTTGGACCTGACTCTCCATGGCAGCCACCAACCTCTCTATGGAGGCAGCCAGATGTTCACATGCCAGAGGAAGCATGGTGCAAATGGCATTATTGGAGTCCTCCAAACTTTTATTCACTTTGCCCAGTTCCTCTAACAGACATGGCTTCTGTTCCTGTGTCTGTTTGTGCATTTGGATAAAGTTCTTAATGGCTGACACCATGGGGTGATATCCTGTCTTGGCCAGGTGCCAGCGTCCTGGGGGGCACTTCTTCCTTGACCAGCTGCAGATACATGGCAGTGCGTTGTTCAGCAGAATGTGCTCTGCCCTCTAGTCTCGTCGATGTACCTACTGACTTGTCAGTATCTTGAATTGGTGGAGGGTACAGGAGGCAGTCTTGCTAGTGCATCCTCTCAGGGGTCTGTGTATTCTTCCTCAGAGACGGAGGAGGAGATGATGTCTTGAGTGGGGGAGGCCAAATGTATGCTACTGATGCCTGCAGGAGACAAAAGAGTGAATGAGTTGAGAAACAGGGGTACTGAGAGAATACAGAGCACTTGACATTGAATGTTACTATGCTGGTGGGAAATGGAGGTTTCACCTTCATGCCAAGAGAACCTCCATTCTCTCCTGCTGAGACATTTCCTCGTAAGAGGTGAAGAGATGGACGTCAGGCACTCCACCAGCCATCTTGGCTCCCTCTGACCTTTGTGAACTGTTTTCTCTTGGAATGCGACAGGGATGAATTGAGTCAGATGAACGTTATTGGCATAATTGCTATTCCTGGTGGAATTTGGGAAAAGACAGTGAGGTGTCCTGAGAGCGTGATTGGTCACTGCAAAGGCCAGGCAGGATTAGTACTGTGTTTGTGGCTGCATGAGGGTGGTGAGACTGAGTGAGTGAAGATAGTGAGAGTAGTAGTGCATTTGCCTCGAGAGGAGGTGGATACAGTGGCAGTGGTAGAGTCAAAGACGCAGGCGATGCATACAAGGTCACAGGTAGAGGAACCAGAGCTTTCAAAGGGTGGCTTGGCTTGATGATGTTACAAATATACGTTGTAGAGAGGTAACGGAGGTTTTGAATACATGGATTTTAAATTCAAGCGGTTGATTGACTTGGAGGAAGTATAGTCAGCAAGTGCAGCAATATGAATGAAACTTGGCTTGAGTTGCATATGACTTTTGGATGCATTCAAATGTACAAAAGATGAGAGGCCAGTCAGGGGAGCCCAGGTTGTAGAGTTAAACTGCACCTAATCCATTACCCACTGCCAATTGCCCATTGCCCTACAGACTGAGACTCAATTCTCAGGGAGATATTTTAGCAAAATGAGGAAAATTAATACATTCCACAAGCAAGGCATAATCTGAATATGTCAAATTGGTCAATTTTCTTTAGTAAAATGTTAGTTAGTATGTAGAACAAATTATTCACAGCATTGATTCAACAGGAAACCTTGAGGTTTCGAAAAGGAAATAGACAAGTTTCTGGCATTTTAAAGGAATCATGTGATTGGATTGATTTTTCAATGTTATGCAAAAATTGTTCAGGAGAGGTAAAATATTATTATACAAACAACGTTAAAGGGTTAAATTATAAATACAGTTTGCATAAACTTGCTTTGTATTCCCTCAAGCATGGGATCTGGCTAGGTATCTGACTGTGTGCTTAAGATGTGGAGAAAGTGATTCCGTTGGTGGGACCAAGTTTTAAAATTAGAGCCCAGCCATTCAAGAACGAAATCAAAAAATACTTTTCATATAAAGCTGAGGAGAAATCTAGAGTTTTATTGCCAAAAAAGAAAGCAGATCTTTGGCAACAGGCGTTTTTTAGACTGAGATCAAAATTTTTTTTATGAGGTACATGTATCAAGGAGTTTGGAACAAAGGTGTGCAAATGGAATGGAGGTACAGTTCAGGCATCACTAATTGAATACTTGAGTGGATCTGAGGGGTTAAACCATCGTCTTCTGTATCTGTTTGGATGCTGTGCTAGTGATGAATCTCCACATGGAGTCATTCATTTTCCACCCTAATGTTTGTGGATGAATTCTGGAAACTTTGAGAAAACAGTGTAAGTTCACATTCAGGGCAGTTTTTCAGAGTTTAAATAGCTTTCCCATTGTAGTTAAAAACAAGTGATCCAGAGAATATCTCAAAAGTTCTTTCCCAATACCATTAACTGTTTTTAATATTGAATAGTTCAGGCATTCTTATACATTGACATGGGCAATATAGAGGGAATCTGACTGAAATTTACGGGATACTGAGAGGCCTGGATAGAGTGGATGTGGAGAAGATGTTACCACAAGAAACTAGGACCCAAGGGCTCAGCCTCAGGGTGAAGGGACAACCCTTTAAAACTGAGATAAGGAGGAATTTCTTCAGCCAAAGGATGGTGACTTTGTGGAATTCATTGCTGCAGATGGCTATATCATTGATGCCAATCAATGTCAAGTCATTAAGTGTATTTAAAACAGAGATAGACTCTTGATTAGTAAAGGAACCAAGGTTACAGGGAGAAGGCAGGAGAATGGGGTTAAGTAACATATCAGCTATGATCAAATGGTGGAGCAGACTTGATAGGCTGAATGGTCTAATTCTGCTCCTTTATCTTATGGTCTTATGGTCTCATAACCCTGATCATCTAATATCACAGATACTCGTATTGTAAAGGGTAGTAACTCTCTTACAGACTGTGACTAATTACAATGGAAATTCCAGTGCAGACACAGGGAACACACTAGGTGCACTGTACAAGTGAACAAGGAAGACATTAAAACTTGTCATTCATGCACCATGAAGCACTTACTTGTAAATGGGATGGACTCATTATCCCACTGTACCCCATTATGCATTCTGTTTGTAAACCACAGGGAAACATTTAGAATCATATTAATTATATTAAAATGTTACTTAAAATTACCAGGAAATATATACAATGTAGGCATTTAAATTCTTTATAATGTCAAGGATGAGTAGCTAAAATAATTTCAGGTTGATCTTGTGATGGATCATTTAATTCTCCAACTGAAATGTGGAGCTTCAAAACAGCCAATTCTTCCCAGCTAGGAATGCTACCAAACGGTAACTACCTACATCAAAATAAGATGCTGTAAATCAGGAACAAAAACAAAGTTACTGGAAAAGCTCAGCAGATCTGGCAGCATCTGTGAAGGAAAAAGCAGAAACAGTTCTGAGGAAGGGTCACCGGACCCAAAACATTAACTCTGTTTTTTTCCTTCACAGATGCTGCGAGACCTGCTGAGCTTTTCCAGCAACTTTGTTTTTGTTTACAACCTAAATCAAACAATTTAGCATATTTAAAGTCATTTTGTCACTAACTTGAGAGCGGAAAAGGTCATAAATGATAGACAGAAAAAGAGAAACACATAGAAAAAGTCAGAGTAGGAGACAAAGGGAATAAGATGCAGAAATGACGAACACAGGCACTGACATATATGGGCACAGAGCAAGGTCGGGAAAGAGAGAGATGGACAACAGGGCAGTTGGGCTGATTTTAACTCATGTTGTGTGTGGATGGCAATCTCATATGGGATTCTTTAATGGCTCATATTAATTGCTGGACCTCATTTGACTGTTGTCAGTCAGGTGGTTTGCTCTTTTTGATGGTAAGTGCAAGTGGTGAAAAGATTGAAAGGTCAGGAAACCTGAATGCTGCTTCTAGCACTGAGAAAGCCACCAGCAACAAATTAAGTCAAGGTGGAGTAAAGCAAGTGTCTAGTGGCTGTGCACATGGGAACCCAAAACTTACCTTAGAAGGTCTTCCTAACACTTTGCCTGGCATCCAATACTAGAAAGGCCAAAATCCTATCAGGCCTCATATAGATTATGTAACTCGCATTTACTGATATACCTCTCAGCATTCATAGAATTTCTACTGTGCAGAAAGAGGCCATTCAGCCCATCAAGTCCACACCAACACTCTGAAGAACATCCCACTCAGACCCAGCCCCAGTGTTCCCCCCCCACCTTATCTCCATAACCCCACATATACCATGCTAATCTGCCTGGCCTGCACATCCCTGGATACTACAGGGCAATTTATCATGGCTAATCCACTTAAGCAGCACATCTTTGGACTGTGGGAGGAAACCAGAGCACTCAATGGAAACCCATGCAGACACAGGAGAACATACAAACTCCACATGGACAGTCACTGGAGGCTGAAATTGAACCCAGGTCCCTGGCACTGTGAAGCAGCAGTGCTAACCACTGAGACACTATGCAGCATTGTGTGGTGGGAGTCTTAACCCTTGCCATTATTGGTGAAATTATAATGGAGATGTTAGGAACAGAAGAGGAAATTAATTGTTTCACTTTAATTCCTCTGTTGCTTCTTTCACATTTCGAAATCCCCCAAATGAGAGAGAAAAACAAGATTCAGACTTTGGCTGATAAGTGGCAAGTAACATTCACACAAATGTAACAATGGGTTATTAAGGCTTTAGAGGAGATTTGTAGCTCAGGTTGTGGGTGTTATGGTTGGTTGGCTCACCGAGCTGGTTCCTTGTTCCGCAGACTTTTCATTATCTTGTTGGGTAACATCATCAGTGCAGCCTCTGATGAAGCACCATTGTATTTTCCTGCCTGTTATTTAGACTATGGTGTCCATTGAGCTGGATTACCTCACTTCTGGTTTTCCTTCGCAATGGTGTGTATGTGGAGTCAATCTCTATGTGTTTGTTGATGGCTTTCTTCGTGGAGTACCAGGCTTCTAAGAATTCCCATGCTTATCTCTGCTCAGCTTGTCCCAGGATCTTCTTGTTGTCCCAATCAAATTGGTGGTTCTCCTTATCCATGTGGATAGAGATGAGTGAGTATTGGTCATGTCTTTTTGTAGCCAATTGATGTTTGTGTACCCTTGTTGTTAATTTCCTTCCTGTTTGTCCAATGTAGTGTTTGTCACTGTCTCTGCAGGGAATCTTGTATATGACATTGGTCCTGTCCATAGTGGGTAGTGAGTCTTTGGTTCGGGTGAGCAGTTGTCGTAGGGTTGATGTGGGTTTTGTGCTACTCTGAGGCCCAATGTCGTAGGAGTCTTGTGGTCAGTTCAGATGTGTTCCTGATGTAAGGTAGCGTGATGAGTGTGTCGGGGGGTGTAGTGTCTTCCTGGTGTTGTTCGTGTAATAGGCACCTTCAGACCAGTTTTTTGGGTACTCATTGTCTCTGAATTCCTGGAAGAGGTACTCTCCTTCTTCTCGACGCAGCTCTGTGCTGCTGCAGTGTGTTGTTGCCCATTTAAATGATGTTCGCACGCAACTACGTTTGTGTGTGTTAGTGTGGTTGCTGTTGAAATTCAGTACTTGGTCAGTGTGTGTGGCTTTCCTGTTTATCTTTGTTAGGAATTCCCCATTTGTCCTGCGCTCTACCATGATGTCCAGGAATAGGAGCTGTTTGTTCTTCTCCTCTTCCCTGGTGAATCTGATTCCGGTGAGGGTGTTGTTTATTAGTTTGTGTGTCTCTTCCAGTTTAGTCCTTTTAATGACGACAAAGGTGTTGTCCACGTAGTGTATCCATAGTTTTGGTTGGATTAGCGGAAGGGACGTACTTTCAAGTCGCTGCATTACCGTTTCGGCTATTAGTCCAGAGATAGGTGATCCCATGGGTGTCCCGTTGATCTGTTCGTATATTTGGCCGTAAAACGTGAAGTGGGTGGTGAGGCATAGGTCCAGTAGCTTCAGCATGTTGTCTGTGGAGATGGTGTCACTCGGGTCTTGTTCTTGTTTTAGTAGTGCTGTCATTGTTTCAATTGCTAGTGTTATGTCTATCGATGTGAATAGGGCAGTAACATCAAATGATACCATGGTCTCGTCATCATCTATCCTTATGTCCTTGATGTAATTGAGGAACTCTTGGACTGAGTGGATTGAGCGCGGTGACTTGTTCACTCATCTCTATCACATGGATAAGGAGAACCACCAATTCGACTGGGACAACACCAAGATCCTGGGACAAGCAAAGCAAAGACAAGCACAGAAAATCCTAGAAGCCTGGTACTCCACGAAGAAAGCCATCAACAAACACATAGAGATCGACCCCATATACACTCCATTGCGAAGGAAAACCAGAAGTGAGGTAATCCAGCTCAACTGACACCAGAGTTTACATAAGAAACCCTCAGTCTAATTAATCCACATGGTCCTTCCATGTACATGGTACATGTATAGCACTTATTCATCCTTAATTTCCCTTTTTGTCTCTATTTTCCTGATGCCACTGAAATAAAGAATCACTGCTTCATGATCTTGGGCCTGTACATATGTTCCAATCTTATGTTAAATGAATAATGTGGGTCGGTCAGAGTTTGGGAGTTCTACAATGAGAAACTTGCCTCCTGACTCCTCAAGTCTTTCCACCATTTACAAGGCACCAGTCAATATGTGATTGAGTGCAAATCCAAAAAGACTCAAGAATCTGTACAATATGATGGAAAAAGCTTCCTCTGCCTACCTGATTGACATACTGTCCCCACCAATATTCACTTCCTCCACCCTCAGTACACAATAGTAGCAAGGTATAGAGACCATGTTATTCCAGCCATTTGGTTTGTCTCCAGCACCATCTTATTTTTATAATGTTTTGTAATTATCTCTCTGCCTCAATTAATCAGGTCATAGGTCATCCCTTCACTTACTATTCAGCTGTTGACACTTTACTCACACCATCTGACACGTATAATCGCCTGCAGAGACATATTATTCAGCCTGTATACACTCCACTCACACCATTTGTGTGATCATTTGATCTTTCTCCCTATACGTTCTGTACCTGTGTGCTTCTCTTCCTTTCACCTGACGAAGGAGCAGCACTCCGAAAACTTGTGATTTCAAATAAACCTGTTGGATTACAACCTGGTTCGTGTGACTTCTGACCATGTCCACCCCAGTCCAACACCGGCACCTCTACGTCATGCCTACCAGATGCAAGATACACTGCAGGAACTCACCTATTTCAACAATACATTCCGAACATGTCAATTCTATTAGTTGGAAGAATAAGGACAGCAGACCACCTGCAAGTTCCCGTTCAAGACACACATTACCCTCATTTAGAACTCTACTACTGTTACTGAATATAAATCTTGCAATACCTATAAAAGCATTGTATGTTCTACAAACACCATATGGACTGCAGTAGTTCAATGAAGTGGCTCACCGCAACATTAATTATGGGTGCACAATTAATGCTGGTCTTACCAGCAATACCCACATCTATGAGTAAATAAAAAGAAAGTCATTCAGTTTCCTTCAGGGCCTCCCCATGACTTTATTCAAAATGTAAATTTGGGAACTGATCTTTAGAATTTTATATTTCTGTAGGCTAATCCAAAGCCTACTGCTTGATGCAAAAAATTCACATGCATGTACTTACAATTAGTTGCTATTGAAGCTACAATCTTATCAAATTTACTTGCCTCATTTTATCTGTTTTCACTCCTTCCACCTCTAATGAACCTACTAACCCCAGATAAGATGCATATATTATCATAAGCAGATTGACTCTGTTGGATTCTACTGATCTTTACGTATCAGTTTCAAATGGAACAACCTGTTTACCAATTGCAACATTAAAGGACTCATACTATCATGATAACATTATCAATTGTCCTGACAACTGTGATATTAGAACTACTGGGAGAGTTAATCCTATTTCACCCGTACAATAAGATAATCCTCTTCTTCTGTTCCTGAGCTGTCATAGTTATTTGATTAGCAAGATATATGAATATAGTCAGAATTATTCAAAGAACGATATGAGAATGGCAGTTTGAATGCTGAATCATACATAAGCCCACATGGAGTAGTGTAATTGTGGTGAAAAAGTGGATTTTAGGATGAGATGGTGGTGTAGTGGTACTGTCACAGGACTAGTAACCCAGAGTCAAATGAAAATGTTCTAGAGATATAGGTTCAAAGCCAACAAAAGGACC
This sequence comes from Rhincodon typus, assembly GCF_021869965.1. Classification (NCBI taxonomy): domain Eukaryota; kingdom Metazoa; phylum Chordata; class Chondrichthyes; order Orectolobiformes; family Rhincodontidae; genus Rhincodon; species Rhincodon typus. The sequence goes on along the minus strand of NC_063333.1, from coordinate 52,189,776 downwards.
TGGTAAAATTCAAAATTCAAAGACTGCCTTTGTAAAGGTGACCACAAAGCTATTATTGAATGTCATAAAATAACATTTGGTTTACTGATTTTCCTTATAGAAGGATATCTGCAAATATGATGCTAGGTTGGAGAAGTGATGGAATGGACTCAAACTAAAATTTACAGCTCATCAAGGTGTAGTCCGAAACAACAGGACAGCAATCTGTGAGCAAGTGATTGTTTATTTGGTTGGTTTGTAAACTTAAGTTTCAGTAGAGTGTAGCTATTAACAGTTTTAGACAAACTATAAGCATAGTCACTGTTACAAGTTTTACAATGCCAAGAAGTGCAGTTACATCTACATCGTTTTTCATAGGTTTGTCATTATATTGTGATGATTGGATTATCTTGTAGATGAATCATGATATAAATCTCTTTCATATACACTGTGCCCTGATATTAATCAAAACCATTAAAGCAACACAGTCAGTGCAAATTAAAAAATCTGCATGTCTAGATTAAAAATTGCTGCAATTTATCATAAATAAACCTTTTAACCCTTTCAGGTATTTGGTAGACTACTGTACCATATCCTCTTCTTTCTGTCAGGAAAATTCCGGTTGGCACTTCTCTTTTGGGCCTCATTTTTCTTTGCAGTGCATGGCAGAACAAATGGATTTTCCAAACCAGAAACTGAGCTGAACGATGCTATGTGGAAGACAGTACTATACTAATCAATTCTCTACAAAGCGACAAGAGCACTGAAGGCATTGAAGTTGCTCCTGAAACAGCAATTCACACAATATTTTCTTAAAAGGTATGACTTTAAATGAATGGATCCTAATTATCATGCAAAAATAAACTTATTTATCAAAAAAATTGCATCTATTTATTTAGTAAGAGATCACTTCCTTTTGAGTAGCTCTTTACCCAATCTCCTTCCATAAAATACCATGGAAAAAAAATTCTGCATATTGTATATGGATTAATGATTGATGACAAATATGTTTTCAATCTATTTTCTAAAAACTTTTCATTCTCTATTAATCAGTTAAAAGTGCCTATAAAGGGCTAAAGTAAATCCTGATGAGTTATGTCTACAGATGCTCAAGCATTCTTACACATGTGCAAACACATCAGTTACAGTGCTGTAATTGTCATGTTATTGAATGTGCCACCCAAGTCCTGGAATAATAATCCAAAGAACAGTTCAACAACAGCAAAAAAAAGGAAATAATTAATTGAAATCAGAAAATTGAAGCTCATGAACTAGGACGATCACATTAGCCAGCTTTAAAAATATTAGCTCAAGGTCAGGATAGTGAATTGTGATAAATGGTTATTTTTCAGACTGCAGGATGATAGACAGTGGTGTTCCCCAACATTTACTGGTAGGGTCATTGCTTTTTTTTTTGATGTGGGTAAGTAACTTGCATAACTGAATACAGAGCAACTTTTCAAAATTTGTCAGTAATATCAAACTTGGAGATGTGGTAAATAGTGAGGATGATGCTAATTGATTGCAACAGGACATGGAGAGGCTAGCAGAATAGGCAGTTAAGGGACATGTGGAGCTTAATATAGAGAAGTGTGAGGTGATAAGTATGAAGTCCATGGGACAGCAACAACCAAAGAAATCCAGAATTTACAACTGCATGAAAAAATAATGGCTTCCTTTATTTCTCTTCTTGCAGACACCCTCTGTTGGTACAAGAGTATATAGTAGCCTTTAGTTGTCAAAACATTTACTGCAATTTCAAATAAATTGCATTTCCCCCTTTTTTAAATGAGATACATATCATGTTTCAATCATTTGTCTCCAAGGTGTAAACAAAACCACATGCATAAATTGGACATTCAACTTATTACATATTCTAACTTCTGGATTAATTTAACAATGAGCTGAATAATTTGTTCATCAACTGAAAGCAATTCATTTTGTAACATAATCACTTAAATATGGTAGACATTCTCTCTTATGAGAAGGATACTATCTAACATAGGCGTGCTCTCATTTTGCTCATGTTCTTCATCTGAGATGTCAATGTCAGAATCAGTTTCAGCAGTATTTGCATTGCTTTGAGGAATGACATGTTTTGCCTGGTGATTTGTGAACCATGCTTACCAGTGATTGTTGATCCTTTTGTGTTGGTCACAACCATCAGCTAGACATCACGGGAGTTGTTTGTTTTCCAAACTGGGATAACTCTGGCTTTAGCAATATGTACATAAGTTGCGTGGCCCAGATCTTCTGTGACAATGTACTGACTCAATGGCAAATGCGCAGGAAGTTTGAACTTCCAACAGACAATTCTTTTCCTTGGGATACTTCATCAAAGTTTCTAATTCTCAATTAGTCTCAGTTATTCAGAAAATGTTAGATAGTAAAATCCTAGTCTAACTGTTGGGTAACCACAGAATTGGGCCTCACCAATTAGCAAACAGGGTTAAGGAAAATCCAAAGCCTTTTATTCGTACATAAGGAGCAAGAGGGTAACTAGAGAAAGGGTTGGCCCACTCAAGGACAAAGGAGGGAAGTTGTGCAAGGAGTCAGAGAAAATGAGTGAGATTCTTAATGAGTACTTTGCGTCAGTATTCACCGAGGAGATGGACATGACGGATGCTGAGGTTAGGGATAGATGTTTGATTACTCTAGGTCAAATCGGCATAAGGAGGGGGGAAGTGTTGGGTATTCTAAAAGGCATTAGGGTCGACAAGTCCCCAGGTCCCGATGGGATCTATCCCAGGTTACTGAGGGAGCAAGAGAGGAAATAGCTGGGGCCTTAACAGATATCTTCGCAGCATCCTTGAGCATGGGTGAGGCCCCAGAGGACTGGAGAATTGCTAATGTTGTCCCCTTGTTTAAGAAGGGTCGCAAGGATAATCCAGGTAATTATAGATAATTATAATAATTATGGTGAGCCTGACATCAGTGGTGGGGAAGCTGCTGGAGAAGATACTGAGGGATAGGATCTATTTATATTTGGAAGAAAATGGGCCTATTAGTGATAGGCAGCATGGTTTTGTGCAGGGAAGGTCATGTCTTACCAACTTGATAGAATTCTTTGAGGAAGTGACAAAGTTAATAGATGAGGGAAGGGCTGTGGATGTCATATACATGGACTTCAGTAAGGCGTTTGATAAGGTTCCCCATGGTAGGCTGATGGAGAAAGTGAAGTCGCATGGGATCCAGGGTGTACTAGCTAGATGGATAGAGAACTGGCTGGGCAACAGGAGACAAAGGGTTGTAGTGGAAGGGAGTTTCTCAAAATTGAGAACTGTGACCAGTGGTGTTCCGCAGGCATCCGTGTTGGGACCACAGTTGTTTGTGATATACATAAATGATCTGGAGGAAGGTATAGATGGTCTGATTAGCAAGTTTGCAGATGACACTAAGATTGGTGGAGTAGCAGATAGTGAAGGGGACGGTCGGAGAATGCAGCAGAATATAGATAGATTGGAGAGTTGGACGGAGAAATGGCAGATGGAGTTCAATCCAGGCAAATGCGAGGTGATGCATTTTGGAAGATCCAATTCAAGAGCGAACTATACGGTAAATGGAAAAGCCCTGGGGAAAATTGATGCACAGAGAGATCTGGGTGTTCAGGTCCATTGTACCCTGAAGGTGGCAATGCAGGTCGATAGAGTGGCCAAGAAGGCATATGGCATGCTTTCATTCATCAGACGGGGTATTGAGTACAAAAGTTGACAGGTCATGTTACAGTTGTATAGGACTTTGGCTCGACCACATTTGGAATACTGCGTACAGTTCAGGTTGCCACATTACCAAAAGGATGTGGATGCTTTGCAGAGGGTGCAGAGGAGGTTCACCAGGATGTTGCCTGGTATGGAGGGTGCTAGCTATGAAGAGAGGTTGAGTAGAGTAGGATTATTTACATTAGAAAGACAGAGGTTGAGGGGGGACCTGATTGAGGTCTACAAAATCATGAGAGATATAGACAGGGTGGATAGCAAGAAGCTTTTTACCAGAGTGGGGGACTCAATTACTAGGGGTCATGATTTCAAGGTGAGAGGGGAAAAGTTTAAGGGAGATATGCGTGGAAAATTCTTTACGCAGAGGATGGTGGGTGCCTGAAAGGTGTTGCCAGCAGAGGTGGTAGAGGCAGGCATGATAGCGTCATTTAAGATATATCTAGACAGATACATGAATGGGCAGGGAGCAGAGGGATACAGATCCTTGGTTTAGATAGAGGACCTGGATTGGCGCAGGCTTGGAGGGCCGAAGGGCCTGTTCCTGTGCTGTAATTGTCTTTGTTCTTTGTTCTTTGTTCAATCATTCAACTTGATCACCCTGACTCCCCTTGACACCGTGAATGCCCTCGCCACCCCATCTGCCTTTCCAGTTCAAAATGACTAGCTCCATCATCCAATGATCCTTCTGACCTCACCTAACACCTCATCCACCCAGCTTCCACTCTACCCAACTTTCACCCTAGCCATCTATCACAATTCAGAGTTGCCACCCTACCTACTTGCCACCGAACCCAGTGCCACCCTATCAACCTACCCGTATACCACCCCAGCCACTTGTCACCATACCCATTATCCACTTACCTTTGTTTATCCATGAACACACACTTATAGCCCTACACATTCCCCCGTGCAACTACTCATTCATATTCATTCATTCATGAACATACTGACGACACTTGAAACCTTTGAACGCTTACCAAAATTTGAGAGCTCGTGCCATAAAAAGGCATATGGTTTCTGCATTAACTTTCTTTACTGCTGTATCCATGGATTCTTGAGTGAGCTCTTCTGCATTGTGAATTGCAAGTCTGGCCTTTCTCAAAGTATTCAGATAAATGGTAGGCCTAGATGCAGGGTTCTGATGTTAATCAATATTTTGCTCTGCATTTACTCTCATTCTACTCTCCGCTCACAATCACATTTGTGTATATGTTGATTGTTAGCTCTGTGGGATAGCTCAGGAAGACATGTGCCCTTAGGATGTGCGAAGTTGAGAACAGCTGGAGTCTTTCCAGTAGTTAAGTGAGGATTTACTCTGTGATTGTGAAGGACGTTATGCAGATTCTTCCTTGATGACTTGTACTTTGTCAAGATACACATAAATTTCTCAACTTCTCCATTAACTCCTGGCCAAATCCTGAATGTGATTTTTCAATGAATGAAACATAGTTAGTTCTGAAAATATTGTTGAACTCATTGGCGCTGAAAGGGGATCCATGGTTACTTCTCACCATTTGAGGACTTACAAATAAGGCAACAACCTGGTCAGGATTTGGGATGTCTGTTTTCATTGAGGTTAATGTTACTATTTCCACAACTGTAAGCATCAATGAAAACAACCAGCTGCTCTCCTGTGGACACATTGGCAAAATCAAGGCGAAACCTCACTCTATAGTTCTTGAGCTAGTTCACACATTTTGAGAGGATTGTGAAAATTTTGTAGTTGCTTGACACGGCAAATACTGCTTGATATTATTTACTCCCATGTGGTCAATTCCTGAGAATTATATTTTGTACTCCAATGTTGTTGAGTTTTGACAACTCCATGGTGATGGTCATGCGTTATATCAGAAATACATTCTGTCAGTCATTGCATTATCTGAGATCAGATGTAATTGTAGTTATGAGCTCAGTTTGAGCATTCAAAGACCTCATAGTGTGGGAATGATTTCAATTTTAGATGGTCTTTCGGTTGTATCTTTCCAGTTTTATGATTCTGTAGCCAGTGTACAAGGCTGCAATGCCTCATCTTGTATTATTGCTGCTTTGATGTCAGCTAGTTTTAGTGACTTGGATGTTACTTTTAAGTTTACCGGTTAAGATGTTTGTTGGCAACCAGACTTTACGACTAGTCGGACTGACTTGGCAATGAATGTCACAAATTGTCGATGGCAATCACTCATTCATGAGAATGATTGTCCCCCATCCAAGAAATTCCATGTCACTGGTCATGGATTCTGTCGTTCCTTGTGTGGCTGATCCTAGTGCCACATCTCCAACCGCTTATTTGCCATTTTTTATCCAGGAGATGGAATCAGTCCTTGGCCTTGAGATCATTGCCATTCCTTTATCTGAAGATAGTAAGAACTTCTGATGTTGGAGTCAGAGATAACACAGTGTGGAGCTGGAGGAACACAGCAGGCCAGGCAGCAGCAGAGGAGTAGGAAAGGTGACATTTCAAGCATTCCTTTATCTGGCTCCTTTTCCGTTCTTCCTCTTGCTGCCGGGTGTTCTCAAAGAATTATGTCCCTTCATACAGGAGTTTCCTCCAAGTCAGTTTCTTCTGAACCAGGGTTTCCCATATGTTGACATCTATGCTGCATTTCTTGAGGTGAGCCTTCAGGGAGTCTTTGAAATGCTGCCTTAGTCCTCCATTCATTCCAGTGCCTTCCTTGAGCTGGGGAAGAAGATTTGCTTTGGCAGCTGGAAATCAGGCATCCTAAGCATGTGACGAGCCATCAGACTTGGTCTCAGATGAGCATGGTCTCAGTGCTGGTGCTGTTAGCTGCTTCAGGGTCGCTGATGTTGGTTTGCCTGTTCTCCCAGCTAATGTAGAGAATCCACCTCATACAGCATTGATGGTTCTTTCCAAGGGTCTTGGACTCATGTCTATACATAGTCCAGGTTTTGGAGCCATACAGAAGGACCGGTAGGGTGCCTACCTCACACACAAGGATCTTGGTATCAGTACGAATGTCATGGTCATCTAACACTCATTCTTTAGCATCCAAAGGTGGTGCTCACGGATTGGATGTGGTGTCAAATCTCCAAATTGACATCAGCCTTAGATGAGAGATAGGTTCCCAGTAAGGGAAACGTTCCATACTTGGGAGGATTTTCCCTTCACCTTAATCGAAGTCTAGCCTGGAACTTGACCTGGGACATGTTGGTAAAGGATTTGAATTTTCTTGAGGCTGAGGCTGAGACCAAATCTTTGGTATGATTTAAGGCATTTAGCGAGGCTTGAAGATTCTCTCTTCTGAGAGAGCGGGCATTGTCATCGCACACTGAAGTTCCACAAGTCAGATCGGTGTAATTTTCTTCCTGGAATTCAACTGTTTGAGATTGGAAAGTTTTCCATCCATCCTGTAGACAATATATAGTTGGCTGGGTTGAGGTTGCTTGACTGATTTGCAACATGGAACATGTACACCTGTAGTTGAGTATCCAATGCTGTATTTGAGTAGGGGGGGTGTACTGTGTGGTTTGTTGTACAAGCTTGCTGGTGATCTTTGGTTATGATTTCAAACTCAATTCAATACAAATGCAGATGAAAACTCAAGATAACCTATGTGATTAAAAACTTTTCTCACTGTGTTTGCAAATAATGTTGCTGTATGCTTGTGACCGATCAGATTGCGAACTCAATAAAAAAACCGAAAGAACTGTGGATGCTATAAATCAGGAGCAAAAATAAAGTTGTTGGAAAAGCTCAGCAGGTCTGGCAGCATCTCTGAAGGAAAAAACAGAGTTAATGTTTCAGGTCTGGTGACCGTTCCTCAGAACTCAGTTCTGAGAGGAAGGGTCACCAGACCTGAAACGTTAACTTCGTGTGTGACAATAATCAGGGTGTTCCCTGCCTTGTCTTTTGTTTGGGAACTGTACCTATGCCAACTGAACTTTCATCCATAACTAGCTTGTTGCCTTTCTTAGGGTTAAAGTGATATTTGTGCAACTTGCTCAGAACCATTACTTGATTTATTTGTAGTCTGCTCCCATTTGGTAGTCTCTATTGTCAGATTGTGGAGGGGGCAGAGTGATGTCTGGAATGGAGTTACTATAGTAGATGAAGTGTCCATGCAGACTCCAGATTTCATGCACATTTGTAGGATTCACAGCATTTGCAATGGCTTTAACATTCTATGAATCCCATAATAATCCTTCACTGATGAGCACATGATGGAAGAATTTTTTTTTGCTTTTATTGAACAAGCACTTGTCTTTGTTCAAGGTAAGGTATATTTTCTAAAATGTTGATGGCATACACATAGGTGTGTCTTGAGTTCATGTTCAATCTGATATAGATGAGAATGTCATTATCGATGATCAACACACTTGCAAGTCTTTGAAGTGCAGACTGACTGATGTGCTGAAATTTCTCAGCTGTTCAATAGGCACCAAAATTGAGCCTCTTGTAATTGAATGAGTAATTGCAGTTTGTTTTTGAGTCCCATGTGAGTGGAGAATTTTGTAAGATACCCTGGTACTTCTGCAAGCTAGATTTGATGGTAACCTGCATTGAGGCCAGGTTTAACAAAATATTTAACATTGTTCATTATCTGTATGATATAATCGATGATTGATTTCAACAGTCCTAACCACAACGAAGGATACTATCAATTTAGACAAGCTACAATGCCTGAAAAAGCCCCTTCTTCCTGCAAGAGACTGATTCCTGCATATGAATGCAGGTAGCTCCAAACAACTATAAGTGTGCCACGTTGTGGGTCCAATTGATACTTCTTTATTACTTCAAAGAATGTGGGCATTGCTGGTTAGACAGCATGAATTGCCCATCCAGAATTGCACTTAAGATGGGCGTTGAGCTGCTTTCTTGAATGGTTGCAGCCTATGTGGCGTAGATACACCCACAGTGCTGTTTGGAAGGGAGTACTGGGATTTCGACCTCGTGACAGTGAATGAACTGTGATACACTTTCAAAATCGAATGGTCTTTGGCTTGGAGAAGAAATTGCGGGTAGTGATGTCACCTGGCACCTGCTGCCCTTGTTGTTCTAGATGCTGGAGATCATGGATTTGAAAGTTACTGTTGAAGGAGCCTTGGTGAGTTGCTACAGTACATTTTAAAGATGGTACACACTGCTGCCACTGTATGTTGGTGATGGAGGGAGTTAATGTTTTAGATTATGGATGTTTTATCAATTAAGTGGGCTGCTTCATCATGTATAGTATTGAGCTTCTTGGAGTGTTATTGGACCTGCTTTCATCCAGGCAAATGGACAGTATTCCATTGCACCCTTGACTTGTGCCTTGCAGATGGTAGACAGGTTTTGGGAAATCAGGAGATATGTTACACATTACAGAATTTCCAACCTCTGGCCTTGCTCCAGTATCTACAATATTTATTTTGCTGGTACAGTTGAATTTCTGATCAAGGGTAACCACTAAGATGTTGACATTGGGGGAATTCAGTGATTGGTATTGTGATTGAACATCAAAGGGAGATGGTTCGATTCTATCTTTTTGGAGATAGTTATTGCCTGGCACTTGTGTGGCATTAATTTTTTTTGCCAATTATCAGATGAAGCCTGGATATTGTTCAGTTCATGGTATATATAAGCTTTTTCTATTCTGAGCAGTGAAGAATGGTATTGGGCAATGTACAATCAGAGATGAACATCCTTACTTCTGACTTTGTGATGGAGGGAAGGTTGTTGACAAAGCAGCTACAGATGGTTAAGCCGAGGACACTATCCTGAGGAACCCCTGCACAGATGTCCTTGTACTGAGATAACTGACCTCTAACAACTACAACCATTTTACTTTAGGTATGACTCAAACCAGTGGGGAGATTCAACCCCCAACCCCCAATTTCCATTAACTCTGTGATGCCACATTCAGTCAAATGTGGCCTCCATGTCAAGGGCACTCACTCTCATCTCACTACTCAAACTCAGCTCTCTTGCTTATGTTTGAACCAAGGTCAGGAGCTGGATGACCTTGGGAAAACCTAAACTGTGCATTAGTAAGCAGGCTATCAGCGAGAAGATGCTGTGTGATAGCACTGTTGATGACTTTTTCCATCACTTTGCTGATGATCAAGAGTAAACTATCGAGTGGTAATTGGGCAGGTTGGATTTGTGCTATTTTTTGCAGGCAAGGTATACCTGGGCAGTTTTCCACATTGCCAGCAGGATGCGAATGTCATAACTATAATGGAACAGCTTTGTCAGAGGCATGGCTAGTTCTGAAGCATAGATTTTCAGTATTATCGATGGAATGTTGTCAGTGCTCAAAGTCGTTGAAGTATCCAGTGCCTTCAGCTGTTTCTTAATATTACGTAGTGTGAATTAAATTGCTTAAACTAGCAGCTGTGACAGGAAGAAACCTTCTGGCTGATGACTTTTGTAAATACTTCAGCCTTGCCTTTTGCCTTGATGTGCTTGACTCGTCCATCATTATTTAATTATCCACTACCATTGACTACAGAATGTATCAGGACCAAAGATCTGATCCATTGTTTGGAGAATTGCTTAGCTCTGTTTATCAATCACTTGCTGTTTCCATTGTTTGGCACTCGTATGTTCCGCATTGTAGCTTCACCAGCTCAGCAACTCATTTTTAAGCATGTTTGGTGTTGTTTCTGGTATGTCTTCCTGCATCCTTCATTGAAACTGGACTGATTTCCTGGCTTGAAAGTAATGGTAGTCAGGCGAATATGTTGGGCCATGATGTTATAGATTATGGTTGAATATGATTCTGCTGCTGCAGGTAGTCCACAGCACCACATGGAAACCCAATTTTCAGTTGTTAAATCTGTTCAGAATCTTTCCCATTTAGAACAGTGCAAGGTGCAATGGAGGAGATCCTCATTATAAAGACAGGGCTTCATTTCCAAAAAGATTGTGTGGTGGTCACTCATAGAGTCATAGAGTCATTGAGTAATACAACATGGAAACAGGCCCTTCAACTCAAACTGGTCCATGCTGACCATGATGCCCACTCAGCTAGTACCAATTGCCTGCATCTGGTCCATATCCCTCTAAACCCTTCCCATTCATGTACCTATCCAAATGTTTTTTAAATGTTGTTACTGTACCTGCCTCAACCACTTTCTTTGGTAGCCCATTCCATATATGCACCACTCTCTGCGTGAAGATGTTGCCCCTTGGGTCCTTCTTAAATCTTTCCCCTCTCACCTTAAAACTATGTCCTCTAGTTTTCAATTCCCCATCTTTGGGAAAAAAAACTGTATGCATTCATCCTATCTATGCCCCTCATGGTTTTACTCACCTCAGTAAGGTCAGCTCTCAGTCTCCCATGTTCCAAGAAATAAAGTCCTATTCTGGCTAACATCTCCCTATAACTCAGGCCTACTAGTCCTGGCAACATCCTTGTAAATCTTCTTTGCACACTTCCTAGTTTGACTATGTCTTTCCTATAACAGGGTGACCAAAATTGTACACAATACTTCAAGTGCGGCCTCACCAACAACTTATACAACTGTAACATAACGCCCCAACTCCCATACTCGATGCCTCGACCAATGAAGGCCAGCATGCTAAATGCCTTTTTCACCACCCTGTCCACCTGTGATGCTGCTTTCAATGAACTAAGTACTTGTACTCCTAGGTCCGTCTGTTCCACAAGATTCCTCAAGACCTTACCATTTACAGTATAAGTCCTACCTTGATTTGTCTGTCCAAAGTGCAATGCCTCACACTTGTCTGTATTGAATTGCATTTACCAATCCTCTGCCCACTTCCCCATCTGATCACGATTCCTCTGTAATTTTTGATAACCTTCCTTGCTATCAACAATACCTCCTAATTTTGTATCATCTGCAAACTTACTAATCATGCCTTGTACATTCACATCCAGATCATTTATGTAAATAACAAATAACAAAGGTCCCAGCACCGACCCCTGTGGCACACCACTAGTCACAGGCCTCCAGTCTGAGAAACAACCATTTCTGAAGAAGGGTGTAGGCCTGAAACATCAGCCTTCCTGCTCCTCTGATGCTGCTTGGCCTGCTGTGTTCATCCAGCTCTACTCCTTGTTATCTCAAATTCTCCAGCATCTGCAGTTCCTACTATCTCTGAAACAATTTTAACCCCACTGCGAAGCCTCTTCTAAGGAGCATTTCTGGAGAAGGGTCTAGGCCCGAAACGTCAGCCTTCCTGCTCCTCTGATGCTGCTTGGCCTGCTGTGTTCATCCAGCTCTACACCTTGTTATCTCTTTAACTATCACCCTCTGCTTTCTACCATCGAGCCAATTTTGAATCCAATTAGCTAGCACTTCCTGGATACCATGCAACCTAACCTCCATGACTAGCCTGCCATGCGGGATCTTGTCAAAGGCCTTACTAAAGTCCGTATAGACAGCATCCACCGCCCTACCCTCATCTATTCCCTTGGTTGCCTCTTTGAAAAGCTCTAAAAGATTTGTCAGACAAATCCATGCTGACTATCCCTAACCAGGACTTGACTATCCAAATGTTGCTTGATCCTGTCCCTCAGTATCCACTCCAATAACTTGGCCTACCACTGACGTCAGGCTGACTGGCCTGTAGTTCCCTGGCTTGTCATTGTTAACACTGTTAAACAATGGAACAACAGTTTTCTGGAACTTCACCAGTGGCTAAAGATAAAACAAAAATCCCTAGCCTCCCACAACATCTGAGAATGGACTTGATCAGGCCCAAGGGATTTATCCACCCTAATGCGATCTAAGGCTGCAAACACCTCGTTTCTGGTAAAATGTATGCAGTTCAAAACATCCCCATTTGTTTGCTTTATTTCATTAGCATCCGTGATTCTCTCCTCAGTAAACACTGAGGAGAAATATTCATTAAAGATGCCCCCCATCTCCTGTGGCTCCACACATAGATGGCCTTGCTGATCTTTAAGGGGACCTAATTCTCTCCCTCGTCACTCTTTTACTCTTAATATAGCTTTAGAACCTCTTGGGATTATCTCAGATCTATCTCATACCCCTTTTTGCTTTTCTGATTTCCTCTTAAGTGTGCTCCGAAACTTTTTATGGTCATGTAGGGATTCACTTGAGCCTGACAGCTTAAACCCAATGTATGCCTTCTCCTTTTTCCCGACCAGAGACTCAATATCCCTCACCAGCCAGGGATCTCTAAACCTGCCAGCTTTTCCCTTTACCCTAACAGGGACATACTGTCCCTGGACTGCGATATCACACTTTTAAAAGCCTCCCATTTGCCAGTCGTTCCTTTTCCTTCAAACAGACTCACCCAATCAACCTCTGTTAGATCCTGCCTAATGGCCCCAAAATTGGCCCTGCTCCAGTTCAGCACCTTAACCTATGGATCTGTCCTTTTTTTTACATAACTATGTTAAAACTGAGAGTGTAACAGTCACTGGACCCAAAGTGCTCCCCGACTGACACTTTAGTCACTTGCCCATCCTTGTTCCTAAGAGGAGGTTCAGTATTTCACCCTCCCGAGTAGGGCCCTCTACATACTGATTTAGGAAACTTTCTTGGACACATTTGACAAATTCCACCCCATCCAGGCCTTTTACATTCTGGGTGGCCCAGTCAGTACTGGGGAAATTAAAATCTCCAACAATACTACTCTGTTATTCCAACAGGTATCTGCAATGTCTCTACACATCTGCTCCTCTAGTAGCTGCTAGCTATTTGGGGGTATATAACACAGTCCCAACAGAGTAACCATTTGCTTCTTCTTTCTAAGTTCTGACCATTTAGCCTCAGTTGATAACCTCTTAAGAATATCCTCTCTAAGCATGGTTGTTATGTCCTCCCTTATCAAAAGGGCAACTCCCCCCCCTCGCTTACTTGTACTTTTGCCATGCCTGTAGCTTCTGTATCCTGGAACATCGAGCTGCCAGTCCTGCCCTTCTCTCAGCCATGTTTCTGTTATGGCTTTCATATCCCAGTCCCAGAGCCAATCCATGCTCTGAGCTCATCTGCCTTACCCATCAGGCCTCGTGTGTTAATTTAAATGCACTTTAAACCAGAAGTCTTTTCCCTCTCTTTACTGTGCCCCTGACTATCCTGAATAGTAAACTTGCTCTCGATGGCTAATGTTATTTTACCCTGACTTCTCGATGGCCCCTCACTTATTCAGAGTCCCACCCTAGTTTAAACTCTCCCGGGTAACACTAGCACTCCTACCAATACTGTCATAAATAGACAATCTTCTGACAGGTAAGTGGTAATGATAACATTAAGCAGGTTTTTCTCTCTTGTTGCTTCTCTTACCACCTGACATAGACCAAATTTGGCAACTATTTGATTAGTAGTGATGCTATACCATACAGACAAAGAACAAGAAAGTGCCACTCTGCCCTTTGAGCCTACTCTGCTATTTAATAAGATCATGGCTGATCTGGATGTAATCTCAATGCTACATTCCTGTATACCCCTGATAATCTTTCATGGATTTTGAAAATGATTAAAATTCAATGGTTATGATTATGATCCAATACCAGTATATCTTCCCTTAGATAAGGGTTCCAAAGCTGTTCAAAGTACTCCAGCTCTGGTCTGACTAGTGTCTTGTTTGGTTGGATTTCCATGGATTTCACAGTGATGGCATTGAAAACCCCACCGATACAATATTCTGTACTCTTGCCATCCTTAGTGTTTCTTCCAATTGGTGTTCAACATGGAAAAATGCTAATTTGAATGGTGCCATACTAATGTCACTGAACTGCAATACAGAGTTCTAGACGAATGCTCTGAGGATGTGGATTCAAATTTCACCTTGGCAGCTAGTGATATTTTAATATTGTTGACAAAATCTGGAATTAAAAGAAAAGTGCCTGGAACTGAAAGTTGTCAATTGTCATTGTTATTGGTGTATTCAAAGAAAAATAAAAAAAATTATAGAAAAAGTTCAAACTAGAGCTAATGTGTAGACTAGTCATTTTAAAGAATTGAACAGAAAACCTCTGAGTTTTATGAAATATATAATGCCCATGATATCAATCAAAGCAGTAAAATGTTTATTTATGTGTGCCTATGATTTTTAAAAAATAGCTATTTTGAAATTAAGTTTTAAGACTGATGTAAACAAAAGTGGCGCTAACAATGTTAAGACCCCTCCCGTACTCTCTTACAAGAATTATAAGAACATCAGTGAAAAGCACAGACTAATTGTAGAGTAAGCACTTCCTTCAAAAAACCAGAAAATGCTGTAAAAATTAAGTGGGTCTGGCAGCATCTGTGGCAAGAGAAACAGATTTAATGTTTCAAGTCCAATGACTCTTCATTGGAACCAAAACCAAATTTCTCAAAGAGAGTCATATTGGATTCGAAAGGTGAGTAGGATTCTGAAGAACAGTAATTTGGATTCGAAACGTTAACTGTTTCTCTCTCCACAGATGCTGCCAGAACTGTTGAGTTTCTCCAATATTTTCCACTTTGATTTCAGATGTCCAGCATTTGTGGTATATGTCTTTTATTTATTTCCTCCAGCCCTCAACATCAACAATTGCCATAAAAAAGTTTAGTCATTGTACTATTGTGTAAGTCTTTGAAAGGAAGTAGTAAGAAAATACAAAAACAAAAGAAAATACCTTGCACTTCTCATATGCTGGAAGTACCTTAAAGTAAATTAATAGAAGAAATGGGAGATGAATAGCAATGGAAACAAAATCTATCAAGTGATAGGTGTAAAGACAAAAGCATATTTGAAAATAAATGCTTCAAGGAGATTTTTCAAGATAGGGAGGAAAATGACAAGCAGGGAAACCAACAAAGGAGTTAAGAAAGTCAGAAATGTTGTAAATTTGGTGGAGTGGATTTAACAGAAATTAGAAGATGGCGTTAGGAAAGAGATTGTTAAAGTAGGATAGTGTCAGGCTATGAAGGCATCTAAATGTGCTAATGTGATTCTTGAAATCAAAGTGCTGACACATTGGAAGTTTGGAGAGGATATTGGAGGAAGTGCAGAATTTAGTGAGCGTGAGGCTGTGTTTGTTGTATTCTGTTGATAAGGAAATCAGCTAGGAGAAAGTTTGAAAAACTATGTTTTATGGTAATAATGAAATGGAGTAGACACTGAATAGAATATCAGTAATGAAAGGAAAAAGTGGAGGTCAACTTGTTGCAAAGGTAAAGGAAATTGTCCGCAATTATTTATTCATGGGAGAGTCAGGTCATAGCCTCAGAATAAAGGACGCCAATTTAAGACTGGGATGAGAAGGCATTTCTGCTCTCAGAGGGATGTGAATTTTTAAAGTGCCATGTCTAAGATAGCTTTGGGGGTGAATCATTTTGTAGATTTAAGGCTGAGATAGGTAGATTCTTGATCAGTAAGGGAATCAAGGGTTATTGGGAAAGGGCAGAAAAGTGGACATGAGGAATGTCAATCATACGTGGTTCTATTGAATAGTGTTGCAGGATCGAGGGGCTGAATGGCCCACTCCTGTTCCTATTTCTATGGGTCTTATAGTTTTAGGAGGATCTTGAGTTTGGGACTTTATTGAATGCAAAGATTCTGTCCTTTCAGGTATATGAAAAATACTTTTTGAGGAAGAGCTGGATAGTTTTCCTGTTGGTCTGACTAACATTTATGTCTCAAAAAATACTGTGTGAAGTAAATTATCTGGTTATCTACCCTATTGCAGACTTTTGATTTGACTTGCATGTAAAGGCCTGCTACAATTCCCTTTCTTGTCACAGTGACAATGCACAACAAGTAATCCTTTGGCTATAAAATACTTTAGGAAACCCTGATATCCTAAAAGGATATCAATGTAATTTCGTCTAACTATATTCACTAAATTAAGCTTCTGCGCATCCAATAAGAGCTCAGTTCCACAGCAGACTAGGAATTGTGCTGAAAGAACAATACTGTCAGTTTAAAATACTACCAAAACTCAGTAAATTTTCTATCATAATTTATGTGGAATTGGTTCCTGAATACTTGTTGAATTTCAATGAAATGTCCATAAACAGGTTTTTACTAACTGTCAGACTTTTGATAGCTCCAGCTGAATTAGCATATTTTAAACATTAAAAAAACAACCATGGAGATAAAGTTTAGCAACAGCTGAATGCCATAACTGAAGTTTGGTGCATATAATTTCTTTTAATTCTTAATGTTGTACAGCAAAATTCATCTTTATGTTGTTGTCATGTAAATTGTTCACAGATTTTTAAGCTTCAAGATTGTTGTTTCCTATATTACAGGTCAAAACATAAATAAGATGCATGATTGCAAACCTTGTTGATGTTCAGTGGGGTATTATGCTACGTCGTACAATAATTCCAATGTGGAAATGGGAGATTTCTCAACTATGGTAATAAGTAGATTAATTACAGTTGATTTTGAAGACCAGAGGAAGGGGCTACTGTAAGTGAAACCCAATAGAATTATTGAGATAAACAGTACAGAATCAGAATCTACACTATTCGTAATGAATTACAGAAACAGAATTACAGATAAAGGCAATGTCAAGAAATGTCTTTAACATCATTACAACTAAGAAAATTCACCTGCTCACAGATATCTTTGTTCTTCCTCACTGGTAATAAACTTCTGCAGATATTGTTGCCTTCAAGGGTCGTTATCAAGAAAATGCTGGAATTACAGAATCTGGACAATCTGCTCACTACATTCTAACAGTTTTCTATAAAGTTCTACTAACAGTGGAAACCTTTTTGACTATTGATGAGATGCTTTTCACAAAACATTTGCTGAGTTACTTAGATTTTTACTGAGATTTTGCTTTTGACGTTGCAGTGTAAATTTGAAGTAAAATCCTCCTTTTCTGCAAACACCATTGGTTACAAGGAGATTTCATTTGTGTATTGGAATTTTGTTTTGGGAGCTGGGATGGAGAGTGGGGTGAATGATATCTGGAAGACAAATTCTTCACATCTCAATCATTAATCATCTCAGTCTACAGTTAAGTAGAAAGTCAGTGTGTCAGGTCACACTGTAATTTGTGATTCCTTTACAATTACAATATAGTATGTTAGGGAAGTGAGAGTTGTTTTTGTTATTTCATGTGGCTTGTATGGAAACAGTTATCTCACTCATTTTTCATATTGTACTGAGTCTTTTCCCCCTAACCTGTTTTGTGAAGTCTTTCTGTTTTGCTGACTCTGCTGTCAAAGCTGTCTCTCCTTCATCATTCTCACTCTGCATTTATGATACAATACCATCTTTGCACTCCCTCATGCCTCCTTCACTGTAGAAATTTTCCTAATCAACATGTTGAGAGATGTTGTTACATACCTCTGGAACAGGTGACACTTGAACCCAGGCCTCCTGGCTCAAAGGTAGGAACACTGCCATGCACCACAAGAGCCCAACCATCTCTGTATTCTCAGGGATTTGATAGCTTAGCCTCATTAACACCATGCACAATGGTGATCTGCTAATGACGATTCTTAACCTCTGAAACTTTGGTTAACCAGCATCCCATCCTGATAAACCCTGTTTGAATGAAATGGCAATATTGTAATCCACTCTGCATCATAGTTTTCCCAAGCAGAAATATTAATTGCATTTGAAATGTACATTTTACTTTGTTAAAAATAGCTTTTGTAATTCTGTTTGACTGTGTGCAGTTGAATTAATACTTTCAATTTATTTTCAAGATGCTTTGCTTGCTGGAAGAGCATCTTGGACAATCAATGCAGACATTAGCAGAGCATACATGAACACTCTCAGTTTTTCTGCTGTTAAAATAAATGACTGGAAAATTGGGGTTCAAATGCTATGCCTTCCATTCCTGACTCCAATCAATCTTTCCCACTTAGTGAAGTTCCCCGCAGATACTGATTTGGATTTTATGCAGGGGTGTGGGACGCCTATTACTCACCCAACCCGTAGTAAAGGTGGGTGCAAACTGAATGACTTTAAAAAAGGTTTTCCTGCAGCAATATCAAGATCAACAAGCTCAGAGTGGGGCCCATCTCCTTCAGTGGAAGGAAGTCTTGCCCTTGACATCTCCCAACTGATGCCGGAGTGGGGGAAGACACCATGGATACCAAATTAAGGCAAGACAGGATTTTAAGATGGGAGAGATCAGGCATCTCTGAAAAAGTGTGGGTTATAGGATGGGAGTTGTGCAATGTTGAATTTTCAAGACCATGGTGGAGGCACAAAAGAGAGGAGGGTTTGCCATCAAAGGTACTCTACCCCATCTGCACAGTGCACCCTCCCCTGCCATAAACAGGTACCTCTCCTTCCTAATTATTGCAAAGGGAATGGAATATGAAAGTGAAGGAGTTTTATTGCAGCTGTTACAGTGCCTTGGTGAGACCACATCCGGAGTACTGTGTACACTTCAAGTCTCTTATTCGATAAAAGTTATAACTACATTATAAATAGTTCAGAGAAAGTTCACTCAGCTTGTTCCTGGGATGAAGGACTTGTCTTATCAAGAACGATTGAACAGTTTGTGCTTTTACTGTTTCAAGTTAAGAAGAATGTGACATGATCTTATTGAAACATTTGAAATCCTGAGGGAACTTGGATGTTGGCAAAACGTTTCCTCTTGTGGCAGAGACTAGAACTAGGGTACACAAATTAAAAATAACAGCTCTCCCTAATAATTCTCTTGCAGATGGCATTAGTCTGAGGAATTCTCTTCCTCGGAAAATGATGGAGGTTAGTTCATTGAAGTTAAGCAAGGCTAAGTTACACATATATTAAACAGATAGTGGATTCAAAAGTTATGCAGTGCAGTGAGGAAAGAGGAGTTGACACTACAGTCAGATCAGTCATGATCTTTTTGAATAATGGAGCAGACTTGAAGGTCTGAATGTCTTATTTCTGCTCCAAGTCATATGTTCCTACGTGTTGACTCTCATTCTTAGCTGAGGTGGAATAAAGCCCTTAATTTCCTTCTTACTGAGCAGTTCAAGGCCTCAATATGCCTAAGAGTGGGTGAGATGGAAAGCATCTTATCCATCCATTGCATTATAAGGAATAGTTTAGGGATAAGAGGTGGAGGGGTAATTATTGGCCTGGTCACCTGACACATTTACTTCCTCCACATTGAAAACACTCCCAGGAGAGATAACATTCACACAAACCTCGGATGCGGGAGTATAAAATTTACCCCATTAATTTGTAAGGTTTGCTGCTCAACCTCTGGCAAGTTATAGAATTATAGAATCCCTACAGTATGGAAGCAGGCCATTCAGCCCATCAAGTCCACACCAAATCGCCTAAGACTATCGCATCCAAACCCCGCCCCAACCTGCAACACTATCTCTGTAACTCTGCACTTCCCATGGCTAATCCACTTACCCTACACATCCCTGGACACTATGGGCAATTTAACATGGTTGATTCACCTAGCCTGCACATCTTTGGACTGTGGGAGGAAACTGGAGCACCAGGAGGAAACCCACGCTGACACAGGGAGAATGTGCAAACTCCACACAGACAGTTGCCCAAGGGTGGAATCGAAGCCAGGTCCCTGGTTCTATGAGGCAGCAGTGTTAACCACCCAGCTCATAGTACTGGCCTACAGATTACATCCAGAAGATGCATTGAAATAGAAAGGCACATTTACTTGTCTCATGATGTGAGAAAGATTGCTTGTGTTTTTATTTGTTGTGATAAGATGAAGTAACTTTTATTTTGTGCTTAGTTTTTCAGGAGTGTTGTAAAGACGAGAATAGTTCAGTACAGCCAATGTGGTCAGATGTGCTGTATTGCCAGAAGTGAACTTCAATTGAGGCCAAGATAATGAATAAAACTGTGGTTACAAAGGGAGACTGTTAAATAGATTTAAAATGTTACATTCATATATCTCCTTTTGTGCCCACTGGACATCCCAAGTGTTTTACAGCCAATGGAACACTTCTAAAGTGTACTCACTGTTGCAATGTAGGAAATTCAACATGTAATTTGCACACAGTAAACTCCCTAAAAGCAAACACATTAATGATCAGACGCTCTCCTTTTAAATACTGATTACACTCTAAATATTAGTCAGTATACTGGGGTAACTCCCCTGCCCTTTCTCAATACAGTGCCATGGAATCTTCTACAATATAACTATCTATAATTTATATTCTTGAGGCTACAATTGAGAAGTTTGCTAAGTATTGCTCTTCTTGATGTTCCACTCTATGACCTTACTTCAACAAAGCAGACACAGCAGCCTCTAAAGGAATCAGCAATTTAGAACAAACATAGAATAGTACAGCACAGGAAGGGGCCCTTCGGCCATGATGTGGTGTTGAACATGACGCTAAATAAAACTAACCCCTTCTGCCTACCCTTGATCCATATCCCTGCATCCCTTGCATATTTGTGTGCTTTTCCAAAAGTCCCTTGAATGCCCCTTTCGTATCTGCCTTATCCACCACCCCTGGCAGTGCATTCCAGACTCCTGCCACTTACTGTGTAAAAAAAACTTGCCCCTCATGTCTCCTTTGAACTTTCCCCCCTAACCTTAAATGCATGCCCCCTTGTATTAGACATTTCAACACTGGGAAAAAGATTCTGACCGTCAACCCTATCTATTCATCTCATAATTTTATATACTTCAATCATGTCTCCCCTCAACTTCTGCCACTCCAGAGAAAACAATGCGGGTTTTTCTAGCCTTTCCTTGTAGCTCATACCCTCTAATCCAGGCAGCATCCGGTAAACCTCTTCTGCACTCTCTCCAAAGCCTCCACATCCTTCCTATAATCTGGCGACCAGGATTGAACACAATACTCTACGTGTAGCCCAACCAACGTCTTATAAAGTTGCAACATGACATCCTGACTCTTGTGCTAAATTCCCTGACCAATAAAGGCAAGCATACCATATGCCTCCTTTACCACCCTATCTACTTATGTAGCCACTTTCAGGGAGCTATGGACTTGAACCCAAGGTCCTTTTGTACATCAATGCTGTTCAGAATCCTGCCATTAACTGTATACATTTCCTTAACATTTGATCTCCCAAAATGCAGCATGTCACACTTACCTGGATTAAACTCCATCTGCCATTTCTCCGCCCATATCTGCAACTGATCTATAACATGCTGTATCCTTTGACAACCATCTACACTGTTCCCAACTCCACTGATCTTTGTATCATCTACAAATTTACTAATCCACCTATCTGCATTTTCATCCAAGTCATTTATATATATCACAAACAGCAGAGGTCCCAGTACAGATCCCCCTCTGGAACACCACTAGCCATAGGCCTCCAGCCTGAAAATACTACTTTCTGCCTTCTATGGGCAAGCCAATTCTGAATCCAAGTGGCCAAGTCACTGTGAATCCCATGCATCTTAATCTTCTAGATGAGCCTACCATGGGGAACCTTGTCGAAAGTCTTATTAAAATCCATGTAAACAACATCCACTGCTCTACCCTCATCGATCACCATCGTCATCTCTTTGATAAATTCAATCCAGTTAGTAAGACATGACCTGCCCTGCACAAAACCATACTGACTGTCCTTAATTAGGCCATGCTTTTCCAAATGTGCATAAATCCGATCACTAAGAATTCTCTTCAATAGCTTCCCAACCACCAATGTGAGACTCGCCAGTCTGTAGTTTCCCAGATTATCCCTATTTCCCTTCTTGAACAGAGGAGCAACATTAGCAACTCCTCCATCCTCTGGCACCTCTCCAGTAGCTAGCGAGGGTACAAAGGTCTTGGTCAAGGCCCCAGTTATTTCTTCCCTTGCCTCTCTCAAAAACCCTGGGGTAGATATCATCAGGCTCTGGTGATTTATCCACCTTAATGCTCTTCAAGAGATCCAAAAATACCCTAGCATATTAGCATGCTCCACACAAATCTCATGATCCTCCATATCCTTTTCCTGGGTGAATACCAATGTCAAGTACCCATTTAGGGTTTCACCCACATTCTCTGCTTCCAGGCACAAATTCCCTCCTTTATCCTTGAGTGGTCCTACCTTCTGCCTAGTTATCCTCAGGTTTTTAATTTTAGTCCCAGTAATTTTATTCTGCAAAGTTGTGTGGGATCCAGCAAGCATCAGAGCATATTTCAAGGTCCTATACAGATCTTTCAAGACAGCAAATTGTCATGAGCCATGAAAAAACTCTTATTGTTGCTCATAACCTCAGATTTCTTTTCAAAGAGACAAATGAGTATGAATTTCTATGGACCAAAAGAGTCATGGGACTCTCTAGCAAATCTGGCATTGAAATACTGAATTCCTTAACTTTATTTTATTTATTCATTTCTTGGGATGTGGGCATTATTGACTCACCAGCACTTTTTGTCTGTATGTAATTGCCCTTAAGAAGATGGTGGTGAGCTGCAATCTTGAACTGCTGCAGTCCACCTGTTGTGGGTTGACTCACAATGCCATTACAGATGGCATCCCAGGATTTTGACCCAGCAATAGTGCAGGAATGGCGATATATTTACAAGTCAGGATGGTGAGTGGCTTGGAGGGAAACTTGAAGGTGGCGTTGTTCCCATATGTCTGCTGCCCTTGTCCTTCTAGATGGAAGTGTTTGTGGGTTTGGAAGGTGCTGTCTGAGGATCTTTGGTGAATTTCTGCTGTACATCTTGTAGATAGTACACATTGCTGCTACTGAGCGTCGGTGATGGAGGGAGTGGATGTTTGTGGATGTAGTGCCAATGAAGCCGGCTGCTTTGTCCTGCGTGGTGTTAAGCTTCTTGAGTGTTGTTGGGACTGCACTTACTCAGGCTAGTGGAGAGTATTCCATCACACTCCTGACTTGTGTCTTGTAGATGGTAGACAGGCTTTGGGGAGTCAGAAGGTGAGTTATTCACCACAGTATTCCTAGTCTCTGACCTTAAGTGCTGTTGAGTTTCTGATCAGTGATAACTCCCAGGATGTTGATACAGTCGGTTCTTACATAATGCGATTGTTCCGTTCTTGTGCAATCTAGCATTATTAGAAAATTGCACAATAACCGTGACATTTAAATTGATGGGGACAGAACCATGTTATAACCACTACAGGTAGGGAAAGTTTACATTCTACAAATAACACTTTATAATTCTTCTACAAAATCATGAGAGGTATAGACAGGGTGAATAGCAAGAAGCTTTTTCCCAGAGGTGGGGACTCAATTACTAGGGGTTATGATTTCAAGGTGAGAGGGGAAAAGTTTAAGGGAGATATGTGTGGAAAGTTCTTTACGCAGAGGGTGGTGGGTGGCTGGAACGCGTTGCCAGCAGAGGTGGTAGAGGCAGGCACGATAGCATCATTTAAGATGTATCTAGACAGATACATGAATGGGCAGGGAGCAGAGGGATACAGATCCTTGGAAAATAGGCGACAGGTTTAGATAGAGGATCTGGATCGGTGCAGGCTTGGAGGGCTGAAGGGCCTGTTCCTGTGCTGTAATTTTCTTTGTTCTTTGTTCTTTGTTCAATTGTGTTAAAATCATTTCGCATTGAAGAAAAAAGCATAATATCAGAACCGACTGTCGCGGGGGATTCAGTGATGGTAACACCATTGAACGTCAAGGGGTGGTGATTAGATTGTCTCTTATTGGTAATGGTCATAGCCTGGTATTGTATGGCGTGAATGTTACTTGCCACTGTCACCCCAAGCCTGGATATTATTCAGATCTTGCTGCATTTGGACATGGACTACTCCAGTGCCTGAAGAGTCATGAATGGTGCTGAACATTATGCTATCATCGGCGAATGTCCCCATTTCTGACCTTATGATCGAGGGAGGGTCATTGATGAAGCAGCTAAAGATAGTTGGGCCTAGGATACCACCCAGGGGAAGTCCTGTAGAGATGTCCTGGAGCTGAGATGACTGACCTCCAACAACCACGACCATCTTCCTCTGTGTTAAGAATCACTCTAGCCACCAGAGAGTGGTTCCAGTTTTGCTAGGGCTCCTTGATGCCACACTTGGTGACATGAGCTCCCTGTTCAATGAGTGGATAGCCTTTCAACTTATTAAAAACAAACTGAAACTCTGAGCCAACTATAACACCCTGCCTGAAAGTGTGGTGATGGCAGATTCATTTTATGGCTTTCAAAGGGAAATGCAAATATCTGAAAAGAAAAGAAATTGCAGAACTACAGGTTAAAGTCTGGAGAGTGGACTGAGCTGCTCTTGCAGAGAGCTGGCAGAGACAGCAGGCAAAATGTTCTCCTTCTGTGCTGCATCTATTTGTACTGACTATCTTCTACAACTTTGGAAAGTCCCATATCTTGAGAACACTGGAAATTGCCCTCTTAAATTGAATGATAACCCCAACTCTGCTAAAGTACAGCCAATGACCAGACGTGCACTTGCTTACATTGTGCCCATGTTATACTAAGCTGCTTTTCGGTTTGCTTGAAATGAGCTGGCAACATAAAACTGAATGACATGGTTGGTTTATTGTGACTTGTGCTACAGCAGTTCAGACAAGTCATTTTAACCACATCTTGTGAAAAGGTGGCACAGTTTTTCCTTTCGTACCTATACTGAAACAATCCCTTCTCAGGCTGAACTCTTCACAAAGGTCTGGAACTAGAAAACACTCTGTTATAATACTTGCAAGGGATGGAGGTATGGTCAGCAAGGCCAGCAATTAACGTCCATCTCTAATTTCCCTTAATCCAAATCATTGTCTAGACTATTTCAGAGGAAAATAGGAACATAGATTTAGCCATTTAGCCTGTCAAACCTGCTCTGCCATTTAGAATAGGGTAGAAATTTATTGTCACGTGTGCTTTTACATGAAAAATACAGTGAAATGCTTTATAAGTCACCACACCATATATTAGTGACAGAAGTCATATGAAATAATAAAAAAATTTAAGTCAACGTTCATCACAGTTCATTTACAGCTACTGGGCTTGGGGAAAGCTGATTTACACCACATCTGGACATTAAGGGGAGGATTGCCAGACTGGCTCCAGGAATACTGGGCCGAAGGCAGCCATACTGGGCCGAGACCACTACACTGGGCTGAGATCACCATAATAGGATGAGACCTCTTCGGCAGGCCAAGACCACCATACTGAGTCACTGGAAACCACCTCATTACCAGGCCAAGAGAAGCCTCCTGTTCCCCCATCCAACGGTCCTCTAGATGCTGCTGCCGATCCGCCATCTGTCCCTTTCGCTGATGCTTCCACCCCTTCAGGTGCCCAGGCCTAGCTGTGAGTCTGGGCCGGTGGAGTCAGCCCAGGACCTGCTCCTTTAATACGATCATAGCTGATTGAACACTTGTTGCCTGGATTATCCTCATAATTATATATGCCATTGATAATCAAAAATTCACCAAACTGTCGTTTCGATATTCTCAACAACAAAGCTTCCATATCTTGTGGAGTAGAGAATTTGAAAACTTCAACACCCCTGATTGAAATCATTTCTTCTAATTTCGATCTTAAATGATATCTCCCTTATTTTTAAATTATTCCCCCTGGTTCTAGACAATTAACTGCATCTACCCTATTTATCCTTTTCAGTATTTTATAAGTTTTAATGAGATCATCTCTCATTCTTTGAAACTCTAGAGGATAGAGTTCTGCTTCAAAATTTAATCCTGTCATCCTGGGAACAAATCTGGTGAACGTTTGTTGCACACTATGACAATAATATTTTTCCTGAGATAAGGAGACTTAACCTGCACATAGTATTCCAGACGGATTCTAACGAGACTCCTATACAATTAAAGCAAGACTTCAATACTTGTGTACTCAAATTCTCTTGCAATAAAGGCTTACATTCCATAAGCCTTTCTAATAGTTGGCTGCACTTACAAGTTAGCCTTCAATAACTTATTGACAAGCTCACCCAAGTCCTTTTACACATCTATGCTTTCCACTTCAGAAATGATCTGTTTATCTGTTCCTCTTGCCAAAGTGGATAATCTCACAGTTTTCCACCTTATATTCCATCTGCTATGGTCTTGCCCAATTACTGAACCTGTCCAATTCCTCCAAAAAATGTCTCACATCTTCCTCACTGAAATAACTCCACAGAGGCTGGTATCCCATTATTAGGTTATTTACATGCGGAGAGTCCTTAATACTGATCCAGCTTCCTCAGAGCCGGGTCTCAGAATGAACAGGATGTCTGGTACTCCTGTTTATATTTTTCAGCCAGAGCTCCCTGATTGGACCAGATTAACAGCCCCAATCGGGGAACACATATTCTATGAGGTCCACCTGGCTGACCTCTTTACAATCACTACACTCACAACAAACATTCCTGCTAGGCTTTCATCTGCAAGTTAGGGAATATTATGTTCGGGCCCCACCTTCAAATCATTGATAAATAGTTCATAGAATCCCTAGAGTGTGGAAATGGGCCCTTTGGCTCAACAAGTCCACACCGACCCTTGGAGCATCCCACCCAGACCCATCCCCCTATAACCCACCCAATCTACACATCCCTGAACACTACGGGCAATTTAGCATGGCCAATCCACCTAGCCTGCACATCTTTGGATTGTGGGAGGAAACCGGAGCACCCGGAGGAAACCCACGCAGACATGGGGAGAATGTGCAAACTCCGCACAGACAGTCGCCAGAGGGTGGGATGGGGCCCAAGTACTGACCCTTGTGATATCCCACTAGTCTCAGTCTGCCAGTTCGAGAATAACCCTTTCATATTTACTCTGTTTTCTGTCTGTTAGCCAATCAACAACCCATGCAAGTACATTAACTCCTATCCCATGTTCTTTAACTTTGCTAACCAACTGCCTGTGGGGGAATTTATTGAAAGCCTTCTGAAAATGGAGAGCAGTCAAGAGTCAATCACATTCATCAGGAGGGGTGATCATACCTTTCCGGTAGGCTGATCCCCCAAGTCTTGTCCTGCTGTTTGTTGTTCTCCATTCAGAAGATTCCAAACAAAGTTATGCCCATAGGGAATCCCAAATCTGTTAATGAAGCCTCTTTCGTGGGGCTAAAAAGAAAAAGAAAATAATTCCCATTACCGACACAAAACCACAGATTGTCACAGGTAAGGTCAGTTCTATGCTGGAAAGGAGCAAAGTAATTCTTCATGGTTTCTTCAGGTTGCTTGCATGTCTAAATTTAACAAGCACAACTGCAGTATTAGGTAAAACTTACACCTCTTTTAAACTCAATAATAATTATGCCCTATCACTGGGGACACGATGCACATGTTTTGGGCACTCTAATGCTTCACATCCTCATTGTGGTTTATGCTAATGAACTCCCAACAGCATTGGTGAGAATTCTCATGAAAAGTCAACAGACTGCATTAGAGATGCTACTGTGGAGTGAACGCCCAATGGAACTGGGGCCTATTCCAGATTGCACTTCAGAAATGCTTGAATCTGGCTGCAGTTTACTGCAAACCACCTGTACTTTTGGCGCTGCTGTGTCTTCTTAGGTGTCAGAGGTAAGTGTCAAGTCTGTTAATTCAAATACAAGCATCTTTTGTGTTTTGTTTATGTGTTCATTTGATTGGCAGCTTCTTCTGCATTTAAGTGTATTTGTCAGCTGGTCTTGTTAATATTGAGTAGGCTATCTGAAGCCATCAGAGATAGGGAGAGACGGATATGTCACAGACACTCCGTGGTTGTTAAGCAGCAAACCTCCAAGTAAATATTAATATTCAGAGCCTTGGGGATATTTTTTGTCTTTACCACTTGGGCAGTGAACTGGCAGGGCAAATTGCCCATTGTTTTACCACCTAAGCAGGGAAGCAGAAAATTAACCTCCTTGTGTGTGGTCAAGTTTATATTTCAGTTTAACACAGCAAACACAGCTTTGAGGATGGATAATTAAGGCTGTAAATTAGAGTAAATCTCCAGCGTATTGCTGATTATGTTCACTAACCCCTTCACTATTTAATAAATCTGTTTGGCAGTTTATAGCCCAAGTCATAGTTAAGTGAAATGTCTATTCTGCTGACTTAGAGATAAGAAAGACACATAACAATACAATTTAACCGGTAGGTAAAATTCCTAATGAGGATGAAGTGTGAGCTTTGTTAAGTGACAAACTTTTAACAGCAAATCAAAAGGACATTGGTTATTCTGAGACCATAAGAAATAGGAACAAGAGTAGGTCATTCAGCCCCTTCGAGCCTGCTCCACCATTCAGTGGGATCATGGCCGGTGGACCAGTTATTCTTGAACAATTGAAGCATTTGGAAACATTAATATGAAAGAAAACAAATCTAGATACTGAAATTAAAGTAGAAATTTCTGGATAAAAAATGAAGGAACTGTGAATGCTAGAAATCAGAAACAAAAACAGAAATTTCTTGAAATGCTCAGCAGACTTGGCAGCATCCATGGAGGGAAACAGAGTTACTGTTTCGAAACAAAAGTTAATTCTTTTTCATTTCACAGTCAAATCTGACCAGCTGATTTTTTTGTTTTTATTTTGGAAACACCCATCTGGGTCGATGCTTCAATGCAGATCTGACAGGTTCCTCTGAGTAGACTGATGCGGACCACTCTTAGGCATTATTTTTAGAAGAGGAGGGCAGTCATTCGAACCATCATTTATTTCTTAGCCAATGCCAGCAAAACAGTTTGTGAATATAGTTCTGTAAAAGAGTCATGTTGGACTGAAAGACTAAAAAAAACTACTTCTTTCTTCCCAGGTGTTGCCAGACCTGCTAAGTTTCTCCAGCACTCTTTGTTCTAATTCAGATTTCTAGTCAGCTATCTCAATGCTGTTTACGGGACTTTGCTGCACGTAGCGCTTTGTGATGTCCCAAGGATATTATAGATAAATGAAAATCCCTTTTTAATCCTTTGACTTTCTGAAAATGACCTATTTATTGGGCAGGTAAAGGTGCACTCCACATGGAAGTACACTCAAAGGGAGCAACGCCTCATTTATGGAAATGGCTTGAAATTAACCAATCTAGGGATAAAGCATAGATTTCTTCCAACAAGTAACTAAGAGTGGTGCCAAAGCAGTTTCATGACTTGAATGGCAATTCTACCTTGCTCACTGTAAGAAAAGTCTAACACTTCAGTTTTGCTCTTTGTTGACTCAGAAAACAATGTCAATTTTCCATAGCGAAAATCGCAGGGGCCCAATGTGAAAAAATAAAAATTGAAATCATGAACTATTCTAAATTGTACATTTCTGGGTCCATATTTTTGAAAATGAAACCAAAGTGTCTTTGTTACATCTCATATTTTAGTGCCTGAATGCTGTTACAGTTATCAAAGAGTTAAATAAATCTGATTAACAGCTTAATTATTTTTGTACGTCTCCCTTTTCTGCAGCAGTAGGCTCTGCTGAGTCTACTTAAACTGCTTGGATAGTTTCTAAAAAATTATCTTCAAGTATCTTTGATCTGATGACTGATAATGTATAAATATATATTACATTCAGTGGCCTCTGCCAGTCTGTTTTTGACAAGAGCTGTATACACGTCGCTAATGCATCATGGTTTAACCAGAAGTCATTTAAAAACAACACCTTCTGAAGTCAGTTCCGAGCAGTCTGTGATTTTGGTGGCTGATCTTGTGATAATATGTTTCCTTTTACGTGCTGTGTATGTGTTTGCAATGGAAATGCAGTCAGTGAGTAACTGCAGGTAGGTGGATCTTGTCAATCTAGCTATTTCCCTCTCAACCAACTCAAAACTGAATATTACTGAGAATAGGAATGAAAAGTCATTCCTCTGATGGGAATTTGGTAGATACCCTGTTCACATAGTGATGACCACTAATACTTAATAAAAGAGCTTTTGTCAGCCCACTACAAACCCAGACCTTACGAATGTGAAACTGCAAACAACCACGAATGAAAACCTCAGAAAGTATTTAAATTGCTGTATTAGTAGTGAGGTGATGGCATTGCTTGTTATTTATGTTAGAATTTCTATTTCTTTAATTATTAATGACAATGCTGAGAAATGAAATATATTTACACTTTCCACTCAGTGACTGCATTGACTGCTTCCAGACCAGACATTGTGTAAATGTTACCTTACACATACCTTAATACGTACTTTGTGCTTATCTTTCAGTAAACTACCTGTTGTAGCACCAGACTGCCATTTCAGGATTTCCATTATCTGTATTGTTGTGATTGTGCTATGCAATGATTTTAAATAAATGCCAATCACTAGAATTTAAGGGTAGTTTACAGTACAATCTTATATCCCATAATAGTGACCCAAGAAAGAAAACCATTTCTGTTTTTGTTTCAGGTCTCCAGCATCAGCAGTTAGTTTTCTTATTCCTGAACTGGATTTAAAATCAGTTGTTAAAAGAGGATATTTCTCTTACTTATAATGCATAGGGGAGATATTCCACCTATTGTTTTATTGTACCTGCCATTCTGTAATGGTCTTTGCTTTCATTTCTGTATTGACATTTATAACTTTACTGTGAAATAATTAACTGTACTCATCTAACTTTCAAGATAGGTTTATTATGAACATTCTTCTTCGCTAGTTTTTATAATTATGTGTTGAGCTCTATTATCACAACAATGAACTCCAATAAAATGAAGAAAAATTCTTCAAAATGTGGGCATACCATGAAATCAATGCAGCACTCCAATCCATGTATAACATTCATCTTCATTCACAGCTTCTCTGGGGATGAACTTCAATCTTGGCACATTATAGACATAACCCAATTTTTTTCCTTCCAAAGGGAAACTTGCCACTGTGACCAGGTTTTGGTCACCTTTGTGGCAAAGAAAATCAAAACAGTGTGAAACAGACTGACTATATACTCTGATCCCATTTCACACTGAAGGCCTAGACTGCAACTTCACTCCTTCTGCTACATTTTGCACAATTTTGATATTCAGGGTAGGAAAACCCATCAACCAGAAGGAAAGATTTGCCTGCAAAATTGGCAGAAGAGGCAGTGAAATGAATAGTCTGGAAAACTGGTGTAATGATTAAGAGGACTTTTACTTACAAGCTGCACAACATACACTACATTAAAAATCCTAGGACCTGTTCCATTTACCTTAATCCTAATTGTTACAATCTCTGCTTACTTACTATTGCCTATGCTACCAGCTAAGCAATATGTACATATCCTTTATGACAAATAACTTTGTAAAGTACATTCTAAAGACCATGCAGTTGTAATACTTTTGAATTTAACTTCTGTGTGTTGGTTGTAATATAAGGTGCATGCTGGCTACTTCTTGGTCTCCTGCTTCTTTCAAGTATCAATTCAGTGGGAGGACCACATGTGGTGATAGACCTCTGCTGCTACCTCATTGATATTACTCAAAAGTCAGAGCTTAGGGTGTTTACGGAAACTGTTGGACTGATCAGAGGAGTCATCAGCCTGAGTGGTGATAAAATACTGATTCAAGGTCTAGCTCTTCTTCACTGCAGGCCCATGTATTAGTTACTAATCTCCACATGACTAAGGATTTCTGCAAGAACACATGCTTGGCTGCTGTTAAAGATGTGCCATCCTCCAGCTTTGCCAAGCTATCCCCTGCCTCTTGAAGTCAGAAGTAAACCTTTTCTGGAAATTGGAGCCTGAGATTTCAAAGCAGCTGCATTATTGGATCAGCAAACTGCACCTCTTTTTGGGTCCTGTCACTGGCAAGTTGAACTAGGACCACTGCTCACTCCATGATGATCTGTGGGTTTCTGAATCCCTTGGATCTTTTGCATGGATGCTACAGCTTCAATGCTGTGAGTTGTACACTGCATTATTTTCAAAGAACGATACAAAATTATTCTGCTGTGAAGTACAGCTTTGTATCCGACTTGTGTCAGAAACTAATGCAGATGTCCACCCGGCCCTAGCCCTCTCATTTTCTGCTACTTTTGCTGAGGAAGAAAATGTATGTCAGCTGGTATTTTTGTGCAATAAGATCCGTATGAAAGGTCATAGGAAGTAGGAGCAGGAGAAGGATATTTGGTATATTGAGCCTGTTTCACCAAACGTTGATCTCACTGCGGGCCTAACTCCAATTTCATGCCTGTCTGTCAAATCCCTTGACTCTCCTGTAGATCAAAAATCTGTCCCACATAGCCTTGAATGTATCCATAGACCCAGCCACCTCCGGAAAGACTAGCGTAAATATTCATGTGCAACACCAACTTTTTGCCTGTTTCCATTTGGAGGGAAATTGTCCTGGAGTCCCCTCATCCTAGCAATGTCTTTCCTCATTTGTTAATAACCCATGGGCATGAGGTATTCCATTAACTATTTTGCCTAGCTACTGCCCTGCTTGTGGAACATTGACGAGGATCAAAGAGTTCTTAGCAGTTCCCAAAAAGGAATACTTACCCCTGCTGCACCTTCTTGGGCAGCACAGAGCCTCCTTTTCAAAGAAGGCAGTCTGCTATTTAGTCCCAGGAATATGACAACCCTTATAACATTGCCAGACACAGCAATTACCACACCAGCAGGGACATTTCAGGGCTGCTACATTCCTGATTGCCACTGCCAGAGCACTCTCTGTGCATGGAGAGAACACATAGGCACCAAATGATAATAACATTAATAAACTCATCTCACCAAATCTGGTTAGCTTCTCTGTTTGGATAAATGATAAAAATATGCGAAGCAGAATGCAGATACAGATCTATCCATTTAGAACTGACAGAATTGCCACCTTCCATTTGTTTGACAGGTATTTAAAGAGGCCTCTAAGAGCAGAAAATGTGGCAATTGGGAGGACTTAATTTGGCACAGGATGAAATCTTCATTTCCTAATGATGGGTTGACTTTGTGAGATACAGTGCATGATGAATCTGCAGTAGAGTGGCCAACACAGTGCCAGGAGGCGAGAGTTTATTTACCATTCATTTGCATTTCATGAATGCTCATTAATTGAGAAGCACAACACATGAAGTCCTATCTTCAAGATTAAGACAGCAGCAAATGGAAGGGAAGCGGGTGATGGAAGGCAACATCTGGACAGAGCCAGGATTCAGCCTTTAGAGCAATGTCCACCATTACAGTTGTCTCATCCTTTGTGTCTCCAAAGACAAGGCAGCTGCACCACATGTGGCAGGTCAATAGCTGCTGAAGGGACCAGGTGGAGCTGTGCTGGGGGTTGAGGGGTTGAGGAAAGGAAGTAGGAACTGTCAGGTCAATTGTCCTTGAGAGAGGACCGAGAGAAAACAAAAGCAGTTACAGGATGGTGAAAGGAGACGCCAGAATGATTTGGAGTGGAAAGATCACCTCTGATAGATATAGGTTGCAGGTCAATGGCTGTAGGTCAAGAATGAAGGTTGGTTCTCTAGGATGATTGGAGATTGAGCAGAATTATGATAGGATGATTAAGGAAGATGGAAAGAGGCTATAGGATGACAAAAGCTGAAAAGAGGTGAATACACTCCAGCTGCAGGTTCAAGTTACTGTCCATTGACTTAGTTGCTAAAAAATGGTTGCTGTGCTGGGAATCAGGTTGCCGTGGGAGGAGGCCTCTGTGGGATGGGAGGAGGTCTTAATGCAGCCTGTGGAGGACCATACACTCTCATTGGTTAACTGTAGCAGCTGTAGGGTCGAAAGCAATATAAATAGCAGTGGTCCTCTATTTGCCCGCTTTCTTCAGACCAATTCACTTTTTGGAGTTGTAATGGGTCTCATATATTCAATTTTTCAGCAACTCAGGTAATGAAGGAGAGGATTCACCGGAAGAGAGACTTGAATGCACAGCAACAAAAGTCACAAAGCCAATAGTTGGCATGACCCGAGGAGGAAGGAGGTCAAGGGGAAGGCAATCAGGGTCTTCAGAAGAGCACTGGCATGACAACCGACATTCAGAACACTCTCGACTGCCTTCAAATGCTGACAGGTAATTTTGGAGCCAGCTAAGGCTTTTGCGGGTCACTGGCCCATGCACACACCTTCAACAAGAGTTGCATTCTGTGATATTTTGCGGGAACCCATGCCAATCATCCTCAAGATTAGTGTAGCCCCAACTTCTAAACTAGGGGTTCAATGCTGTGCTCCATGGGGGATTATGTGTAGCATTTCCTACACTGCAACATATAGATGCACATGGGCAGCAACCAATGCCCCATTCAGAAAGGCCGACAAATTCATCAGATTCTCTCAACAAATGCTGTTAGCCGAACTGGTGAATCAGTTGGTTTTAGGACCATCATGTATTCCACAGGTACAAAGAGCTCCAATGACTCATGAACCTTAAAGAACTTACAGCTGAAGCAGATACTCAGTGCTCCTGCCTGAGTGTAGAGTTGGATCATCTGTGACAAGGACAATGTCTTCAGAACTTGGATAAGACACCAGCACAAACAGTTCTGCAGATGACCATTATATTTGTTCACACAGCTCAACAAGGATAATCAGAGAGCTTCTATTGCCTTAAGCAGTCACTTAATACCACAGTTCCAATCAAGAGCATGGAGATGCTATTAATCTCCTTGATGAAGGATGAAAGCAAAATATAAGAGGAAAAAGTCAAAGATCTCATGGCAGCTTGCCCAGATCTCATGACTATCTAAAGACAAGGGCTGTCAGGGATAACCATCTTGAATTCTTTGGACCGAGAGTGATGCACCTACCTGATCATTATTTCCTTCATTCAAACATCTGCATGTATACCTACCTTTTTCAGGCTTCATCTGCTGCTACCTCCTAAAACATCCTCCATCTCCCAGAATACTAAAAGGAGTGGACCATTCTGAACCAGGATGAAAAGATATGACTTCCCCTGAGGTCAACAGGACACTCAAGCCACCACAGCCATTATGAGCAATCTCTCTGCTTCTTGACAACATTGTCAAGGCTGTGATTGCACCATTAGCATATCACTTCTCGTGCTTGTCAGCAACATCAGTCAATCTACTTGGCAAGTCCCCTATAGGGAGGCCAGCAGATGCTGCATGCTCAGTCATGTGAATACATATCATCCCTCATGTATAACCATCCAATAAAGACTGACCTCGAACACATCACAACATTGTTCCCTCGAAGGCCCTCAGTCACCTTCATTCAGCAATAACAGTCAAAAACCAAGCAAGACGATGCAGCGTTCCCTCTGAAAGGAAACATTCCAGCAATGCACATAGTGGACTCAAGTCAAATGAACAAAATATATCATGGACATCTATATATTTGTGCATTGTGCAGTGTCTCAGCTACTTTGTCCATTGTGCCCTCAACACTTAATTTTTCTGTTATGATTGCCTTGTTACTACAGTTGGGACATCAACTGCTGACGTGGAGGCAGGTTGCTGAGACCGATCATCCATGTGTGATTTCACATGGGACACATACCCACAGCATGCACTTAATATCTGCTTTCTAAGTGCACAGTTAACACGTAAGCGGAAGTGGTGCCCACTTCCTGTCCTCCCCTTGGGAGCTGCTCTCTTCTGATTAAATTCTGCCTTTTCATTTAAGCAGTCATTAAAATCATAAATTCAGAATATAATAGCAGATTCTACGAGCTTTTCCATAAGCTCTTAGTCTGCTCTAAGGACCTTATCATGCTTTCTGAAAGTCAAGTTTTATAATTTCTACAACCTTATGTTCACGAACTAACTCTTGTTACATGCTGGAAGAGTTCCAATAAATTTGTTAGGCATGACCTGCCTTTCTCTAGTAACTGTGATTATTACACATTCACACCCAATTCAAATGTGCTGCACAAGTAGAACCAAGATTTGAGATCAATGTTTCTTCCTTTTTATTTGTTTAATGGGGCAAATTTTCATCTTGGTTGTACCAGTAAGGAACGGAGTGTGGCAGGAGTACTTATCTAAAATTTTAATTTTATGCTGATTTTTTGTACACTGGTATTAACGATTCTTTTCTTTTTTAAAAGACCCCACTGTCATTCACAGAAAGGATGTATTTAAAAGATGTTTTGATAGAAAGAGGAGCTGGGAGTTTTATGCACTATTTTCAGGAGTGGCATGGTGGCTCAGTGGTTAGCATTGTAGCCTCACAGTACCAGGGACCTTGGGTGACTGTCTGTGTGGAGTCTGCACATTCTCCCTGTGCCTGTGTGGGTTTCCTCCGGGTGCTCAGGTTTCCAACCACAGTCCAAAGATGTGCAGGTTAGGTGGAGGATTGGCCATGGGAAATTGCCCATAGTGTCCGGGGATGTGCAGGCTGGGTCGATTAGCCATGGCAAATATAATGAGTGGGATGCTCTTTGGAGGGCCAGTGTGGACTTGATGGGCTGAATGGCCTGCTTCCACACTGTAGGGATTCTATGATAATGTATCACAGATATGCTGAAAACATGTGACAAAGTTTATTTTTTCAGTTAGCACTGGTGAGGGAAGGAGAGTTGGGAAACTGCAGAAGACATAGACATGGGTCTCCAGACACACTGAGGCTGGGCAGGTGGAAGCAACGGGTAAATATGCAGATTAGGCTCTTTCAAAAATACCAAGAGCTTCATTCCCATTCTCAAATTAGATGTATATAATTACACTGATAATTTCTTATGATTGTCCCCCATGAATCCACAGAGTGTCACTGTGGACGTTGAAGCAAGGAATTTTATATGGTGACAGAAAATTAATATTTACAAGGGTGCAAATGATTTCAGTTTGCCAAATATTCAAGATGCGATTTAAATGTAGACTTATTGCATTAGCTGTTCTGAAAGTTCTACTGCAAGGGTATTTTTGAAGTTTCAAATACAAAATTTTGGTATTTGATATTTTCTGTTGCTGTCATCATGCTCCCCAATGTGCCAGTTAAATAGTAATCTCAGATTTCTGCTTTGCTGAGAAAGGGCTGTGAATGAACATATGACAAGTAGTACCACACAGGGAATGCACTGCCTTCCGTTGCCATTGTTTATGAGCCAATCCCCAGAGGTGGAGGTGCAGTCACCTTTCCTAGATCAACACAGACTCTATATTTCAAAGAATATTTCAGTGTAAAACATGTTGGGATGTCCTTGGGCCCTAAAGGTACTATATAAATGCAAGCTTTTTTGCTTCCTTCCTCACCTTGGAATATCTGACATAAACTGTCTTTGAAGATTTCACTTTGCTGAAGAAGCTGTGACAGAGTCATGTCATTCTGGAAATTGAAACTCGGATATGCTCAGACCATGTGAGATTTGAATCGAAAATCTCAGCAGCTGGGGAAGAATGCAAGCCAGGCAATGGGTTTCTGCTCTTCAGCTACAACCACCATCTGCTGCTCCTCACTCACATTCTGTGTATTGCTATTCCTAGAATTCACAAAATGACTTTTCTGGAAGATACGTAATGGTGCTACCTGCACAGTAAAGAGTCAGTGATTCAAGATGCTGCAAATCACTAGGACCTGGCACTGTTTCCAGTGACAAAGAGGTGAGGGTGTGAAAGATGTTCAGGGATGGGCAGTAATCATGGTGTAGAGCTGGACGAACACAGCAGGCCAAGCAGCATCAGAGGTGCAGGAAGCCGTCCTGCTCCTCTGATGCTGCTTGGCCTGCTGTGTTCGTCCAGCTCTACACGTTGTTATCTCAGATTCTCCAGCATCTGCAGTTCCTACTATCTCTGGGCAGTAATCATTTTAGTCATGATCTTATTGAATGGCTGGCCATGCACGATGGGCTGAATGGCTTACCCCTGCTCCTAATTCATATGTAGGTACATACACTCTCCTGAAGAAAGTGAGGAGGGCAATTGTTTAGACTATGGCTGCATGTCATCTCTTTCAATATTGATTATGTGACCACAGCTTTCCATGTGACATTAAGTGTGAATAATATCTTTAAGGCAGAGAGTAAGTGAATGAGTAGGAAGAGCAGAATATTTGATTGTTCTCATGGTGAGCTGGGGAGTCCCAATGCAGATATAACCTCTCTGCCTGTTCTATACTCCAGCTAATAACCTACAGAGTTTAGTGAGCCTCCTCAATTTATCTTTTATTTCTTCTTTGATGGAATATTCTCGCTTGGAAACGAAGAAATCGAGATGAGTGGTTAGAAGTGTCCAGTGCACAGGCTAGTGCCACTCAAATGTCCATCCTTCAGTCAGTATGATTACTCTGTCCTGTTTGCTGAAGGGAGGCTCAGAAGGACAGGTTTTAAATGTGACAGCCTTTAAGAATGTGTGTTTGGAGAGAGTTACAGATGTAAAGTTGCTTCTGCAATGTGTGCCCTGCTGGTAATCATTCAAAGGGCTGCACAGTAGAGTAAAGGGAGGAAACATTTTGCTGGATGCCTGCTTTTCCCATATACATACTCTAAAGTGATGGTAGAAATTTTTAATTGAGAGTTTATATTAGGTTTCTGATTTTGTTATACGTTGGTAATGATGACATTTGGATGATTGAGATGTCAGTGCAGTGCAGTTAAAATGGTTGTCAATTCTGGTGCATGGGTGGTCTGCTCTTTCATATCCCTCGTGACAGTAAGGCTTTTATTGTTTGCCTGCTGCGCTTTTATGGCATGTGTTCCTGACTGAAGTTGTAAGCCATGTCATGAGAAGATTATATTTGCCAATCAGTAGCCAGCCTTTGATGTGTCATGATGGTAAAAATACAGGTGGCACAGAGGACTGTCTCAGAATGAAAGAATTGTGAATGTTGGCAGGATAATGGGTATTCATCAGCATGGTGCACATTCTATGGTTAGATACCAGGTGCACCCTGAGGGAGTGGAATTCCTTTCTGTTGCTGAATGTAATTGAGTTGAAATGAGGAGCATGTAGCGGTCAATGGTAACCAGCAACAATGGGAAGCCTTCAGTCTACGTAAAAACCCTTGCCTAATCCTCCTATTTGTCTTAAGAAAGGAGGGAATGAGATGAATGTGTTTTTCATGTTATAGAACAATATAGTGTGGCCTCCCTTGTAGTTCACTGCATGGTGGAGAATGTTGCTGAAATCTCCATCAGTAAGCTGAGAGGAGACAGAAGCATTAAAACTAGGAGTCACCATCATCTTAATTCCCACAAGGGGAGGTGATGGTCTTGAGGTATTTTCTCCAGAAACTCAGGTAATGTTCTGGGGACCCATGTTCCAATCCTGCCATAGCAGATGGTAGAATTAGGAGCCTAATGAAACCTGTGAACCCATTGTCGATTGTCAGGAAAAACACATATGGTTCATTACTGTCCTATAAGTGACTCCATTCACACAGCAATGTGGTTTACTCTCAACTGCTCTGAAATGACCAAGCAAGCCATTCAATTGTCACAAAGTAGCACATCTAGCTGAATCAGTAGCTGAAACAGCCCAGTCAACCCTGCAAAGTCCTCCTTACCAATATCTAGGGGATGAGTGCCAAAATTGGGAGAGCAGTCTCTCAGACTAGTAAAGCAACAGCCTGACATAGTCATACTCACAGTATCATAACTTACAGGCAATGTCCCAGACACCACCATCACCATCCCTGGATATGTCCTGTCCCACTGACAGAACAGACCCAGGAGAGGTGGCAGCACATTGGGGTACAGTCGGGAAGGAGTTGCCCTGACAGTCCTCAACATTGACTCCAGACCCTACAATGTCACATGGCTACAGGTTAAACACAGGTAAGGAAACCTTCTGCTGATTACCACATACCGTCCTCCCTTGGCTGGTGATGTTGAACAACACTTGGAGGAAGCACTGAGGGTGGCAAGGGCACAGAATATACTCTGAGTGGAGGATTTCAATGTCCAAGGCTCAGCAACAGCACTACCGATCGAGTGGGTCAGGTCCTAAAGGACATAGATGCTAGACTGGGTCTGTGGCAGGTGGTGAGGGATCAAACAAGAGGGAAAAACATACTTGACCTCATCTGAACCAATCTGTCAGCTGCAGATGCATATGTCCATGACAGTATCAGTGAGATTGCCCACCACATAGTCATTGTGGAGACAAAGACCCACCTTCACATTGAGAATAACCTCCGTCGCGTTGTGTGGCACTATCACCATGCTAAATGAGACAGACTTTGCACAGATCTAGCAACTCAAGACTGGGCATCCATGACGAGCTGTGGGCCATCAACAGCAGCAGAATTGTACTCCAACATAATCTGCAACCTCATGGACTGGCATATCCCCCACTCAAACATTAGCATCAAGCCAGGGGATCAACCCTGGTTCAAATGAAGAGCGCAGAAGGACATGCCAGGCGCAGCGCCAGGCATACTTAAAATAAAAGGTCAACCTAGTGAATATATAAAACAAGCCTACTTACATGCCAAGCAGCCTTAACAGCAAGTGATAGAGCTAAGCAATTTCACAACCAACCGATCGGATCTAAGCTCTGCAGTCCTGCTCCATCTGGTCACAAATGGTGGTGCGTGATTAAATAACTCACTGGAGGAGGAGGCTCCGCAAATATCACCAATATCAATGATATAAGAGCCCAGCACATCATTTAAGGCTGAAGCATTCGCAACAATCTTCAACCAGACATTCCAGAATCACAGATGCCAGTCTTCAGCTAATTCAATTCACTTCACGTGATATTAAGAAGCACTTGAAGATATTGGATACTATAAAGTCTATGGGTCCTGACAGCATTCTGGCAACAGTACTGAAGACTTGTGCTCCAGAACTTGCTGCACTCCTATCCAAGCTGTTCCACTGCATCTATCCTACATTGTGGAAAATTTCCTAGGTATCAGGTATGTCCTCTACACAAAAAGCAGGATAAATCCAACCTGATCATTTACTGCCTAATCATCACAGTTCAAATTGGAGATTCTCAAGAGCCAGAACTGGATGAGAGCAGATACCACAGGGTTGTCAGGCTGGAGGACATATTTTAGAAGTCTGGGGCGTCAGATTTTCAAATGGCTACAGGGCCTCAGACCCCAGTTTGAGGTAATTTTGTCTCAGGATCTCAATGTCCCAGTGGGACAATTTCAAATTTCCAAAGGATAGGTGGTGATGGGATAGATATTATCAAATCAATGTGTTCAGAGATGTTATGTGGGTTTTGAATCCAGGCCTCCTGGCTTAGAGGTAGGGATGCTACTATTATGTCACAAAAGCCCTGATAGGATGGGATACTCACTTGTGGCCAAGTAACTGCCTATAGAGTTCCTTTAGCAGCATGTTAAGAGGTCAACACAATCAAAATTGAGTTTTTGAAAAGAAGTTATTTTTCTGTAAAGTCCTGGTACATCCTAGCATCCAGCTGTCAGATTAATTCCAGAGACATTGGCTTGTTCCTTTGTGTTGCTGGAGAATTGAGCCTTCATGACGCAATGTGTATGGGTTGATTCTGTGCATTTGCATTGCATGCTGGCCATTTTCCCGAGCATTCTGCTCTTTTCAGCAGGGCAGCACCTGCTTCAATACATTTGCTGCCTACCTTGGCTACTGGCCCCAATTAGGGCATTTTCGTACCAAAATATTGCCACAAGCTCTCCATAATGAGGCGCAACTTGAAAGCCTGGAATGCAGATAGTAGAATTTGAATTCAATAAAAAAAAATCTGGAACTAATGAATCCACTGAAGACCATGAAACCATTGTCAATACTCGGGAAAACCCATCTAGCTCACTGATGTCCTTCAGGGAAGGAAATCGCCATCCTCATCTGGTTTGGCCAATATGTCACTCCAGACCACAGCAATGTCGTTGACTC
Source organism: Rhincodon typus (assembly GCF_021869965.1). Classification (NCBI taxonomy): domain Eukaryota; kingdom Metazoa; phylum Chordata; class Chondrichthyes; order Orectolobiformes; family Rhincodontidae; genus Rhincodon; species Rhincodon typus. The sequence continues at coordinate 52,147,729 of NC_063333.1, read as the reverse complement.
TCAGCTGTCCTCTGCCATGGAACAAAAACAGAAGTTGCTAGAAAAGCTCAGCAGGTCTGGCAGCATCTGTGAAGGAAAAAACAGAGTTAACGTTTCGGGTGTGGTGACCCTTCCTTAGAACTGTTCTGAGGAAGGGTCACTGGACCCAAAACATTAACTCTGTTTTTTCCTTCATTGATGCTGCCAGACCTGCTGAGCTTTTCCAGCAACTTTGTTTTTGTGCCTGATTTACAGCATCCGCAGTTCTTTCAGTTTTTATTGTCCTCTGACATGGCCTGGCAAGCAGCTCAAGGGCAGTTAGGGGTGGGCAATAAATGCTGGCCAGCTGGTGCCTCCCACGTCCCATGTATGAATAAACAATCGTTGGGTTTGGTTGGGTCAGGCCACATTGAGCTTTCGCAATAAGGATGAGAATTTTAATATCAGAACATTGCGAGATCAGGAGTCGGTGGAAGTCAATGAGTGAATGGGACTTGGTCCAAGTTAAGACATGGACAGCAGAGTTTTGGATGACATCGTGTTTATGAAGGGAAGAATGTGGGAGACCAGCTTGCAGTGTGTTACAGAATAGTTGAGTCCAGAGGTAATGAAAGCATGAAATGGGTTTCTGCATCAGACAGGCTGAGACAGAGGAGAAGCTGATGATAATCCCAAAGGGAGAAATAGGCCTCAGTGATGATAACAGCACATGGTTGGAAACTCGCCTTCATAGAATGCTCAAAAATCATCAGCTCTCCTGCAAGGATGGTGGGGTTATTTTTGAGGAGGTGGATGATGAGGGAAGATTTAAAAGAGAGAGGGAAATATGTGCAGAGAGGGAGCCGGTAACAATATCAGCTAACATGTGGACCAGGAGGTAAAGTTAGGTGGTCAGTGGTTTAGTGGGAATAGGGACAAGGGAGAGGGAGTTGGGTTTCTTTTCCTTTTATTCATTGGCTGTGGGTGTCCCTGGCTGGACTAGCGATTAACGCTCATCTCTTGATGCCCTTGAGAAGATGTCGTGTGAGCTGCTTTCTTGAACTGCTGCAGCCCACTTGCAGTAGTCGGAGTTACAATTCTGTTTGGGAGGGAGTTCCAGGATTTTGACCAAGCAGCGCTGAAGGAACAACAATATATGTCCAAGACAAAATAATATGCAACTTGGAGGATAACTTATAGGTGTCCCCGTGTACCTACTGGTCAGTGGTAGTGGTCATGGATTTGGAAGATATGTCTAAGGAGATTTGGTGAATTGCTGCAAAACATCTTGTAGATGGTAAAATGTAGATGATAGAGGGAGTGAATTTTTGTGAACGTGGTACAAATCAAGTGGGCTACTTTGCCCTGGATTGTTTCAAGCTCCTTGAGTATTGTTGGAGCTGCACTCATACAGGCAAGTGTCATGGATATGTTAAATTCAGATTGGGTATGAATGGAAGCAGGAGAGAAATTGAAGAAAACAGGTTTCAGTGCTTGAGCAGTGGGGAATTTTAAGGGGAGTTTGACTTGGTGGGCTAGTGGCAGGGAGGACACAAAATGTGTATTTCATGAACAGGCTTAATCTTAACAACAAAGAGGTCCATGACCTCCTCACACTTATTGATAAAGATCTATTCTTGTTCTACTTTATATCAATAATGTTCTCAAAAATTCATTTGGAGAATGTGTGCTTCATTGTCTGGGCCAGCATTTGTTGCCCTTCCATAATTACCCTGGAGAAAGTGATAGTTGGCAGCCTTGTTGAACTGCTGCATCCCATTCGGAGTAGGGATGGATGTGATTCTCCCAGGTAACAACTGCAGAGGAGGAAGCATTGAAATGTATGTTTGGACACCTCTGCCACTGGCAATGGAAATCTTACAGCTATTTGGAGTCATAGCTAGATATTACCAACCCACAGGTCATTCAGCACTCCATCATGTTGATTTATTTCAGTAGCAAGTGCAATATGATAACGTTTGTAATGACATATTACAATATACTTACTTGGCCAATAGTAATGCGTTTGTTTCCTCTCTATCAGTGCTTTCACATGTGTGGTAGCCATCAATGAACTTTTTGAATGGAAACTATTCAGAGGACATGAGGGTTCACCATTATCAGAGGACATATGTTTACCATGCACCAGCTGAGCTCCCTCACTTTGGTGTATCCAGCTAAGCAGTTCACATGTGAGCAAGAGCAAGGACTACAATAGAGATTTGATGTCAAAAGAGAAGAACATTCTTTGAGCTCTGCTCAGCTGAAGCCAGATACTGTGGGTCATAGATGAAAAATATCATTACTGAGAGGTAACAAAGAATTTGAAATGTGTTGACTGTTCTTCCAGGTTCTTTATGATTGCAGAGAGAATGGAGAAGTTGCCATCCAATGGTGGGCAGAGCATGGTACACCCTCTGACGATTTTGGCATACTGACGGGTGCTGGATCCATCTAGGAACCTGAAGTGCACTTTCAGCATGCCAGTCACGCATTTGTTTGTCCTATGGCATCCACTACTGGCCTTCTTTGGTTGAGTTTCTGAAGGATGTCACAAACAAGTTTAGAGAAAGAAAAGTCTCACGACAAGCCAAAGCACTCCAACTTATTGAATTACTTTTCAAACTGCAGTCACTGGTGTAAAGTAGGGCTGTGTTAAAGCATGTGCAATTACTGATGGTCCTGCACCTCTGGATTTGAGATCCTGGTCCTCAAATTCTCTTCCTCAAATGACTGAAGGCTGATTTGGCACATTGGATATGATGTCGATTTTTGATTTCTATATCTGCCTTCATTGAGGCGAAGCTTTCAAAATAAGGAAAATGATTTGTATTTTCAGGATTTTACCATTATATTTAATCAATGGAAGAGGTATTGTGATGCAAGGCCGCACCTCGAATACTGTATGCAGTTTTGCTCTCCTTATCTGAGGAAGGACATTCTTGCTGTCGGAGTGCAGCAAAAATTTACCAAATTGACTCCTGGGATGGCAGGTCTGATGTATGAGGAGGGATTGAGTCAGTTAGGATTGTATTCACTGGAGTTTAGAAGAGTGAGGGAGGATCTTATAGAAATGTACAAAATTCAAACAGGACTAGACAGGTTAGATGCAGGAAGGATGTACCTGATGGTGGTGAAGGCCAGAACCAGGGGTTTTACTTTAAAGATAAGGGGTACATTTCAGGAGTGAGATGAGGAGAAATTTCTTCATCCAGAGACTGGTGAGACTGTGGAATTCATTACCACAGAAAGTGGGTGAGGCCAAAATAGCATGTGTTTTCAAGAAGGAGGTAGATATATCTCTTGTGGCTAAAGGGATCAAGGACCGTGAAGGGACAGTGGGATTAGGGTATTGAGTCTAATGATCAGCCATGATCATATTGAATGGCGGAGCAGGCTCAAGGGTCAAATGGCCTACTCCTCCTCCTTCTACGTTCTTCTGTGGGAACTGGCTGACAGATGTTAATAGGCACTTAAGTATAGGGTGGTTTTTGGGTGTTCAATGAAAGGCTCATTTTCTCATATGGTTCAGAGAAGGCATCAACATTGACCTGCCACTCAGTTTTTGCATGAGCACACATGAAAACCTCAACTGCATACTGAAGCTGAATCACAGTGGTTTGAACGATTTTGGTTTTGAATTGAAGGTGGTGTATGTAGAACAAATTCCAGTGTGTTCTGTGGATAATCTACATGCTTGTGAGTAATTTGCGGGAGGCGAGGTGCAGTACTGTGGCAGGGCAAATGGAGAAGAGAGTTAGTAGCCTGATTGACCAAGGTTTTCACTGAGATAGTGTCTGTGGCGGTTCTGTCTGTGAGGACTTGCACAATTTGCAGTAGGCAGAGGATGGTGACAGATTTCTGAGGGCAGTCAGATTTGAAGGGGATACTTCATAAGCCATTGCAAGCGAAAGAATTAAAGGCACTAGTGAGATTTTAAAAGGTCATTTAAAGCATTTAGCCCTGTGCCTTACATTTTTCTTGACTTTCCTACTCTGAAGATCAACTGCAATACTTGAAACTCTGTTATGCAGCAGAGTCCCAGGACAACATTGCAATGCTTCAGGGATGTCCTTGAAGTGTCTCTGTGAGATCACACTTGTGCTTCCACATTATTCAGATGCAGGACTGTTCCTGCCACTGCTACTGGTACTGGTTCACAGGGGCATCATAAAACAAGGTACAAAACTGGGCCCCATAAGGAGATATTAGATCAGTTGGCAGATGCTTGGTCAAGTAAAGTTTTAAGGAGCATTTTAAAGAAGAAAGCATGTGGTTATAATCTGGAATTCAGTGCACAAGAGAATGGTGAAGCAACCTCTTTTGCCAATCACCTTAGGTCAGTGCCATCTGGTTCTCAGTCCTTCAGCCAATCAAAAGAGTTTCTCCCTATCTACTTTATCCAGACCCATCCTCATTTGGATGTTCTATTATGTTTTCTCTTTGAGAACACACTCCCAGCTTTTGCAATCTACCCACAAAACAAAAGTCCTTCATCTCTGGAACCATTCTCATGAATCTCTTCTGCACTTTCACTTATGCCTTTACATTTTTCCAAATGCTTGGTGCCAGGCAATGCATGCAATATTCTAGTAAAGGTAGAACCCATGTTTTATCTAGCTCTATTATAATTTCCTTGCTTTTCATCTCGATGCTCCAGGATCCAGTACGCTTCATGAACCATTTTGTCAATCACCCCTGCCAGCGTTATTAATTTGTGCACATAGGCTCAGGATCCTCTCCTCCTGCACCCGCTTTAGAATTGTACAATTTATTTTATGTTGCTTTTCCTTGTTTTCCTATCAAAGTAAATCTTTTCACAGTTCTTTGTGGCATTTTTTTTGTTACTTGATCACCATTCCAGTAGCATATCTAAGTTTTGTTAAATTTTAACTAGCCCCTTGAGAGTTAACCTGGTTAAGCTACAAAACAGGAGCACTTGCGTGCTGGACAGCATAAGTAACAAGTGATGGATAGAAGTATGCAACTTCACAACAAACATATCAGATCAATGGAAAAGCTCAGCAGGTCTGGCAGCATCTGTGAAGAAAAATCAGCGTTACCATTTCGGGTCCGGTGACCCTTCCTCAGAACAGTCCTGAGGAAGGGTCACCGGACCCGAAACATTAACTCTAATCGTCTTCAGCTGCTTCATCAATGACCTTCCCTCCAAAATAAGGTCAGAGGTGGGGATGTTTGCTGATGATTTATGACTCCTCAGACACTCAGTCCATGTCCATATGCAGCAAGACCTGAACATTGTCCAGGCCTGGCTGTAAGTGGCAAGTAACAGCAATGACACACAAATACCAGGCAATGACCACCTCCAACAAGAGAGAAGCTAACTGTTGTCTCCTGACATTCAATGGCATTATTATTATTGAATCCTCCACTATCAACATCCTGGGTGTTACCATTGACCAGAAACTGAACTGCATTGACCATATAATATGTTACTATTAATAGGGGTGCTCTCTCAGTAGAGAGAAAAATGACTGTTGGCGGTGTAGTCTGAGGGTCATCATGCCACAGGCAAAGAGAGAGGTTGCAAAGGAAATTCTTCATGGTAGCCTCTGTCAGTCTGGGAATTAACCCACACCATTGGTGTCACTCTGCATCACAAGCCAGCAGTTCAGCTATAGGGTGTTGGTTAGCTCAGTTGGCTGGATGGCTGCTTTGCAATGCAGAGTGAAGCCAATAGAGTGAAGTGTGTTTTCAATTCCTATACTGGCTGAGGCTACCATGAAGGACTCTCCTTCTCAACCTCTCCCCTCACCTGAAGCATGGTGACCCTCAGGCTAAACCTCCACAACTCATCTCTCTCTAATGAGAGAATAACCCATGTTCTGGTAAGACTATGGCAACTTTACCTTTTACTATTTATATGTCTATAGAAGACTTTTGGATTTCCACTTATATTACCTGCTAATCTCTACTCATAACCTCTCTTTACTTCTCTTACTTGTTTTATCAATTTCTTTATGAACGTTTTGTATTCAGTGTGATTCTCAATTTTATCATCCATATGACATGTGTCAAAAGCATAACAGAATTTTTCAGCTTCAACTTACTCTTTAAATCTATAATCATCCAGCAATATCTAAATTTGTTTGCCTTAACTTTTCCCCTCATGGAAATGAATCTTCAAAGAAAATTTTCATCAAAATTGCTGTTAATGTATCCTTATGCACAAGCGGCAAAAGATACTGTGGTTACTGAATATTTATTGCACTGTTTCCATGAGATTGAATCAATCTTCTCAATTTCCTCTGTAATCTCAGCTTACCTTTGGTGTGAGTTTAAGGGAACTCAGGAAACACATTGGTGCAATGCTAAATTTAAAACTGTGTTGAAATATTGCTCCAATTAAGCAATTAACGAATGTTAATACAAAACCCGTCTCTCCTGAGGGTTTATGTTGAATCGGTTTAATACGTTCAAGCTAGATGTGGAAGAGGGTGGGTTGTAACCAGTTCCCCAATGTGTTTACATTTTTATCAGTTTTAACCTCTGAGTTGTACCAAACTCACATGCTGTTCCCTCTAATACTTAAGACATGTAAATGGATATTAATATACCATACTTATGGAAAACTATAGCAAGCCAATTATAGCTAGGGGAGAGATGGGTCTTTATTCATATAAAAATAATCTCAAAGGAGAAGTTGTCTTGCTGGAAAGATGTTAATAGGCACTTAAGTATAGGATGGTTTTTGAGAAGCATGCATTTATCTATCTGTGATGTCTGTGATTATCAGTCCATTTATATTATTATTGAATTCACCTGGAATATTAAATTAAATAAATATGTGTAATGTCAAAACATAGAAAACTCACAGATGCGATGTACACTTTCAGCCATTGTTACCACATTTTATCTACTCCTAACAATGTAGAAATTTCCATGGACGTATGCAGTACTGTGTGAAAGCTCATTTCATTTGAAGTGCCCACAGGGGAAGCGTATTTAGCTGTTCCCATGGAGAAGTTTGTTACAGTAATAAGTAGCGTAGGTAGTGATAGAGACAATTAAAGATAGCTTTTTGTTTGTCTGAAGGCTTGGTTGAATAAAAATTGACAAGAAGCCTCCCAAAGTAATCTGCATTTAAGCGCCTGCTTATATGCCAGTTTGTTTAGTTGTAATGATTTAAGACTTAACCATTTAATTTAAATCTTCTTTGCTCCCGAATGTAGCAATAAGTCAAATAGGTTGAATACTTTGTAACAAAGTAAATGAAATTCAATGCTAGTGTTTAGGTTGAATGGTCATTCTACATAATCTAAGAATTGAGAGACTATGTATTAAAAGACTACTACACCATTGTAAGATCTCAATGTTGCATTAAGCTTCGTCAATTAAACTGTCATTTTTGAGGTTTATGTATTGAGTAGAACCACACAATTTTATCACAATTATTACAATTATTATAGATTGTTGATGGTGCTGTAATGGTAAATGTGGCTTGAGATACTGCGTTTCAAAAGACATTAATTTTGTGATTTGTCATTCAATGATAAAGTATATTAATGGGTCAGCAAGAAGCAGGATGGGTACACCCTACTTTATATTATTTTGCATACAATCATCCCACTAGAGTTATAAACAAAACAGGAAGTTTGGGTGCTCTGAACATGATTAGAAAATTTAACCCATAATCATAGATTGTTAATGTCAATGCAGAAGGATAAGCAGTGGTGTGGTGATATTGTCAACGGACTAGTCATCCGGGAATAACAAGGTGTAGAGCTGGATGAACACAGCAGGCCTAGCAGCATCAGAGGAGCAGGAAGAAAATTTTTCTGAAGAAGGGTCTAGGCCCGAAACGTCAGCCTTCCTGCTCCTCTGAT
>NC_063333.1:52133277-52139824 GCF_021869965.1 Rhincodon typus | reverse complement strand
GTTATCTCAGATTCTCCAGCATTTGCAGTTCCTACTATCTCTAGTCACCCAGGAATGCAGGCTCATGCCCTAAGGGCGTGGGTTTGAATCCCACCATGGCACATGGTGACGTTTGAATTCCAATAATAGATTTGGAATTAAAAACCAGTCCACTGGTGATCATGAAACCATTGTTAATTGTTGTACAAACACTTGAGGTTCACTAATGCTCTTTAAGAAAGGAAATCTGTCATTATCACATGGTCATGTTTAGATGTAACTCCAGACCCATAGCAATGTAGTTGGCTCTTAACTGCCCTCTGACATACCCGAACAAGCCACTCAGTTGTACCTGACTGCTACAAAGTTTAGAAAAGGTGTAGAATCAGACAGATCACTGCTGGTGCTTTGGTCGCTATTAAAAGTCCTCTTTCAATGAAAAGCCTATTGACTTGAAACATTAAGTCTGTTCTCTTCCCACAGAGGCTGCCAGCAATTTCTGTTTCTTTTCCTCCTTACTACTACCAGGGGACTTGTATGAAAATTAGGAAAAGTCTCCCACAGACTAGACAAGCCTGACTTGGTCTTTCCCACAGAACCATAGACAATGTTCCCCACACTTTCATTATTACCCCTGAGTGTATCCTGTTCCACCCACAGAATAGACTGAATCACAGATGACTGTATAGTGGTATACAGTCAGGAGGGAGTTGCCTTGGAAGCCCTCAACTTTGACTTTGGACCTCATTAAGTCTCATTACATCAAGTCAGGGTGGCATGGTGGCTCAGTGGTTAGCACTGCTGCCTCACAGTGCCATGGATCCGGATTCAATTCCAGCCTTGGGAGATTGTCTGTGTTGAGTTTGCACATTCTCCTTGTATCTGCATGTGTTTTCCCTGGGTGCTCCAGTTTCTTTCCAGTGTCCAAAGATGTGCAGGTTAGGTGGTTTGGCGATATTAAATTGCCCATCGTGTTCAGGGATGTGTAGGTTAGGTGGATTAGCCCTAGAAAATGCAGGGTTACAGGGATAGTGTAGAGGAATGGGTCTGGCTGGGATGCTGTTCGGAGAGTTGGTAAGGACTTGTTAGGCCGAATGGCCTGTTTCCACACTGTAGGGATTCCATGAAAGAACAAGTCAAACATAAGCAAGAAAAGCAACTGCTTATTATTAATTACCACTCTCACAACATCCTGGCTCACTGATGTATGTATTCTGTTCCATGTTGAACACCACTTGGATATCACACCATTTGGTATTAAGTACACAGAATGTAATCCATTTTTTTACAGAATCTCTACAATGCAAAAGAGGCCATTCAATCCATCGAGTATGTACTGACCTTCTGAAGAACATCCCAACCAAATACACCCTACACCCCACCACAGTCCAAAGATGTGCAGGTTAGGGAGATTGGCCATGCTAAATTTGTCTGTAGTGTCCAGGGATGTGTAGATTAAGTGAATTAACCATGGTAAATATGGGCTTACTGGGATATGATGGGGTGGGGGGTGGGGGAAGGGGGTGCTAGATCTGGGTGGGATGCTTTTCAGAGGGTCAGTGTAGACACTTCCCGCAATATAAGGATTCTAAGAGATAGAGTCAAGCAATTTCACAACCAATGGGTTAGATTTAAGTTCTGCAGTCTTGCTTCATCACATTGTGAATAGTAAAATCCCAAAGAACTGAGGATGCTATAAATCTGAAACAAAAGCAGAAATTGCTGGAAAAGCTCAGCAGGTCTGGCAGCAGAGGAAGAGTCACCCGGACCCAAAACGTTAACTCTGCTTTCTCTTCACAGATGCTGCCAGACCTGCTGACCTTTTCCAGCAACTTTGTTTTTGTTCATTAATAGCCAAGCTGTTCCAGTACACCTTCAGCAATGGTTTCCACTCAGAAATGTGGAAAATTGTCAATGTATGTCCTGTTTATAAAAAAAAGAACAAAATCATCCCAATCAGTTACCATCCCATCAGTTTGCACTCAAATATCAACAAAGAGATGGAAGCTGTCGCCAACTGCGTTATCAAACAGTACTTACTGAAAAATAAGCTGCCATCAGCGGCCCATGGTTACACCTTGATCACTCAGCTTCAGGCCTTATTACAGCCTTGATCCAAGTATAGAAATGCAGCTGAACTGCATAGGCAAAGTGAGTGTGGCTGACTACATTAAAGTAGCATTTGACAGAGATAATATCAAAGAGACCTAGCAAACCTAGAGTAAGTAGGAATCAGTAGAAAGCTCTCTATTGAGTGTAGTTACACCTAGCACAGAGGAAGATGGTTATAGTTGTCAGAGGTCAATTGCTGCATCTCCAGAACAACTCTGTCGGAGCTCCTCAGAGCAGTTGTCCTGGCCCCAACCATCTTCAGCTGCTTCCCATTGTGAGGAGTGTGATGGAATTCCCTCTACTTGCCTGGATGGCTGCAGATCAAACAATAATCAGGAAGCCAAACACCATTCCGGACAAAGCACCTTTTTTTTTGGTACCTGATCTACATCTGTCCACATTCACTCCTTCATCACCAATGCACTGTGGCAGGATTGTGCATCATCTATAAGATGCACTGCAAAACCTCCTTCAAAAGCACCTTCCAAACACACGACTGTCACAACATACAAAGACAAGGGTAGCAGATGCATTAGAGTATCACCAGCTACAAGTTTCCCTCCAAGCTACAAACTATTCTGCCTTGGACTGTATCACCACTGCTTCCCTGTCACTCGGTCAAAATCTGAAACTCCCTTTCTCACTGACAGAGTCCATACATGCCAAGGACTACAATGATTCAAGAAAACAGCTCACCAGCACCTTCTCCAGGGCAGTTAGGAATGGGCAATGAATGTGGTCTAGGAAGAGATGCCCACATACTTGAAAGTATTGAAAAAAGGGAGCACCTTTGGCCCACATGCCGCTTGCTATAAAGCAATCCAGTGAGACCCATCCACTGACCTGATTTCAGAGCTCTACAAATTTAGTTCCTGTAAGTATTCAATCCTAATTCCTTTTTCAAATCATTGATTGGCTGTCCTTGCACCTTCTTTCTTATGCGATGAGTTCCACATCATTCTACACTTTTATCTCAGTCTCTTGCATCTTTTTTCCCTGAAACCTTCAATCGTATCTCCTATTCCACTGACTTAACACAATCAGCTACAACAGCATGTATCATCTTTATTTTAAGGCAGTAAATACACATAACTTTAGCTGCACAACCTTTGTAGTAGATTTTAGAATATTGGACCTACCTGAATTCCAAACTTTAATTGTAATATTCTGGCAACAAGTTCTTTTGCAAAATGATTATACTTTGGATGTTGAAGAAAGGTTAACACTTCATAAACTAATTTATCAACGTGCTTTGAATTCCTTTCTTTTGTCAACACCCAAGCAAACAAAGTCCATTTGTTTGGCTATTGTTCACATCGGTATTTGAGTCAAATTATACTTCCAGCACAATTTAGAAGGGTAACGACCGAAATTATGCTGAGAACAAATATCATATCTTGGAATAATACCAAAAATTTTATGATCTTAGAGTCATACAGCACAGAAACAGACCCTTCGGTCCAACTTGTTTGTACCAAACAGGCATCTCAATCTGAACCTGTCCCATTTGACAGAATTTGCCCCATATCCCTCTAAACCCTTTCTTTCAGGTACCCATCCACATGTCTTTTAAATCTTGTAATTGTACCAGCCTCCGCCACGTCCTCTGGCAGCTCGTTCCATACACACATTACCCTCTGCGTGAAAAAGTTGCCCTTAGGTCCTTTTAAAATCTTTCCCCTCTCACTTTAAACCTATGCCCTCTAGTTTTGGACTCCCCACCCTGGGAAAAAGACCTTGGCTATTCATCCTATCCATGCCCTGAAGTGAACTACTGGCGATATAAAGATTTTGTACAAAATAGGAGCTTATGTGTTGGCCAGGAAATCTGCAATGTTTTAAGGAGTTCTTCATGAATACAATTGTACTAAAGAGAGTTAGTGGATGCTGATTCAATATTTTCAAGCATGTTGACAACAGTCTTTGAAAATTAATGTTTCAAAGCCAGTTTACTTGAAACTTTATGACTAAAGAATACACCATAGATGCATTTCAGGGACCTTTTCAACAAACTGATGAGTTTATTACACTTTTACTCCTGATATCATTACTCTAGATTTAGGCCCTGTTCACAAACTGAATCTTACAGCATTTTCCTTCCACAAAATTGAGTTGGCAGATGTGCAGTATTCAGTAACTGTGCTTTTGCTGAAAATGTACTGGGCTGATTTTTTTTTTAGTTAAATGCTGATATCAAATCCATTCAGAAATGTCTCTTGGTGAATTAATTTCCTTGTGCCTTTCATCAAACTTTGTGATCTTTAAATTGCTACTTAGCAGGAAATCCAATTATTGAAAGACCCAGTTCTGTATTAACATTGATTACATTGAGATGACATGATTGTCTTCTTATATTAAAAAGAGAAGAAAATGAGAGATGGCATTAAAAGGGAATTCTCATAAATTGTTTATCTAGTGCTTTCAATGGGACAGAAATTGATATTCATTAAGTCAATTTCCCAGGGATAAAATAGGTACAATATACAGTATGTTAGCGGTGTGGTAGCATGCTCCCAATTTTTGCAAACATTGATCCCATTGCTAAACTCACAAGGCCTTTATTTTCAGACATCCCACGTGGCCAATAATTTCAGCTGACGCATTGTGGTACAAATCTGGCATGTGTTAAGTTAACAGATTTCATAGTTACAATTGACTTGAATAAGTAGTTTGTGCTGTTGATTAATATTCATGATAGGTTGTTTTTGTTTGTGTGTGTATGTATATGTGGCTGTGTGTGTATGTATGTTTATATACAAGTGTGTGTGGGATGTTTGCAGATGCTGAGGATTGCTGTGGAGTGAGAATAGGATTCAGGCCCTATGGTCCAATAATTCACTGTCACATGGTGTCTGGGGTCAGGCAATAATAGCTGCTTTTTTACTTTATTCTTCAGGATTTTAACTGATGCACCCCTAAATAGAATGGAGACTATTTTACTGTCAAATTAATAGTGGCTGGTAGGTTCTTGGATCTAGCTGGCCAGTAAAAGGGAATCCAGCCCGAGAGGGGCAGAATGGTTCAGCAAAGGGTTGGAACTGGGAAGGTGTTTCAACCCAAAATTGCCTTTTCACCAATACATTTCTAAAAATCAAATTGAGCCCTCAGACAGGAGAAGGAGGTGAGTCTCTCTACTTGGACAGCCTTTGGCTGTGTCCACATCCAACGTGGGCCGGTAGGCCTGCTTGGAGTGCTGGCCTTGGCCTGTTGCTGAGTTCATATCACCCAACAGTTGAGCTATCAGGGATGTGCATTGTACAGAAACTACAGGCTAACAGGAAAACTCCAGTAAGGCTCCTCCAACTCCACTTAACCGGACTCCTAATGAGCCTAATTGTTTGTCCACCCTGTAAAGGGTCCCAGCCTTACTGTGCACCAAATATCCTCCCCAAAAATTGCCAGCTGTGAGAAAGGGGTCAGAATTCACTGGTCAGCATTGATACTTTCTGACTCCTCATTCTTGCTGGTGCCCAAAATCTCTGCCCTGAATGTGGGATTTAGGCTATAACTAATGAAAGGCCAGTAATACAGCGGAAGAGTATCCCTCATCAAACAACTCCTGCAGATGAAGGCAGAAGACTGAATAAAAACAGACATCTTGTATAAGATTTGTAATCAAGTCCAAAGAAGAGGAAGATGACCGTCATCATTTCAGTAATCAGAATTGTCCCAGTGTTCTTTCTGATAGAATTCTAGCTTGATTTGTAATTATTGCTTTCAGAACATAAAACGGAAAATTGGTTTGTGGAAACTAACAGTCAAGTTTTAAATCCACCTGATTTGCAGAGTCCTTTATTTCAGGATCACTATCCAAGTTACCATTGTTAAGTATGCATTTGTAATCTAAGTGCAACAGTTACACAATTATATTCATAGTTTCAACAAAGCTAGATACATCAATTTAAAAAAAAACTTACAATTTTTATTATACTTTGCATGACCTCAAGATGTCCCAAAGCACCTTATAGCCAATGAAGTATTTTTGAAGTGCAGTCACTGTTATAATGTAGAACTAATTAAGATACTGTTTGCCTACATAAAAAGTACACCTGATTATCTGGAAATGCTCCTATTTCTGCTTATTATTTGTGCAAGTGGTCTGAAGGTGCAGTAACAAATGAAACTGCTGAGGATGTGGCCATAAATTCAATTAATAGATATTACATTTGTGATAATGTTCCACCAGGGCCGGTTCAGAGCACCACCTAAGGAAGGTGGGGTCAGTTAGATGCTGTATTTAGCACTTGTGTAAACAGATTGTGAAATTGTCCTTCCTTGCACACTTCTATCTGTATCATCAATTTTTTTAAACTGCTTATTTTTGACCATATCAGACACATGATCGGTAATGTCAGGATTTTGCTCCAACGGCAGATAACTGCAGGCCTATGGATACCCTGAACCTAATCGCCCCAATGGACAGATGATCGGAGTAGAATTGCAGAGCTCAGAATCT
>NC_063333.1:52095238-52132877 GCF_021869965.1 Rhincodon typus | reverse complement strand
AGATTCTGAGCTCTGCAATTCTACTCCGATCATCTGTCCATTGGGGCAATTAGGTTCAGGGTATCCATAGGCCTGCAGTCTGGGCGTGGACCACGGTCAACTCTGGGGGTTTAGTGCAACCAGTCACAGGAAGTCAGCCAGGGAGATGTACAAATCAGCCAAGGTCCTGGTCAGTCATCAGTCAAAATACAGAAACAAAAGCAAGACAGAAATTGCTGGAAAAACTCAGCAGGTCTGGCAGCATCTGTGGAGACGATGCAGAGTTAATGTTTCGGTTCTGGTGATCATTTTACAGAACATCACTTTCCAGCTCAAAAATATTCTGTCAAAATTAAGACATAAAGTTGCACCCTGGTTTCCTGTACAGGTGTACTAATAACAAAAAGATTACGCTTTTGTTTTTAAATTATGAGATCGTTTTTTACCGGTCCACTGCTTTTTGTCACTTCTGTAAATGATTTGGATGTGAATATAGGAGGTATGTTAATAAGTTTGCAGATGACAACAAAATAGGGAGGTGTAGTGGACAGTGAAGAAGAATATCTCAGGGTACAATGTGATTTTTATCAGATGGGCCAAAGGGCCGAGGAGTGCCAGATGAAGTTTAATTTAGATAAATGTGAGGTGCTGCATTTTGGAAAGGAAAATCAGGACAGGACTTAAACACTTAATGGTAAGGTCCTGGGGAGTGTTGCTGAACAAAGAGACCTAGGGGTGCAGGTGCATAATTCCTTGAAAGTGGAGTCACAGGTAGACAGGGTGGTGAAGAAAGCATTTGGCAGTAGGAAAGACGTTAACCTTGAGAAGGTGCAGAAAAGATTTACAAGGATGTTGCCAGAACTGGAGGGCTTGAGTTATAGGGAGATGCTGAATAGGATGGGCTTTTTCCTCTGGAATATTAGAGGCTGAAGGGTGACCTTATAGCGGTTTATAAATCCATGAGGAGCATGGAGAGGGTGAATAGCCAAAGTCTTTCTTCCCCAGGGTGGGGAGTCCAAAACTAGAGGTCATAGGTTTAAAGTGAGGGGGAAAGATATAAAAAGGGCTTAAGGGGTAACATTTTCATGCAGAGAGTGGTGCGTGTATGGAACGAACTGCCAGAGGAAGTGGTGGAGGCTGGTACAATTACAACATTTGAAAGGCATTTGGAAGGTATATGAATAGGAAGGGTTTAGAGGGATATGGGCCAAATACTGGCAAATGAGCATAGGTCAAATTGGGATGTCTGGTAGGCATGGGTGAGTTGGACCAAAGGGTCTGTTTTTATGCTGTATGCCTCTAAGACTCTATGACACATCACCTGGTAGGTATTGGGGAAGGGAGGAGCAGTCTGTAAAATTAACTGTTGTGCTTTACCATCCTGTTCCCCTAGCATTTTACTTGCCATCATTTTAACAATACTCTGTAGTTAGGTCACCGAGGGACCCACCAGAAACCAATGAGAAGCCTCATTCATTTATAAAAATTGGGAGCTCATTGATATAATTTTAATGTATACTTCAGTAAATAAGAAGCTGCAATTTTTCCAGCATGTCAGTCATTATCAGGAGGATTAGGAGGGTATCCAGATGAAGTCAAAAACATTCATTTCAGGGATCAGAAGAGCATAAGCATCCCAGATCTCACAAAAAAAGTTTCAGGCACAATACCCCAGTCTCCTCTTTGCTGCCCATGGGACCTTCTGTGATCCCCTCTCCAATTTATTTACTTCTCTGCGTCCCTATCTTCAGGGTAAGGTCTTCTGGCCACTTCAACTTGCTGTCTTTGTTGCTGGCCAACTGCATCTTCCTGACTGTTTTAATTAAATGTGAAAATGCCGTCTGTTCATAGAATGGCTGCACAGTGGATTTTTGTTCCTACTTTTCAACAGAGCAGAGAATTGGAGAATCCAATTGTTTCATTAAGTTGAAACATCTTTGGAACTCAGTTATTACATTTATGATATATTAATTAAGCCATCATATTCTTTAGCTACTTAACCAAGGTACTCTGGAAGTCATTTCAGTTTTACTTATGTGCACATTTTCCCCATTCATTTTGCTGAAGTGTCTATTTAATGTGCTCTCACTTAGATTACACAAGGTCCTGCTATAAACACACACTGCCTTGTCACTTTTCTTTTGAAATGTGACTGATTGTGTTCTGTGATAGATTAATCAAGCGAGGATTTAAGATTTTCTTGATTAATGGCTTTTGTAACATTTTTTTCTGTAGATAGATGAGAAGTCATTTAGCCTTTTCAGACTGAGCTGAAAGATATTTTAAGAGAGCATGGTAGGACCATCAAAAAGATCATAGTTGTCAAGATAGCCTTTTTACATCAATAATAGATATTTTTGACTGTGTATTTAATTGATTCTTTTGAAGGTTAATTTTTTCTTTACTATACCAATTGCCACTTTATCAAGATTACCTACGGCATTCACCTGGTGAATAATATATTGCCTATTAACAGCTGCTGTGACTTTAGGTTTGATGTTTAGCTGCCTTCTTGTGTTCAGGATTTGAATTTTATTTTTGTGGGAGCTGACTGACACTGCTTGAACGACATCATTATCCAGGATTATAACAATAGTATCCCCTTGTGGCTCAAACTATGTTGTCAGTTTTTCTGCACATACATTTCTCAGTTTCTTTGAAGAGAAGCTGTGGAAACATTGCCTGAGATGATACTTAATATACATTGGTAAACATGTTTATCTCCATGCCTAAACATACAGAGCAGTAGTTATGATCAGCTTTACTTAGCAAAAAGAACCTTTTGGTTGTGACATGTACAATTGTATTCTCCCTGCATTCTCAAGTAGAGCTCTATTTTGTTCTATTAAAAATAATTTTCTAACGATTTCTTTAACAGTTCTAAGTTTCTGAACCCCACTAAAAAAAATTCAACTCTCTTTGAAAGCTTGATTTTTCTCCCAGCCATGTGCGTCAAAAATCTTCTCTGTTTCCTTCCGTGCATTTTAAAATTCTTACTCTATTAAAATTTCCTTTAAATGTCTGTCAATCAATACAGAACTGATAATTCTTGTGTATGTTTGGAGCAAGTGGTCGGGTGGTGGTGGTTATGGTGAGTGGGGTACGATTTTGAGCAGAAACACCAGAAGATTCTGTGGTACGTTCCTCTGTAGCATTTTAATGCGGTCATCTGATTAAAACGTTGCTTCGTGACTGGGTGATGAATGCCTGACAATTGGAGTAATGTGGATCCACAAGTCCTGAACTCAACTCAGATGTATGCAGTTAGGAATCGAGATAAGTGATTGGTCCCAGCAAGAAACCTGCTGCTATTGCTGTGACAAAGAAGATGGCAGGATGTGGCTGACAAGGTCAGCAGGAGTTTAATTTTATACTTTGTTGTGGTGCAAGAATGAAAGGTGAGAAAGACTGCACATTCACCTACATCCTGCTTTTCACATTATCAAAACTATTCCATCCCATCCCACTTTGCAAATGTAACCATTGTTCTCTTCTCATTTCCTCATCCATCCATTCAACGCTGCCAGCAATTTTTCATCTCTATGCAGCCTGTCATAGTCCTGATAGCCACTCTCACCAAATACATTGTATTCATTGATAGCCATTACAGTCATTCATGAGTCTGCCCTTTCCCTTTGCATAATTGAATATGAAATACAAGAGAAAAAGGACAAGAGAGGTTTTCCACAGATTTCTGTGTTGACATCAGTGGTGGACAAGTTGTTGGTGGGAATCCTGAGGGACAGGATTGTCATGCATTTGGAAAGGCAAGGACTGAATAGGGATAGTCAACATGGCTTTGTGCATGGGAAATCCTTTCTCACTAACTTGGTTGAGTTTTTTGAAGAAGTAACAGAGAGGATTCATGAGGGCAGAGTGGTGGACATAATCTATATGGACTTCAGTAAGGTGTTTGACAAGGTTCCTCATGGTAGACTGGTTAGCAAGGTTAGATCACATGGAATACAGGGACAACTAGCCATTTGGGTACAGAACTGGCTCAAAGGTAAAAGACAGAGGGTGGTTGTGGAGGATTGCTTTTCAAACTGGAGGCCTGTAACCAGAGGTATGCCACAAGGATCAGTGCTGGGTCCACTGCTTTTTGTCACATGTACAAATGATTTGGATACCAACATCGGAGATATGTTTAGTAAATTTGCAGATGACATCAAAACTGGAGATATAGTGGACAGCAGAGAAGGTTACCTCAGAGTACAATGTGATCATGATCAAATGGGTTGAAGGGAGAGGAGTGGCAGATGGAGCTTAATTAAGATAAATGTCAGGTGCTGCATTTTGGTAAAGCAAATCAGGGCAGGACTTAATGGTAAGGGCTTGGGGAGTGGTGCTGAACAAAGAGACCTTGGAGTGCAGGTTCATAGTTCCTTGAAAGTGGAGTCACAGGTAGACAGGATAGTGAAGAAGGCTTTTGGTATGCTTCCCCTTATTGGTCAGTGCATTGGGTATAGGGGTTGTGAGGTCATGTTATGGCTGTACAGGACATTGGTTAGGCCACTATTGGAATACTGCATGCAGTTCTGGTCTCCCTGCTAGAGGAAGGATGTTGTAAAACTTGAAAGGGTTCAGAAAAGATTTACAAGGATTTTGCTAGGGTTGGAGGGTTTGAGCTATAGGAAGAAGCCTGGGGCTATTTTCCCAGGAGTGTCATAGGCTGAGGGGTGACTTTATAGAGGTTTATAAAATCATGAGAGCATGGATAGAGTGAATAATCAAGGTCGTTTCCCCAGGTGGGGAAGTCCAAAGCTAGAGGACATAGGTTTAAGGTGAGAGGGGAAAGATTTTAAAAGGATCTAAGGGGCAACATTTTCACACAGAGGCTGGTGCGAGTATGGAATGAACTGACAAAGGAAGTGATGGAGGCTGGTACAATTACAACATTTAAAAGGCATCTGGAGAGTATGTGAACAGGAAGGGTTTAAAGGGGTATGGGCCAAATGCTGGCAAGTGGGAATAGATTTATTTAGGATATATCTGGTCGGCATGGACAAGTTGGACCGAAGAGTCTGTTTCCATGCTGTAGGGCTCTATGACCCTATGACTCTATGACAGCTGATAAAGATTAAGTAATGATGATTCGTGGCATGTCAAAATATCTCTAATCAGAAATGAGAGACTGGGACTTTATAGTTACCTGATGTCCATTGTCAGCAGTGGAGAACACATATCGGGGGCATAGCCAACTCCAAGCTCTGCATAGCCTTATAAATTTAATGTACCTCACGTGCCTTCAATGAAAATGGTAGATATTGAAGGGCAGCAGAAGTGGTGGCAGACCTTCCAAGCACAATATTTACAATTACAGACAGTATAAGTTGGGTGGTACTGCAGGCATCAGAAGGGTTTCTTCTACCATGGATTGAATGGTTAATGGGTGGAACATAAATCAATTGCAGCAATGAAATAAACCCACATAATTTTTTAAACTGAATTCCCACAGTGAGGAAACAGCCCATTCAGCCCAAACAGTCCACACCAACCTTCTGCAGAGCATCCCACCCAGACCCATCCCCTACTCTATATTTCCCATGGCTAACGCACCTAACCTACATATCCCTGAAGACTATGGATAATTTAACATGATCCATCCACCTAACTTGCATATCTTTGGATTGTGGAAGAGATCAGAACACCCAGCAGAAACCCTTGCAAACTCAAGGAGAACATGCAAACTCCAAGCAGACAGTTACCCAAGGCTGGAATTGAACCCAGGTTCCTGGCTCTATATGGTAGCAGTGCTAACTATTGAGCCACTGTGCCACCCAAGTGCTAACTCCGTTGGCCTTGACCACAGCCTGCATGTCAATAGGTTATGTTGAATGGCAGTCAACCTAGCTATGCCCTTATTGTTTTTTAACACATGTGGACCAGGTGAAATTCAGCAGTGTTGTAGAAGTGAGTTCTGAGGAAGGGTCACTGGACTCGAAACGTTAACTCTGTTTCCTCCTTCACAGATGCTGCCAGACCTGCTGAGCTTTTCCAGCAACCTTGTTTTTGTTGTTGTGGCAGAAGTGAAGTCCAGCTGCCCTAATTAGGGATGTGATGGCAGAAAAGGGCATTTAATTGGGAGTTCCATCCCATTTCATTCCATTGGGAATTCCATCCACTAATCACAAATTGCCTCCTTCCCTCCAAACCAATTTCCAATGAGTTACTGCCTCTCTTGAAATATGCCCCTATAGGATGCAGATGGGATAAACTTCAGCTGGAAATTCACAACATCCAACCCCAGAGGTCTTCAACCAAGAGCATCTCAACAACAAGGATTTAAGTAGTCTGCCTCCATTTCTGCTGAAGCTACAGGGATTAGACCTTTTAAGAGTGGTAGGAAAAGTGGGAAGACAGTTCATTTAAATAAATATTGGCAGTTAACTGTCAGTTATCATTAACTGGTGCACTCACGAGACAAAATCTCTACCAATACCAAATCCATTTGCCAACAAATCAACTCTCCATTCATATAGAATAAATGTTGTTTTCCCTTTATTTTACCAAAGCAACACCTTTTCATCATGTATAAATTGTTACTTCCTGAATGCATTGTTTTTGTTATGATTCAGTCCAGAAGAAGGCAAGACAAAAGACCTTGACTGCATGATTCTTTTTTAACAATGTTAAATTTCTGTACTACCAAGCAATTATTGGTAATATATTAGCATGAATTGTGGATTGCTTATCTTGGAAAAAGAAAGTCATGATGACTAGGTCATTTCTAGGTTGGCAAGCTATATTTCATGTAATAGAAAAGGGATCAGTGCTGGGGGTCAATTATTTACAATTTATATTTGTTGCTTGGATGAAGGGAAGGTTTGTATTGTAGCATGATTTGCTAATGACATAAATAAAGTTCTTGTGTAGAAATAATAAGATTCGATCACATTTAATAAGAAATGAAGTCACTGTGAGTGTTTTTAAAATATGGATCCTTTATTATTTCCTTTTCAAACTGCCTGCTGATTCATAGTCTCAGATCAACAAAATGCACAGTGCAATTTTCATTACTCTGCAGTACAAAGATAGGTGACAGAGCAAATTTGAGAATAAGAACAGTATGGAAAGGGGTATAGGTAGATTAAGTGAGTGGACAAAAATTTTGAAAATGAAGTATAATGTGGGAAAATATGAAGGAGACCACCAGCAGGAAAAATAAAAATAATGCTATTT
The DNA here is from genome assembly GCF_021869965.1 of Rhincodon typus. Taxonomy (NCBI): domain Eukaryota; kingdom Metazoa; phylum Chordata; class Chondrichthyes; order Orectolobiformes; family Rhincodontidae; genus Rhincodon; species Rhincodon typus. Next base: position 52,125,716 of record NC_063333.1, on the reverse strand, counting down.
AAATGAAGAAAGACTCTAGAATGCTATGTTACAAAGAGATTTGGGTGTCTATGTACAGGATTAACAAACAATTAGATTCCATGTCTAGAATGTAATTAGGAAGGCAAATGGAATGCTATTGCAAGGTAGTGGAGTTTAAAATTAAGGAAACTGTATTGGATATTGATGAGACTACACCTTGGCTATTGCGTACAGTTTTGGCCTCCTTTCTTAAGGAAGGTTACGTTTGTAAAGCAAACAGCCCAAGGAAGGTTGACTAGACTGATTCCTACAATGAAGGCGTTGTCTTGTGTGGGCATACTCATTGGAGTTTAGAAGAATGGGAGGTGATGTTTTGAAACATGGATTCTGAGAAGGTTTAACAGGGTGTTTCCTCTCGTGGGGAAATTTAGATCCAGGAGACCCAGCTTCAAACTAGGGCACCTTCCATTCAACATGCAGATGAGGAGGATTTTTTTTGGGTGTCATTGGAACATTCTTCTCCAATGAGCAGCGGAGGCTGGATTATTGAATACATTAATCATCAAGTTAGACTTATTTTTGATCAACAAAAGAGTCAAGGATTTGGAATCAAGCAAGAAACTCGAGTTAAAATTACAATCAGATCAGCCTCAATCTGATTAAGTAACAGTGTAGACACAGTAGACTGAATGGCTGACTACTGCTCCCAATTCTTAAGAAATCTTATGAGCAATCTGAGTGTCTAGCACTTAAAATGGAAATGTAATTTTTGACCACCATATCCTCCTCCTACTATTCATTCAAATCTTCCTTAGACTATATGAGCTCAACGCTTTGTACTTGCTGCAACCCCCATCCCTGGCATCCCAAGAAGCAATGTACACCACTACTACTGCCTTGGCTGCATCATCTGCCTCCTGTGAAGAAGGTCTAAGCTTGCTGCTATGCTTCTCATCTTCGCAGTACAATGTTGTTGTACACAGCACAACACACCACACCCATTCTGGAAATTTTGGCCTGTGAATACTGAAAGGCTCCTCCACATCTTCTGTGGCACCTTATGTGTATTTTGAGTGTGCAGATTGTTTATTTGGCAGAGCATCTGGTTGTTACTTTCTCTGTAGCATCTTCTGACTTCCTTAGTCAGGTGTCAGCCAAGTAAGAAGTGAGTATTCTTTGTCTGCAATCATCAACCTTTAAGTCTGCTAGCAGGTCTAAAGAGGTTGGCACTTTTGTACTGTTGGAGAATGGACTCTATTGCACATCTAACGCAATATTGTTTAGTGGTTAGACACCAACTGGACATTAAGCAAATGAAATTCTGATAGTCTATGAAAACTCCTGACGACTAATGTGCAATGCAATTTTCAATACATGGATAGACGCCTTTGTCCAGCCATTGAAACTCTGTAGCTTTGGAAAACCAATGATAGAAGTAAAACTAAGTGCCTGCTCAACCCTGTGAGCATTATCAAAAACAAGTTTAACAATAATTGCTGATCTTGGCAAACAATTTATCAGTAACCTATCTTATGCATTTATGAACAACAAACTGAATGATCCTGGAAGATCTCTGGTAGTGCCCTGCAATGATATGGAAGCAAAACCTTGAAGATGTAGTTCACTTTCATTGCTATTGGTGACGAATGCCCACTGACTTGCTTGTGGAGCGGATTTTTTTTAAGGATGTTGGAATGTGTTCCATCACCTGATGCAACAACCTCAGCTTCTAGAAGAAAAAGCTCTTCTGAGAGATCAGGGAAACTCACCTCTGACTATGCTCCCTTTTGGTGGATCTTGTCTCCTGCGAGCTGAAATTTTCTGCTTCTTCTGTTTTTTCTGATGCTCCTCTGTCTGCTGCTTGATTGCATGTTTCTCTGCAGTAGGTACTTGCTGTTACTAATCACCCTCAACTGTCAAGCTCCAAATTTCTCAACATGAAACTGTTGTTCCAGCTGAGTTAGTCTTGAAGTCCATCCATGATATCAATCGTATCATACAATCTAGTCTTGAGTTTCAATAACTCCAAAGGGCAAAAGTAAGCTTCTCAATACAAATCATCTCAACAAATCTTTTCTAAGATGTAGGTGATGAAATAGCTAGGAACAGTAGTTATTTACTGCTGTTATTATTTGCCTGACCTTGAAGGTGCCCAATGAAATCATTCTTTGTGCATTGGTTCATACTGCCTTCAGGCTCAAAATAAATATCGCATCTTGCATCATTTCAGTGGAAGCAGCAAGTTGCAGGCACACGTTGATAGGTGAGGAAACCATACTTGGGTAAGAACACTCAGTGCTGACATTATTGGCCTGTTGCAACTTTTTTTAATCAAGTGGAGAACAGAAATGTCATGGGAATCAGTGAGGCTGGCCACCATTGAGTTTCAATTCCTGAATATATATGTTTCAAACCTGTAGAGACTCAGCCTATTGAGTTTTTTCAAGTAGACATTGATAGCGTTTTGGCCTGTATGCGAATTGAAGGGATGTAGGGATTACACGAGAAAATGAATTTGAGATCAAAGGTCATAAACAGGTTCCAGTTTGGAACCTCTTTCTGCTCCAGTTTCTTACATTCTTTAGTGATTAGGACAGATGGTCTTGAGTTGAGTTTCTCCTTTTAAGTATTTAAAATTGAATGTTGAAAGCAATGCTATTTGATCTGAAGTAAATATTGGGGTATCAGTTTTCAGCACTGAAGTTGCATAAAATTTGAAATGATTGTATTACTCAGCAAAGGTTTAACACTTGGAAGTCCACCGCCACATACATGCAAAGTTAATTTGATCATATAATGTTTCTCTGTATACTTTTTTTAAATGCATGTCTTAATGTCTATTTTAAATAAATGCCCTAATATGTGCAACAGAGACATCTGCAGAAGGAAATCAAATAAATGTGTTAAACCCTTGACGACCAACATCATCAATTACTTGGCTATACCAATGTATTTTTATGAATCTTTTCAGTCCATGATAGATTGAAAGGAACATTTTAAATAGGAAAGCTACAAATGATCAAACCCCACTGTTATTCAAAAATATCCTCCTTTCCCAAAATGTTCCAGGGTTGTACAGGAACAAAAACAATGTGCAAACATTTGACCTTAACTGGTTTCTTTTGTGTTCAGCTCTTACCGATCAATTAATGGTCTCCTGGCCGTTTATGTTGTTGACAGCGTGAATGGGAACACTACTTTTTTCAATGTTGCCTTCCTGGAAAGAAATAATTTTAAGTGAAAACAAGTAGCATTTTGTTGTGCAATAGTTTGAGTTGTAGCCTGGTTGTGTCATTGAAGTTATAAAAAAAAGTTATTAAATTCACCAGGAGACATGAAGGATATTTAAAGGACATTCAATGGCTGGGTATTCTGTTTAGACCATGTATGGTTATATGGTATATTCGAATACAACGTTATTACTACATTAATTTTATTTTATTCTGGGTTAATGTAAACACAGAAGGCACTTTAATACCTTTCAATCTCACTCCAGGAGATTTCATCAGTCGACTTGAAAATCTTGTTAGAGGGGATTAAATTTAGAAACCTTCAGTGAGTGCAGCCCCAATAACCATATATTTTAATTTATTTTAATGGAGTTGGATAGCATTTTTTTTCTCCTGTGACTTTTGCAGAACCTACATATTCCATCAATAAATTAGATATTACACCAGCAAGCACGATCAAACTTATTAGCAGAAATAAGTTCCTACTATCTCTGATATTCTTCTTATCAGTTCTTTTCTGGCATGCTAATGTTAGCATTGGTAGTGAGTCAAAAGTTATTAGTTCACTTCCTGTACTATTACACAAGAACAGTCAGGATTTGGGCTGCAGACTAAAGGAGACAGGTGAGAACAAAATGTGTGAAGGAGCTGGGCGGGAGATGTAATTGAATCTGGGAAGAGTAAAGTTAAAAACTAGAATGGGAGAAGAAGGAGGCACCAGATGCGTGCAGAAACAAGAATAAATGGAAACCAAAAGAACTGCAGATGCTGTTAATTAAGAACAAAAACAAAGTTGCTGGAAAAGCTCAGCAGGTCTGGCAGCATCTGTGGAGGAGAAAACAGAGTTAACGTTTCGGGTCCGGTGACCCTTCCTCAGAACTGTTGGTGGCTGTTTATATGCAGAAAATAGGGAGGTGGGTGGGATAGGGAGTAAACGATAGGATAGAGCCTAAAGAGAGAGAAAGACAGTTGGACAGACAAAGGAGTTGCTAACGATCAGGCTGGGAGGGTGAGTAGTTGTTAATGGGGACTTTTAGTGACTAACAAGAGGTGTGTAGTGGCAGGCTGTGTGGTAACAAGGCCTGGTGTGTGGAGTGGGGGTCTGGGACATGGGAGAGTTCAGGCCCTAAAATTAGGGCTGTAGGGTCCCCAAACAGAAAATGAGGTGTTGTTTCTCCAGCTTGCGTTGGGCTTCACTGGAACACTGTAGCAAGCCAGAGACAGAGATGTTGGCCAGGGAGCAAGGTGGTGCATTGAAGTGGCAGACAACAGGTAGTTCAGGGTCTTTTTTGCGAGCAGAACATAGATGTTCTGGGAAGCGGTCGCCAAGTCTACGCTTCGTTTCCCCAGTGTAGAGGAGACCACATTGTAAGCAGCGAATGCAGTAGACTAGATTCTTGGAAGTGCAGGTGAAGTGTTGCTTCACCTGGAAGGTATGTTTGGGCCCTTGGATACTGGGGAGGGAGGTGGTAAATGGGCAGGTGTTGCACCTTCGCCGGTTACAGGGGCAGTGTGGACCAGGGTGTCCCGGAGGGAACGGTCCCTGCGGAAGGCGGACAAGGGAGGGGAGGGGAATATGTGTCTGATGGTGGCATCTTGCTGGAGGTGGTGGAAATGGCGTCTGATGATCTTCTGGATGTGGATGCTGGTGGGATGGTAGGTAAAGATAAGGGGAACCCTATCGCTGTTGCGGGAGGGAAGAGAGGGGGTGAGGGCTGAAGTGCGGGAGATGGGTCAGACCTGGTTGAGGGCCCTGTCGACAACGGAGCTGGGGAATCCTCGGTTGAGGAAGAAGGTGGACATTTCGGAGGCTCCCTTGTCAAAATTGGCCTCATCTGAACATATGTTTCGGAGACGGAGAAACTGAGAGAATGGGATGGAGTCTTTACAGGAAGTGGGGTGTGAGGATGTATAGTCCAGGTAGCTGTGGGAGTCGGTGCGTTTGTAATGGATGTTAGTGGCCAGTCTATCCCCAGAAATGGAACCAGAAATGTCGAGGAAGGGAAGGGAGGAGTCAGAGATAGACCAGGTGAAAGTGAGGGCAGGGTGGAAATTGGAGGCGAAGTTGATGAAGTTTTCCAATTCCAGACAAGAGAGGGAAGCAGCACCAATGATATCATCGATGTATCTGAGAAAGAGCTGTGGGTGGGGGACGGAATAGGACTGGAACAAGGAATGTTTCACGTACCCCACGAAGAGACAGGCATAACTAGGGCCCATGCAGGTACCCATGGCAACCCCTCTTACCTGAAGAAAATGAGAGGAGTTGAAATTGAAGTTGTTGAGGGTGAGGACAAGCTCGGCCAAGCGGAGGAGGGTGGTGGTGGGTGGGGTTGGTTCAGGTCTTTGCTCCAGGAAGAAGCGGAAGAATAAATGGAATTCCCAGCACCTGACACCAGCAGGGATGTCCTTTGACTGATGATTGGAAATACAGGAGCTGAGTTCTCATTGGGTGATGGATAATGGGAATAGAGGCCTGGAAAATTGCTGTCAAGTGACGCTATTATTTGCTGAAGCAATTCTGATGTGCCGCAATGAACAGTTAGGAGCTTAATTAGAAAATAGAACCTTCAAAGTAATGACTGGGGAAATACTACCTGAGCAATGGGCAGATTGGCATAGGGTAAATAATGTAAAGGAGTTAAATGTGTGGTTTGAAGATAGGTGGGATGGAATGGGGTTCAATTTGTGGAACACTTGCACCAGTATTGGGGTAGAAGGGAGCTGTTCCAGTGGGACGGGCTCCACTTGACCCCTGTTGCAATCATGTTCTGGCATACCTAATAACTAGGGCTGTACAGAGGGCTATAAACTCTTTGTAGGGGGGTAGGGTTCTCGACAGAGGGTACATAGGCTTATAAAGCAAAAAGATACAGGAGCATTGCAAGGCAGTTACTTCGGTAAGAATGTGCAGAGTCGGACATGAAGAGACAAAATTTACAAACATAAACAGAAGCAGCAAACAGGGTCAGAGGGGCAGTATTGGGCAAATGGCAAATTTAGGAGCTCTTCACTTAAATGAAGAACAACAAATGAATTAACAGCACAAGTAAGCGGTAATGAGGATGATATTCTAGACATGGTTACAAGGACATTAAAGGTGGAAACTAAATATTCAGGGTATGTGGCTTTTCAAAAGGGCAAGCAGGAAGGAAAGGGTGGTGGGGTATCTTTGCAAGTATGGGATGGAATAACCATGACAGCAAGAAATGATCTTGAATTGGAAGATGTAGAATACATCTGGCTGGAGGTAAGATTTAACAAGGAGAAGTTGACATTGGTGGAAGTAGTCTGTAGGCGACACCATAGGACAAAGAATAAATCAGGAGATAACGGTGACAGGTAAAAAGGATATTCATGAATTATGGATGATTGGGAAAAAAAATGGCAGAGATATTCATGAGGATAAATTTATAGAATGGATTTGGAATAGTTTCCAAAAACGATATGTTGTGCATCCAACCAAACCATGTTGAATCTGGTCACAAGTAATGCGGCAAGTTTAACAAATGATCTCAGGGTCATAGAATCCCTACAGTGTGGAAGCAGACCATTCAGCCCATCAAGTCCATACCAACCCTCTGAAGAGCATTCCATTCAGACCCACCCCATCCCTGTAACCCTGCATTTCTCATGGCTGATCCATTTAAGCCAGCACATCCCTGAACACAACGGGCAATTTAGCATGGCCAATCCACCTAACCTGCACATTTTTGGACAGTGGGAAGAAACTGAAGCACCCGGACGAAACTCATGCAGGCATGGGGTGAATATGCAAACACCACATGGACAGTGAGCTGAGGCTGGAATTGAACCTGGGTCCCTGGTGCTGTGAAGCAGCAGAGCTAACCACTGAGCCACCACGCTGCAACATAAAGGTCATCCTGGAAACATGGTAGAATTTAGCATCCAATTTGAAATTAAGAAACTTCGATCTTTTACAACCATGCTAAACTTAAATAAGGGTAATTAAAAAGGAATGAGGGTCAGGTTGGCTGGAATGGATGGTAAAGGATTTTAGTAGAATAGATGATTGTTAAACAATGGTAGATGTTCAAGACTCACAACAAAGATATATTGCAATGAAGAAGAAGGAATCAAGGAAGGGGAAAGTAGACTATGGCTAACCAGGAAAATTAAGAATATTATGAAATTGAAAAAGAAACAATATGGCAAAACTTAATGGTAAACCAAAGGATTGGAAAAGTTTTAAAATCCAACAAAATATTGCCAAAAAAAGGGAGAAAGTAATGTGTGACCAGTGGGATTCCATAGGGATCAGTGCTGGGACTGCAATTGTTTACCATATATATTAATGACCTTGGAGGAAAGATATGAATATACTGGAGTCAGATTTACAGATGATGCTCAAATAGGTATAAAGACAAGTTGAGAGAGAAATACAAACAGTTTACAGAGAGATGTTGAGAGGTGAAGTAAGTGGGCAAAAACTGGCAAATTGAGTATAATGTGGTAAAATGTGAAATTGTTCAATTCAGAAGGGAGAATAAAAGAACGTTATTATTTAAATCAAGAGAAACTGCAGAACGTGCAACACAAAGGGACTTGGGAGTATTTGTGCAGAAACACAGAAAGCTAGTAATCAGGTGCAGCAGGTAATCAGGAAGGCAAATGAATATTGGCCCCTATTTCAAGGGAGTTGGAGTATAAGAGTAGGGACGTTTACTGCAGCTATACAAGGTGCTGGTGAGACTACATCTGGAGTACTGTGTGGAGTTTTGGTCCCCTTATTTAAGAAAGTATATCATTTCATTGGCAGCAGTTCAGATAAGGTTCACTAGGATGATCCCCAGTATGGAGGAACTGTCTTATGAGCAAAGGCTAAACAGGTTGGGGCTCTATTAATTGGACTTTAGAAGAATGACTGGTGACCTCATTGGAAAATATAGGATTCTTAAAGGACTCAACAGAGCAAATGCTGAGAGCAGCTTTCCCTCATGGGAGAGTCTAAGACCAGAGGATATCGTCTCAGAATAAAAGGGGCGCCAATTTAAGACTGAGATGAGGAGGAATTTCTTCTTTTAGAGCATTCAGATTCTTTGGAACTCCTTGCCACAGAGAGCTGTGGAAGCAGAGTCCTTGTGTATATTTAAGACTGAGATAGATAGCTCCTTGATCAGTAGGGAAATCAAGGGTAATGTGCTAAACACAGGAAGTGGATGTGAGGAAAATCGGATCAGCCAGGATCCTATTGAATGACGGAACAGGCTTGAGGGGTTGAACAGCTGAAATAACTGCATAGAGGCCAGTGTCCGATTACCAAGTATCCCTTTATTTACCAGTGCACAATACACTGGCTGTGGCCAGCCAGCTCAGAGTCAGTCCTCAGCTAATGAGATTCTAATCTCCTGGTTATATTGGTCAGCCAAGGCCAACCTGATTGATGCAGGTTACCAACTCCAATCAACCATGTAATTAATGATGTCCACCTAGTTACAATAACCACATCCCTCACCCCCAACCGAGTCTGGGGGTGTAGGTCTAGTCTTTCACTTGTAGCTTCTCTTGTGATGCTTTTGCCCCAGGGTCTGGTTCCTCCAACTCGGACACACAAACAGGCGCTCTATACCGGACCCTGTCCCATCTCTAGCATCCAGAACAACTCAGAAGGGTCTCCTCCTCTTCTTCCAGTGGCAATGGTATTGAGGCTGCATCCGTTTTAGACTCAGACATTTCCTCGACACTAGACTGAGAGGGAGCACCTACGGTTTCTGCCAGGCCTTCTGGCTGTTTTGAGGGACCGGGTATGTTTTTCTCCTGCCCCATTTGCGAGGTAACGGCTTTCAGGTGATCCAGGTGTTTGTTCAGAACTGTATCATCGACACAAACTTTGTAAGTCATGGGAACTGAGCTCGCATCAACCTCACCTTGTATCCATACGGGCCATTCTCATGGTTCTGGCACCAAACTTCATCAACCGGATTAAATTGTCTCTCTCACTTAGAAGAGGCATTTAGCCGGCATTGGCATTCCTGCTGCCGTTTCAACAGCCTACTCCTGTTCCTACTTTTTACAGTCTTTATTGTCTTAAGCTGTAAGGGCAAACTAGTAAATAATAGAAATTTGGCAGCAATAGCTTCTTTAAATATATAAGAAGGAAGAGAAAGGCAACATTGAATATAGGTCCCTTAGTGAATGAGGCTGGGGAAATAACGTTGGGGAACCAGGAAATAACAGAGGATTTGAATGAATCCATTGCAGTAGTCTTCATGGCAGAGGACCTTAATAGAATTCCCAAATTATTAACTCAAACAGTAAAAAAAGGTGGGAAAGAAACAAAGACAATAACTGTCACTGGAGAAAAATGTGTGAAGGAAACTAGCGAAACTAATGGGCTAAAGGCCAAAAGGTCCCCTAGACCTGGTGGGTTGCAACCTAGGATTATAAAGGAAATAGCTACAGAGATAGTGAATGCATTTGTAATAATTTTCCAAGAATGCTTAGAATCTAGAAAAGTCCTGTATGATTGTAAAGCTGCCAAAGTAATACATTTATTCAAAGAAGGGAGGGAGACACAAAACAAGAAAGGCAGCTTAACATTTATCATTGGTAAGATGTTACAGTCTACTGTAACAGATAAAGTAACAGAGCAATTAGAAATGCATAGTATGATCAAGAAGATGCAGCATGGCTTCAGGAAGGGGAAATCATGCCTGACAAAATTATTTGAATTATTTGAGGAAGTAACAAGCAGGATTGATAAAGGGAAACCAGTAATCTATTTAGATTTCCAACTGGTGTTTATTCTGAAATGCACATAAGGCTGCATAATAAGATAAGATCTTATTGTGTTGGGGTTGACATATTAGCATGGATAAAGAATTAGTTAACTTATAGAAGACAAAGAGTGGGACTAAGAGGGCATTTTAAAGATGGCAACTTCTATCTAGTGGACTGCCACAGGGAACAGTACTGGGCTGCGGTGCTTTAAAATATATTGTAATATTTCACTGGGGTGGCATGCTGGAAATCAAGCTTGGCTATTTCTGGTGCCATCACAAAGCGTAAAGTTTTTTTAAAAATATACAAATTCCCCAATTTATCTGACTCTCAGGCCCAGGTAGACAGAAGACATTGACTAGATTTCTGAAATTAAATAAAATTATTATTTATTACAGGTAAACATAATTTATCTAGAAGTAAACAGTTATGAACCATCAGCATATAACTCAAATAGATAAAACTTGAACCACCTTTTTAACTTACCCTTAAACACACACAGACAGGAAAAAAACAACACAAGTGAAATACTGGGGAGATCATTCAGTAGTTACTGTTCACAGAAAAACTGACATGATCTTTTGGTGTTCAGAATGTTGTTTCTTGGCATTTTCCAGATGGTTTCACTGGTTTGAAAGTAGCACAGGGTAGCTGGTTCACACTTATAAAAAGGACTCTGACTCACTAGTTAAAAGTCACAGTTTCCAGCAACTGCTGAAAGAAAGATAAGTTAGTTTGCTTCAGGCTCAAAGTGTCTTTTACTCTAGAGAACAGACAGACCTGCTCAGATGGTAGAGATCGGAAGGGTTCTCATTATCTTGTTCTCAGCCCCAGATGTTCAAGTACCTGGGAACCAATCATATTGTTCTTGGCAGGCAGGAGGGCATTGTCATCAGTTACTGATCACTAGTCCACAGAATAATCGGTTACTTGTTGCCAGCTAAAACTCAGTTTCAACACACCTTTCATATCAGTTTGTCTGCAAACTACACTTCAATTACTGCTTGAACAAACAGCTACATAAGTGGTGCATACAATGAGTGGCAGGTTACTTGCTTTCAAAATCTGTAATCTGTAATCTTTGATTTTTTTAAATAGCCCTTTCTTCATTTCGGTCCAGAATCAAAAATACAGAAAAGTAAAAGAAACAGACTTTAAAATATGGTACAACAAGGTGCAGGGCTGGATGAACACAGCAGGCCAAGCAGCATCATAGGAGCAGAGAGGCTGACGTTTCGGGCCGAGACCCTTCATCAGAAAAGGGGGAGGGGAAGGGGGTTTTGAAATAAATAGGGAGAGAGTGGGAGGCGGATAGAAGAGGGATAGAGGAGAGGATAGGTGGAGAGGAAACAAACAGGTCGAAGAGGCGGGGATGGGGCCAGGAAGGGTGAGTGTAGGTAGGGAGTTAGGAAGGGGATAGGTCAGTCCAGGGAGGACGGACAGGTCAAGGGGGCGGGATGAGGTTGGTCGGTAGGAGATGGAGGTGCGGCTTGAGGTGGGAGGAGGGGATAGGTGGGAGGAAGAACAGGTTAGGGAGGCAGGGACGAGTTGGACTGGTTTTGGGATGCGGTGGGGGGAGGGGAGATTTTGAAACTTGTGAAATCCACATTGATACCATTGGGCTGCAGGGTTCCCAAGCGGAATATGAGTTGCTGTTCCTGCAACCTTCGGGTGGCATCGTTGTGGCACTGCAGGAGGCCCAGGATGGACATGTCGATGTTCACCTGCACATCTGCCAATGTGGTATACTGCATCCGCTGTACCCGGTGTGGCTTCCTCTACATCGGGGAAACCAAGCGGAGACTCGGGGACCGCTTTGCAGAACACCTACGCTCGGTTCGCAACAAACAACTGCACCTCCCAGTCGCGAACCATTTCAACTCCCCCTCCCATTCCTCAGACGACATGTCCATCCTGGGCCTCCTGCAGTGCCACAACGATGCCACCCGAAGGTTGCAGGAACAGCAACTCATATTCCGCTTGGGAACCCTGCAGCCCAATGGTATCAATGTGGATTTCACAAGTTTCAAAATCTCCCCTCCCCCCACCGCATCCCAAAACCAGTCCAACTCGTCCCTGCCTCCCTAACCTGTTCTTCCTCCCACCTATCCCCTCCTCCCACCTCAAGCCGCACCTCCATCTCCTACCGACCAACCTCATCCCGCCCCCTTGACCTGTCCGTCCTCCCTGGACTGACCTATCCCCTTCCTAACTCCCTACCTACACTCACCCTTCCTGGCCCCATCCCCGCCTCTTCGACCTGTTTGTTTCCTCTCCACCTATCCTCTCCTCTATCCCTCTTCTATCCGCCTCCCACTCTCTCCCTATTTATTTCAAAACCCCCTTCCCCTCCCCCTTTTCTGATGAAGGGTCTCGGCCCGAAACGTCAGCCTCTCTGCTCCTATGATGCTGCTTGGCCTGCTGTGTTCATCCAGCCCTGCACCTTGTTGTCTCGGATTCTCCAGCATCTGCAGTTCCTACTATCTTTAAAATATGGTAATAACTTGAGTGAAGGAAGAGAACATACTATTGTCAGGTTTATGAATGACACAGAAATAGATGGTAAGTCAAGGGGTTTGGATGACACAAGGAGTCTGCAGAGGGATATAGACATGTTAAGGGAGCTAAATATTATTTAAGTAGAGAAAGACTGCAGGGGGTTATAGGGGGATTTGTGAATCCTCATGCATGAATCACAAAAGCTAGCATAGAGATTCAGTTGCTAATTGGGAATGCAACTGGAATGCTGGCTTTTATTTCAAAAGTATTGGAGTATAAAATAGAAACGTCAATGTAAATCTATATAAGACGACACCGAGAATACTGTGAACAGTTTTGGTCCCTTTCTCTAAGTATAGATATCATGGCATTGGAGGCATTCCAGAGAAGGTTCACTAAATGATGGTATGGAGGGACTTTCTTATCAGGAGAGGTTCAATAGTTTGAGTCTGTACTCATTGGAGATTATAAGAATGAGAGGGGACCTTATTAAACCATATAAGATTCTTAGGGGTTTTTCCCTTGTGGCAGAGTCCAGGAGCAGACGATATAATCTTAGAAAATGGGATCACCCATTTAAGACAGAGATGAGGAGGAATTTCTTCTCTCAGAAGGTATTGAATCAGTGGAATTCTTTGCCATAGAGGTCTGTTGAGGCTGAGACTGAGTTGTTCAGAATATTGAAGGCTGAGATATACAGATTTTAAATTAGAAAGGGAATGAAAGGTTATGGGAAGAAAAAAAACAGGAAAGTGCAAATTTCTAAGGATTATTGGATCAGCTTTGATCTTGTTGAATGTGAAGCAGACTTGATGGCCAAATGGCCTATTTATGATATTATATCTTATTGTGTTTGTATCATTTTCTCGCCTGTTCCATCCTTTGACTATGATTTCATAAAAGACTGGAAATACACAGATCAAAGTTTAGACATTACTATCTCTATTGAATTGAGTTTCATAATTATACATCAACATAACACGTCAACTAAGTGAACTTTAATGTGACCTTGATAAATCAGTTGTCTTAGTTTGTGACTGCTCAGTTTTGCTGTTCCATTTGTGGGTGGGGTTGAAATGACGACAATCTGTTTGTTCATGTGAGTGAAATGCCCATGATGGTCTCCTTGTCCTGGAAGTGCCAGTGGGTACAACACCACAGTCTCGTTCATAAGTAACCATGCAGGGGCAGCCTCTATCAGAGGGAGTTCATTTGTAAAAGTTTGTGCAGTCTGAGGAGGGAAGGTGTTAAATGCCAATGATGATACCCCATGACTGGAGGTCTGCACATCAACTCTGATTCCCTCAGCCCTTTGATTAAACACTCAATTATCTGAAGGAAACACCAGCTAGGGTGTAACTGGCAAATGCTCCATGCATCTTTGGGCCATTTGTACCACTGACTAGTTAACGCTCCAGAATGTGTCACACAGTCTATCCACATCAGTGCACTGTTCTAGTATTCTCAGAGCAATGCGGCATAGTACAGTTCACTCTCTCAATGAAGAAGCTGTTGAATTGAAAAGCCTGAGACACGACAATGTACATCTGATTGATGAATACCTCCATTCTCTGTCCATGTGTTCGCAATGCCTCTTGGAACCCTGATATGTGAGCACGCATTTCATGCTGGTGGTCAGGAATAGCTGTCCTGTGTGACTTCGGAAGTTGAATATCTCCAGTCAGCTAAGCATGCTTCTGTCTGTCCTCTATCCTCCGAGACAGACTGCCCAAACTGCCTCTGCGTCCCTGCTTCAGGGTTGATCCTGCTCCATGATGGTCACTCTGTGTCACTCTGGCTTCCATTGGCTCCTATCCCAAAATTATCCCTGTGGGAGACAGAAAAAGGTGGTTATGCTATATTGCCTCTGTCTGCAGCTACTTTGGCCAGCTTTAATTGGACAGCAACCATATCCCCAAACCATAACCACAATTTCCTTAAAGATCATGTTGGCTGTTCAGCTCTAATGTGGTGGGGCTCCGTACCTAGAAGTGCACTCAATGTTGGGTCGTCACCTCAAAATGAAATTTCAGCTCCACATGTTCCATGGATGACAATGAAAATTCCTGGAGTTGAGGATGTTGCATGAAAACCCTGAAACATCAAATTCCCTGTAATCCATTGATAAAGATCAATGATGACAATATTACCATAAGTTGTAAAGTTTTTAATTTGCCACATGCATTGCTGTGAGGTGGTGAATTAGTTTTTGAAGCAATGTGCAATCTTATCTGTTTCCCTTTTACTGTGTGAAATGAATGGAGATAAAATCAAAGTTTTCATCATTGTGATACAATGTGATTTATGCTGCTTGATCATGTAGTCACATGGCCTGTAACGAAAATTTGACTTATGAAATGTAAATTCGTTAAATTTCCATGTTGGTAAGGGATAAATTTGGTTTTCTCTACAGGAATTTAAAATTATTTCAGCAGTTGTTTAAAAATAGAGTATAGAAGCCACGGGCTGTACTGAGGAAAGAGAAGGTACAGTTTGCTGGTGTTCTGCTCCTACTTGGCAGTGGTGTGAACACCAGTGAACACACCTGGAAGACGACAACAAATAGTAGCAATTCATTGTGGATACTGGAAATCTGAGAGAAAAAAACAACAAATAGTGGAAATACTCAGCCAATTTGGCAGTATCTGTGGAGAGAGAGATAAAATCTTTTCCTCATGACACCCTGCACCATCGGCTTTATCATAGAGCGGAGTTCATGAATTGAGCACTCATTGCTTTGTGTGCAGCTCATGTGAACTTGGTGATTATTACGAACCAGAAGAAATTCCTATCTCTCACTATACAACTAGAGCCAGCATATTACAGTGTCCATTGTTTTGGAACATTCATGATGCCTTAATTCTGCAACTGTCCAATGAGATGCATATATGTATATACATATCCACCGCAGCATGTCAAAGGGCAACAAAGATTATGAGATGGTTCATAACTCTGGTCTGACACATGATGTTGAAAGTATTAGCCATGCTTTTGCAAGGTACTTTTCACAGAATCCTTAAGGACTGTTTCTGCTACCTGGACCACTCTGGGTGCCCCATAGTACTCAGCTGAGCAGCCACAAAAGATTTGTGGTGGTGGCTATATGCTGTACCATGATGAAAAACAGCTCTTGCCAGCACCTGTCAGATAAGAAGCTGAGGAGCATGAAGGAAGAGGAAGAAGTTGAGGAAGAGGAGAAAGTGCAACAGGAAGTGGAAGAGCATTGATCACATCGAACCTGAGCAGAAAGGAGCTGATTACATTGAATAATATAGGTGTGAGTCTAGCTAAAGAGCTAAGTATGTGCATTTATGGATTAAAGGGTTGAGTACTTATTGCCGGTGATAGTTGGTGGGTGATGTGGATATTGAGAACTGAACAGTAGATTTTGCATTTAGGGCAGTGGGTAGGATGGTATTTGAGGATGAACTCACTCACCTTGTCAGAATGTTACTTCATTTTATGCCTGTTTGATCCCACTAGCCCACTGTCTCTCCATCACATGTGTGGAGAGCATCCAGGACCTATGTCTCTTCACCCCTTTGATTAATATACCAAAACATAGTCAGAAAACTTTAGTGTTCACTCTCTTGCAGATTGAGCTGTTTCTTAAAAGTATCACAGCCTAGATTCAGTAAACTCTCGCCATTTCTTACAGCCACAATGCCGCATTGTAACAATCACAGACTACCTTTGAGTAGCATTTGCCACTCAGGATATCATGCCCCCTGTTTATGCATTCAGCTAATGGACAGGGTAGAGGTACTTGCAGAACACAGAACAAATTAAAACAGCAAGGAATACCAATTTTACAAGCAGTTTGCAACTCCAAGATTGAGCATGGGTAAAATCACCCGCTGCTATTTTCCAATGGTTTGGTAATTTAAGCTGCACTAAGGGGAAGGATCATGGCATTGTGGTAATGTCACTGGGCTAGTAATTTAGTGGTCCAAACTAATGCTCCAGTACAGCAGCTGGTGGAATTTAAGTAAAATTAATAAATCTGGAATATAAAGCTAGTCTTAATCATGGCGCCCATGGAGCTGTCATCAATTATTGTGAAAACTCATCTGATTCATGAATGTCCTTTAGGAATGGAAGCTTGTTATCTTTATCTAGTCTGGCCTACATGTGACTCCACAGAACTATGGTTGACTTTTAACTGGCCTCTGAAATAGCATAGTAAACCACACAATTCAAGGGAAATTAGGGATAGCCTTACCAGTAATGTCCACATGCCATAAAAGAATTTTAAAAAGTGAAAGAGGACTGGATGGACCTTACAGACAGTCTTTGAGTGTTCAGGAAACCTCCTGTGATCAAAATGGTTTCAATTTGGACATCTCAGTTGTACTGGATTCTTCTTTTCATTCCAGCCAAGATACATGTCAACTCAATTGATATAGGACATGTTTGCAATCTGCTGTCTTGTTTTAACTGGCCTGGGTTTGACACACAGTCTGCCCTATGTGTGGTTGTGCTGACATATGGGCTTGAATACATTTAGCTGTTACTGTTAGATTGGCTGATGTTAGGAATGACTTGCAGTCAGTCTCATGTGAAAGATTAACAGACTTTCAAGATGCTATTCACAATGGTCTAAATGGGTCATAGAGTTATAGAGTTACACAGCATGGAAAAAGACCCTTCAGTTCAACTTGTCTGCGCCGACCAGATATCCTAAACTGATCGAGTCCCATTTGCCAGCATTTGGCTTATATCCCTTCAAACCCTTCTTATTCATATACCCATCCAAATGCCTTTTAAATGGTGTAACTGTTACCACCTCCACCACTTCCTCTGGCAGCCCATTCCATACACACACCACCCTCTGTGCTAAAAAGTTGCCCCTTTGGTCCCTTTTACATCTTTACCCCTCACCTTAAATCTACGCCCTCTAGTTTTGGACTCCCCTACCCTGGGAAAAAGACCTTGGTTATCTCCCCACCCACCCATGTCCCCCATGATTTTGTAAACCTTTATAAAGGTAACTACCTATCTGCTGTTGAAGATTTTGAACCTATTGATTGCTATCACTCAGAAAGGGCAAGGTGTTTGAGGTCTGTATTGTCGATGCTAACAAATCAATTGCTCCAAATCATTTAAGCTAGAGTCTGAAATCATAAATCTTGCTGAAGATAATTTGTTGCCCTCATGCTGACTTTTCAAAAATGGAAGATCCATCATTTGTTGGGAAGGGAGCAGAATTTTATCCCAGATTGTTCTTAATAACACAGAAGAACTTTCTTTGAAAGAGTACGACAACAGCAGCAGTGGTCCAGAATGGTCAGCAAAAAATAATGTTTAGTGAAATAAACACAATGCCATTACATATTGCTACATGTGCTTTTAGCTACAGCATTTATATTAAGATCAAGTGAATCAATTTTCTTTAAAAAAAATAGGATTTACTAAGCATTAGCTTCAATAATGTTTGTAGTAAATTAACTATCCAGAAAAGCTATTATGTTTGCACAAGAAAACAACTTGCAATGGAACAAAAGCTTAGAAGTTGAGACAGGTGTTGTTACCCTGTCTTTATGAAAACCATAGTAATTGTTACTCCTGTATATTGCTGAAAAGAGAAACAGTTTGCCAATTTTTTTTTCATTTGACGATCAGATGAACATACAAAAGAATGCCAAATTTCAAACAACAATAGTTTAGTCTACAGGAGAAAAGGAGGCAATTGGTTGGCAAGTCAACTTTGATTGGCTGAGGTCTTGCAACGGAGAAAGCAACGGGGTACTATCAGCTCCTCAGCTCCCACTTAAGACCATTAGACCATAAGAAGTGGGAGTAGAAGTGAGCCATTCAATCCATCAAGTCTGCTCTGCTTCACCGTTCAATGAGATCATGACAAATTTGACAATCTTCAACTCCACTTTCCTACCCTTTCCCCATAACCCTTGATTCCCTTACTGATTAGAAATCTGGCTATCTTAGTGTTGAGTATATTTAATGACACAGACTCAACAGCCTTCTGCTGTAAAGAATTCCCACAGATTCTCATCTACATCAACAGAACTAAGGTGGAGAGGGTCAAGAGCATCAAGTTACTAGGAGTGATGATCACCGACAACCTGTCCTAGACCTCCCACTCAGATGCAACAGTCAAGAAAGCTCAACAATGCCTCTTCTTCCTCAGGCGGCTTAGTAAATTCAACATGTCCATAAGGGCCCTCAGCAACCCTTACAGATCCACCTTAGAAAGCATTCTATCCAGGTGCATAATAGCCTGTTATGGCAACTACAGAAGGTGGTGTGCACAGCCCAGACCATCATGGAAGCCAACCTCGTATCCATGGATTCTATTTGCACTTCTCATTGCCACGGAAAGGCAGCCAACATCATCAGAGACCCATCGCACCTTGGTAATGATCTCGTACAACCTCTTCTGTCAGGCAGAAGATACAGAAGCTTGAACACACACCAACAGGTTCAAGAACAGCTTCTTCCCGGCTGTTATTAGCTCTAATTTCAAATAGTGTTGATCTTGCTAATGTTGATCTTGCTTTGTACACCTCCTGTGCAGTGCAACCTGTATACCTCATTCTGTCTAAGTACCTTTTGATCTCTACGTCCTTGTTTGCCATAATCTGCCTGTACTGCTCACAAAACAAAGCTTTGCACTGTACTTAGGTACATGTGACTACAATAAATCAAATCAAATCAAAGATTCACAACCCTCTGAGAGAAGACATTCCTTCTCAGTGTGGTATTATGTAGGTGTCTCTGAGATTATGCTCTGTGGACCAAACTGTCTCATAAGGGAAACAAACAGGGACAGGTTGGGGCGCTGGATCTGGATGGGAGCTCTTTGAATGGTCGGTGCAACTTCAATGGGCAGAATGGCCTCTTTCCACATTGGATGGATTCTATGATTCTGTGACATGAGCATCACTGGCTGGGCCAGTATTTATTGTTCATCCCTAGTTGCCATTGAGAAGGTAGTGGTAAGCTGCCTTCTTGAACTGCTGCAGTCCATGTTCTGCGGGATGACCCACAATGCCATTAGAGAGGGTATTCCAGGATTTTGACACAGCAATAGTGAAGGAATGACAATATGTTTTCAAGCCAGGATGGTGAGTGGCTTGGAGGGGATCTTGCAGGCAGCAGTGTTTCAATGTGTGTGCTGCCTTTGTCCTTCTAGATGGATGTGGCTGTGGATTTGGAAGTTGCTGTCAAAGGGTACATGATACATTGCTTTTGGAAACCATCTTGAATGCACTCTATGAAATTGTTCTTGTAGATACCTTTTCCAACTTGATTGGCCCAATCAACATGATTATCTAGTTGGCAGTAGAATGATGGTGGGTGTCATGGAGTTGCCAGTTTGCTGCCTTTTCCCCATTTCTCTGTACAGCATTACAATCCAAAACAAAGCCCTATTGAATGCTGCTTGAATTATTTTACAGTACTATACTCCAACTGCAAGATTTTTGGTCACTCACTGATCTAGTTATATCTCTCTGGAACTTCTTTATGCCTTCTGCACATTACACATTCTTACCTATCTTGGTATCATCAGTAAAGTTAACTTTGCTCCCCTCATTGATGTAAATTGGTAAAAGTTGCGAGCCCTGCACACACCTCTGCAGGAGTCACACATCCTGTCATAAAATCATAAGACCATAAGAAATAGGAACAGGAGTAGGCTGTTTTGCCCCTTCAGCCTGCTCTGCCATTCAATAGGATCATGACAATCCAACATTCCTCAAGCCTACTTTCCTGCAATTTTCCCATAACCCTTGATTCCCCGAATGAGCAAGAATATTTCTATCTCAGCCTTAAATATACCCAAGGAATCTGTCCCCACAGCTTTCTGTGATAAGAAGTTCCAAATACTCACAACCGTCCAAGAGGAGAAATTCCTCCTTATCTCAGTCTATAATTAGTGTCCCTTTATTCTGAGACTGTCCTCTGGTCCTAGACTCTCCCATTAGGGGAAACATCCTCTCAGTATTTATCCTGTCAAGCAGTTTACCATCCTGTTTAGCCTTTTCTCATAAAACAATCCTCCAAACCCAGGGGTTATCCTAGTGAACCTTCTCTGAATTCCCTCCATAGAAATTATAGCTTTCCTTAAATAAGGAGACAAAAATTGCTCACAGTACTTCAGATGTAGTCACACCAGCACCTTGTACACTTGCAGTAAGATTTCTCGACTCTTATACTTCAATCTTCTGGATATAAGGACGAAAAATCCATTAGCCTTCCTAATTACCTGGTGCACCTATCTGTTAGCTTTCTGTGATAACACAGTGTGGAGCTGGAGAAACACAGCAAGCCAGGCAGCATCAGAGGAACAGAAAAGTTGACATTTTGGGTCGGGACCCTTCTTCAGAAATGGGTCCCGACCTGAAACATCGACTTTCCTGCTCCTCTGATGCTGCCTGGCCTGCTGTGTATCTCTAACTCCACACTGTGTTAGTTTTCTGCATTTCTTGGAAAAGTACCTCCAGGTACCTTTGTGTTGCAGCTTTCAGATTTTTTTTCCATTTGAATAATATGTTGTTCCTTTATTTTCCCTTCCAAAGTGAACAGCTCCACAACTCTAACCAGATAAAGATCCATTTATGCATATTTCTGTTTTCTGCTAGCCAGCCAATCTCCTCTCCATGGTAATATGTTACCCTGTACATCATGAGCTTTTATTTTCTGCAATAACCTTTGATGTTGCACCTTATCAAAATGCTACTTGGAAATCCTAGCCTAGTATGTCTACACGGTTCCCTTTATCCATGTTATCATTCAAAGAGCTCCAATAAATTGGTTAAACATGATTCCCATTTGAGACAAATCATGTGAACTCTTCCTGATTACCTTGCGAAGCATACAGCTACAATTAATGATCAATTTGATCACTTTCCCCAAAACAGATGTCAAGCCAACTGGCATATGGTTTCCTATTTTCTGCTTCCCTCCCTTCTTGAACAGCATGGTTATATTTGCTACTTTCCAGTCTGATGAAATCTTTCCTAACTCTAGGGAATTTTGGAATAACACCAATTCATCTACTGCCTCGTTAACAAACTTTCTTAAGACCCTAGGATAAAGCCCACTTGAACCAGAGATACATCAGCCACAGCTCCACCAGTCTTATTAGAATCATTTTCCTCATGCTTGTAATTTTGCAAGATTTCTCTCTTCTTCCCACCTCTTGATTTGTAGTGAGATGATTTCTGTAACCTCTAGAATGAAGACAGAAGCAGAATATTTGTTCATTGCATCCACCATTTCCTAATGATCTGCTATTAACTTCCCATTCTCTCTCTAGAGGACGACACCCACTTAACTTACTCTTTCCCTGTTAACTATCTGTCAAAACTTTTGTTGTCCATTTTTACATTCCAGCTGGCTTCCTCTTGTACTCTAATTTCTTCCTCCTGATTAACCTTTTGGTCATTCTCTGCCATGGTGTTCATTATATTTTCGCTAGTCATCTGTTCAGCATCTGATCTTTGCAGAGTTGAATGCTTTTTCATTAAGTTTGGTAGGGACCATTTGGATGAGGCTTGGAAGTCATGAAGGAAGTTAAGGCTGGTTCTTCAAGTCAGAACTTTGATTACATTTTAATGTTGCCATTTTGGAGGTTTCTCAATTGAATCTTGACAGTAGAGCCATGGCGGGTGTCACAGAATTACTAAGCAAAGCCAAGTTAATAATTATCCTGGAATGTAGATTCCTTGACAACCAGAATGCACAGGAATTAAATGTGTAACAAATTTAAGGGAATAAAAGAAATAAAGGAACAAAAACAAAGTTGCTGGAAAAGCTCAGCAGGTCTGGCAGCATCTGTGAATTGCCTGAGCTGAGCTTTCCCAATAACTTTGTGTTTGTTCCTGATTTACAGCATCCACAGTTCTTTCGGTTTTTATTTAAAAGAAATAAAGGGTGGGTTGGTGTTGAGTCCACACTTCCAGAGGTAGAAGGGGCAAGGCCAGGGCTCAGGAACCCCAAGGCCACTCTATATGACTGGGGGATCTCTTCAAATTCTTCCAATCCATTACACTGAAATGTACAATGCTTTCTATGACAAGGTGTTTTTTTCTTGTGGAAGGTTTAAGTTGATTTTTTAAAAAAGTAATATTTGGATCATATCTCTTCAGAGAAAATATATATCAAATTGAGGAGGTTCATTGGGTTCATCTGCACTAATTACATGCAGCTCCACATTGCATTAGATTTATATGCTATGTAGTTCTAGCCCATATGGTATGAAATGCCTTACCCAAAGAATTCTGACTGCCACCTTCTGGAATCAGTTTTGAACCTGACTCTGGAATTATTTCAATACTGATGCAAAATGCTAACACAAATGCACCAACAGAATCTACAACCATTGGTGAAAAATATTTCATGTGCATGCAGCATTGGTCAGGAATCTATTAAACTTTGAATCATGCAAATGAGTATCAATGTCACAGCAAATATGCAGATTTTCCATCAGGCTACTAAACACACTGGCTGAACCATCTGATTCTACATGATAGAAAAATGACATGTATCGGTGTTGTTCCAAAAATGCAATCACCCATTATACTAAGCACAAAAATATATCAATATAGAAAAGTAGCACACAATCAATTAGTAAAATGCATACAAAAGGTCTTCTAATTTGATAATTAGCCCCACAATTAAAATTTAGATAAGTAAAAGTATTTAATGTTAGTGCCATGAACATTTGTGGGCATTAATGATTTTAAGATATAACAAGATATCTAATCTGGTGAGGATATTTTATGTGAGATTATGGTTTGTGTGGGCACATTCCAGCAGTTTAAAAATGCATTTGATAACCACAGTCACAGTACCCACCAAATTATTCCAGATCCTTGTGAGTAAAAATTCATGAGATGCAGAGGCCACTAGCAATGTCAATATTTATGTTCATCCCTAATCACCCTGGAGAAGCTGTGGTGAATTGCAGTTCATTTGGTGTAGGCACACCCACGGTGCTGGTAGGGAGGATGTTAAAGGACTTTGATTCAGTGACAATGAAGGATTAGCAACATGTTTCCAAGTCAGGATGGTGTGTGGCTTGGAAGGGGATTTTCAAGCGTTGGTCTTTCCATGCACTTGCTACCCTTGTTCTTCTCAATGATTTACTGCAGTGTATCCTGTAGATGATGCTTACTGAAGACACTCCACACCAGTGTATAGACACTGAGTGTTTAAGGTCATGGATCAGTTGTCCAACAAGCTTTGTCTTGAATGTTGTTGATCCTCTTAAGTGTTGTTGGAGCTATAGGCAAGTGGAGTGTATTCCATCGCACTCCTGACATGTGTCTTATTGATGCTTCAAAGGTTGTAAAAATTGAATGAACTGCGGATGTCGTAAATCAAGAACAAAATCAGAAGTTGCTGGAAGACCTCATCAAATCTGGCAGCATCTGTGAAGACAAAATCAGAGTTAACGTTTCGGGTCCGGTTCTGAGGAAGGGTCACCGGACCCGAAACGTTAACTCTGATTTCTCTTCACAGATGCTGCTAGACCTGTTGAGCCTTTCCCGCAACTTCTGTTTCTCTTCAAAGGTTGCAGTTAGTCAGGTGAATCACTATTGTATCAAACATCTGACTTGGTCTTCCAGCACAGTATTTACTTGCTTGGTCAGATTAAGTTTCTGGCCAATGGTTACCCACTAAAAGTTGATAGGGAGAGATTCGGTGATGGTAATATTGTTGAATGTCTAACTGAGACTTAATTAGCTTAAAACTGAAAAAACTGCAGACGCTGTAAATCAGAAACAAAAGCAGAAATTGCTGGAAAACCTCAGCAGGTCTGGCAGCATCTGTGGCAATAAATCAAAGTTAATGTTTTGGGTCAAAAGTGACCCTTCCTTAGAACTGCTCTCTCTTCCAATTATAAAAGCATGTAGTGAATTCTGACATTGATTGTATCATTATTGAGGAGTTGTGGATGGTACTGGATGCTGTGAAATCATCCATTTCTGCTCTTATTATGGAAGAAAGTCCAATGATGAAACAGTTGAAGATGGTTGGTTCTGGGACATTACTACTTTGGCGTTGTCATGGCTGAAATGATTCACCTCTATCAACCATAGCCATCTTCCATTGTGTTAGGTACAACTTTAATCAACATTAAATTGTTTCTCTTCCCTCCTCTTGCATGCCCATACTATTCAAAAGAGGTTATTTTGAAGTCAACACTCCAGGTATGTCAACAAAACTTGAAATAAATTCCTCCTGCCACAAGTGTTCACAACTTCCTCCAAGCAATATGAAATATAAAGCATCTTCATTATAGCCAGGCTTGAAATTGTTGAAAAAGTTCTCACTGTGATCTCTGGTCCTAGTTTGTTTCCTCTTCTTTGCATGTTTCGGTCTATATTTTGTTTTTCTGTTATTTTCTAACATTCATTCCTGGCATTCGAACATCCTTTGGAGAAATTGTTATTTGTTCCATTATTACTCCCCATGTCCCTGCACAACCAACTCTTTTGCCATTTAATGACTCCTCTACGCTCAGTTCTATCATAGAATTTCTACTGTGTTCTTCTTCCATGCTTATCTATTTCTTCTGCTTGAAACCTGTCATATTGTTAATCTTTTCCAGTTCTGATTAAAGAGTATTGACCTGAGACATGGGAAACTTTTAAATGGAGGCATGGAGCTCTCGACTGATGAGGGATCCATGCTGCATCTTCCTGGGAAAACCCATTGTGTTATGAGCTGATCAGGAAACTAAAAGGTCACTGGTAGGTCTTCCATGGGATCGGGATCCACACGTCAGAAGTCTTGCCTGCTGTGAGTTCTCAGCCATTCAAAGGCTAGGAGCTGTTCTGGTCATTATCACCACTTGGTGGCTGTTGTGTGAAATACACTATCAGAGGCCCAGAATTATTTGTTACCTAGGCGAGAGGTATGTAATGGCAGGAATTGATCCACAGAGTGGGAATTACAAATTACAGCAAGGGCAAAGGATGGTTTTAAGTCAGCCCCTTCTTTTGCTGGGTCCCTAGAACAGGCACTGAGTACTTTTGAACAAGAGACACACTGGAAGACCGGAAGCACCCACACATCATAGATTTAATCAGGGTGGAAGCGGGAAGGTGACATGACCCATCTGACACTGAAACAGTAATCAAATTTCCACTCATCTCCAAACATGCCAGACAGGACAGCATAAAATGTTGTTGCTCAACTCTATTTCTCTCTCAGTAGATGCTGCCTGACCTACCAGTTTCTTACATCTTGTGTTTATTTCTGATTTCCAGTATTTTGTCTTGTATGTCCTAATTTATTATGTAGAGTCATTATCCCAAATCCCTCATTATTTCATTGGAAGTTGTTTTAGGTTATATGAACAAATGTGTCCCAAAAATGACCTGTGGCCAAAGCACAATAGTATTACCCAAATAATTATAATTATTTATCTCATTAATAATTGGATATTGGGATGTTCATGGAGCCTCCTCCTCTGATTAGTTACTTAGTTGCCATTGTAATGATCAAGGCTGAAGGGGTATCGTGGCCTGCACCTCCACCAATTATAACATATAAAAATGTTTCTTCCAGTAATCAAGATAACTAATTAATTACAATATCTTTTAAAGTTTTAATCAAAAAATGATCAATTGTGAGTTTATTGTCAAAACTAGACTTATTCAGCAAAGATATATAATTGATTAACATATATAGTCAGACGTTGAAATGTATATCTCCAAAAGTATCTTCAAAACACACACATTCTATTCAGGAAAAAAGAAATTATAGAGATTTCTCTGCAGGGATTGGCCTATACTTCTGAAAAAAAAGTTCCTGCAGGGTCTACAGCAAAAGAAAAGTTGTCATCACCAGTCATGCGATTGCTAGGAATTATTTATCTCATTCTTTAACTGAGGAACACCTTTAACTTTGTACTTTAGAAACAGTAGTATGTTCTTTTAAAATTGCCTTCAAAAATTAGACTCTATGTGCCGCATAGATACTGAGATCATATTTTGGCATCATGGAACAAACTTTAACGAAATACTAAAAACAATATAAAATCATTATAACTCATTTTGCTTTTATTCTTCTGAAATCCCTTTAGTGTCTACACAGCATTAACAGATGTGCCACTTTGCTGAATATTGGCACTTGAACATCTGAAACAAAGATTTTTTATTCAACAGTCCTAACTTTTAAACATTTGTGGACCAATTAATACTAGCTCCCATGGAAGTTTGTAAAATGTTGGAAGTGACACTGGACAGAATTATTGTGCCAGACAACTCCAAACGCAATCCACAAAATGGGTATAGTGATTTACATGACAATAACACATGCAGCCGCTGCACATTTTATTATTTCTATTGATTAGATGTTATCAAAATGTATGGCTTTGTTTTATCAAATTTAATATTTAATTCAGTGCTTACTAGTATCTATCACTAGTTACTATCAACTTATGTTACAAGAAGAATCCATATTGAATTTATTTTTAAACTTAATTACTAAAATTCATTGCAGGACAGAGTTTTAAACAATGTCTTCACTTGCTATGATTTTTGATTAATTTCCGATGAAGGTATTATTTCATAGTTCTCATTGTGCAAATATATTGATATAGGTCTTGGAATCACCGTCATTATAAAAATTTTAATCTAATAAATGATTCTGCATAATAGTTATATCGTATAAGGTTTCTAGTTAATTAGATATCTACATTCAAGTTTAAATTGTAAAATTGGATGTTCAGATTTTTACAAACTTGCTATCCTTCATTACAACTTCTGCTATATCTAGACTTCCAGTACAATATAGCACGCTTATTGCTATTTCCTTGATAACAACGCATATTAAAACGTTCATCCTTAAGTAGACCATATTGGGACTTGCTGTTGATGAAAGGGTGCCTTCAACACATCAGCAAACAATCATGTTGCTGAAATAATGATCACTCAAAGTTCAAGAAATGCAGCCTTCTTAATTTTGTGGCAGGAAATATGTTTTTCTTACACAATATTCAATGTAAAACAATGTCTGACAATAACATTAACCATGAATGACTAATGCATAGTTCTGATGAAGGTGACTGTAATGAACTAGTATGACTTGAAAGTGCAGTAAGCTTAATGTCTATTGAAGAGGAGGTATGATATTTGGGATGGATAAATCTGATGACAATCGCACTTTGCTTACTGTGTAATTTTAAATGAAAATAGGACAGAGGGCGGACTGTGAGAAAATACCAACAGGTGTTGAATGGTTTCTCTGGGAAACTACATTCTTCAACAAGACCCAGTGGAAGTCAAACCAGCTGAGAGTTTGCTGTATGTGGTTCAATGTGCCTTGCAGAGTTAGTTCAGGTCATACAAGGGCTCATCAATGCATTCACGTAAATGCTGTCAGCCTATCCTGGTCATACCTCTGATATTGTATAGGACCTTAGTCAGGCAAGAGATGGGTGACGGGAGAGTTAACTCCATTCCAATTCCGCATCTGTAGAACAGACCTAACCTTTAAATTTACCAGCTTGGAATTAAAAACCTGCATTAATTATGTATGGCACTGGAATTTTCCCAATCCGTTGTTTCCTTGCTACATTTTCTACATCCAACTTATGTTTATTTCTCTACACTTGATGTGATGGAAAAGTGCCTATTTGGTTGGTGTTAAAATATTATTAAGTGCTTGTATCAAGTTCCTCTGTCTCAAACAGAAGTGTTAACCTATTGCTTTAAATAAAATATACTCTTAAAATAGAGAGATGTTTGAAATAACTCCACAGAGGCTGGTTTCCCATCACCAAGTCACCCTTCATTTACTCATGCATAGTATTTGACACTGGTCCGGCTTCCTCAGGGCCAGCTGGACTTCAAACAGGCACTACAGCTGGCTTTATCCTTGGAAAGTGTGGCATGTGGAGCATATGGAGCAATTCCCGTGAAATTGGAAACCTTTGCAGGTCCGACTGAGCTTGAGGCACACTACTTGAGTGAAGGCAATTGCATAGGCTCACTCAGGATATATCCTGAACAGAGGGACTCTAGGTCAGCCCACAGCAAAACCCCAAAATAAAGCCAAGCCTCAGCCAAACAGTTAAAATTTTCTTCAGGATTCGGCCGGCAAGCCGTTGTAGATGCTGCTGGTACGCAGACGTGAGACAGCTAAAGAATCCCATTAGATCTAAATTAAGTAAGAAAACTCATAGGCTAGTATCCAGAAGAGTGCACACCCTGGAAAGTCCACCTACATCTGGTTTGGAAGTGTTAATTGCTTAGCAACATCCAAATGAGAACAAATCAAAACAAACACCTGGTTAAATGGTCACCCAGTTCTAATGGAGATCGATACTGGCACAACCATTTTAGTGATCGCAGAATCAGTCTTTAACAAAGTTTGTTCTGGACTCCAGACCTTAAGCTTGCACAAGACCTCAGTGAGATTGAGAACCTATACCGGGCAACCTTTACAGATTAAGAGTACAACTTTGGTTCCGGTCTCTTATGAGAAGCAGCTGGTTGAGTTCCTACTGATTGTAGTGAAAGGCTCGTGTTCCAGCTTGATGGGGCAAAATTGGTTGAGAAAGATTCACCTTGATTGGCACAACAGTTTTCGATTAGAAAATGGCTGCCTGAGAGAAGCCCTAATTAAATACCCAGAAGTTTATCAGGAAGGTCGAGGGACTATCAAAGGAGCCAAGGGCACGTTGCATGTAAACCAGGAAGCAATTCCACAACTTTGCAAGACCCGGCCTGTGCCATTTGCCTAATGGAGAAAAGTAGAGGCAGAAATCAGAAAGCTGGAAAGCAAACCAGTCCAGTTTGCAGAATGGGCAGCACCGGTCATACCGCTTTTGAAGCCTGATGGGACAGTTCATTTTTTTGGGGCTTTTAAACAAACGGTAAACTGCTTTTTGCAGCTGGATAGATACCAAATCCCTTGCATAGAGGATGAATACGCAAAGCTGGAAGAGGGGCACTGTCCTTCATGAAGCTGGACATGAACCATGTGTACTTGCAATTGTGGTTAGATGAGGATTCCCAGAAGTATGCTACAATTAATTGCCGTAAGGGTTTGTAGCAAATATGAGACTGCCAATGTGGGGTATCATCAGTCTGGCAGAGTCTGTAATGATTTTAAATTTTCTAGATACACTTGCCGTCACAGCTGATAATATCATATTTTGGACACAGAAAGATCCAGTCCTGGAAAAACTGAAACAGCTGAGGGTGATGAGGGAACCAAAGAGTCATCACAACCAGAATTGTAACTTTTTTAGGCCCAGAGAGACCAGATCACTGTCAGAGGACAATATATTATTATGTGGAGCAAGAGTGATTGTCCTGAGCAAAGGTCACTGCCAGATACTGGCTGAACTCCACCAGGGTCATCCAGGGGTTTCCAAAATGAAGGTGTTGGTGAGAAGTTATGTCTAGTGGCCGGGATTGGATGCAGACATAGCTGCCTTGGTGGGCAGTGTTCAGAGTGCCAACAAGGACAAAAATTACCACCAGCAGCTTCCCCATGTTCATTGGAATGGCCAAGTCCTTTCATGGCCTCAATGTTATTAGTCATTGTGGATATCCACTCAAATTGGTTCAATGTGCATAGAGTTCATTCATCAAACACAGGGCTGACAATAGAAAAACTGCTCACATCTGTTGCAACAAACAGACTCCAGATCATGGATCATTGTTTACCAGCAGGGAATTTGACAATTTCCTAATGTTAAATGGTATTCTTCATATAAGTACAGCTCCATAAAATCCATCATCCAATGGTCTGGCAGAAAGAGCAGTCCACATTTTGAAGGCAGGCTTAAAGAAACAGCCTACAGCTTCACTAGATATCAAATTGTCTCGGTTCCTATTTGATTATGGGACCACCCGTCATGCAACTACAGGGATAGCTCCAGCAGAATTTCTAATGGGGAGAAGACTCCCCCGCACAGATTAAATCTGATCCTCCAGGACCTGGGGAGGGCAGCACAGTGGCTTAGTGGTTAGCACTGCTGCCTCACAGCGCCAGGGACCCGATTTGATTCCACAGTCAGGCGACTGTCTGTGTAGAGTTTGCACATTCTCCCCATGTTT
>NC_063333.1:52080066-52094838 GCF_021869965.1 Rhincodon typus | reverse complement strand
GGCCTAGACCCTTTTTCTGATGAAGGGTCTAGGCCCGAAACGTCAGCCTCTCTGCTCCTATGATGCTGCTTGGCCTGCTGTGTTCATCCAGCCCTGCACCTTGTTGTCTTGGCTAAATTGCTCGTAGTGTTCAGGGATGTGTAAGTTAGATGGATTAGCCATGGGAAATGTAGAGTTACAGGGAAAAGGTAGGGGGATGGGTCTGGGTGGGATGCTGTTTGGAGGTGCGGTGTGGACTTGGTGGGCTGAATGGCCTGTTTCCAAACTGTAGGGATTCTATGATGAAATGGCATCAGGAATGCCAATGCCAGATACAAGACTTCACTAAGCGAGAGAGACAGTTTACTTTATGGGACGAAGTTCGGTGTAGGAACCGCAGAAATAGCCCTGCAGGGGTATGAGACACAGTTGACATGAGGTCAAGTTCAGCGACGTATAAAGTTTGGGCAGGTGCGATGGTCCTGAACAAGCACGTGGATCATATGAGAAATGCAAACTTGCAAATAGGGCAGCAGCAAAATGCGCCTAGCTCATCAGAACAGTTGGAAAAGCTAGCAGAACCATGGATTCTCCATCTCCATCAAGCATTGAAGATACTTCAGAATCTGAGATGGACACAGTAAATTTCCCCGCCTCAACGCATTGCTACCTGAAGAAGAAAAGGGGAGGCAATGGTTTAGTGGTATTATCGCCGGACTATTAATCCAGAGACCCAGATAACGTTCTGTAGACATAGGTTCGAATCCCACCAGGGCAGATGGTGGAATTTGAATTTAATAAAATATCTAGAATTAAGAATATAATGATGACCATGGATCCATTGTCGATTGTCGAAAAAACCCATTTGGTTCACTAATGCCCTTGAGGGAAGGAAACTGCCATCTTTACCTGGTCTGGCCTACGTGTGACTCCAGACCCACAGCAACGTGCTTGACTCTTACCTGCTCTCTGGGGAATTAGGGATGGACAGTAAGTGCTGCCTAGCCAGCGACGTTCTCATCCTGTTAACGAATAAAATTAAAAAAGAAAATTAATTCCTTCTGAGAAGCTCTGGGTGCGAGAGGCAAGCTACTGTGTGTTACATGCTCCCCAGATCTGAGGCAGAGTTGAGGAGCCTGACATGGTGCTAAAATGCTCCAGGAGGAGCTACAGAAAAAAAGACTTATGTCCTCCGGCTTGGGGGCGGGCGTGTGTGGAGTTTGTAGTGATTTTAAGGGGTCAGCCAGGTGGACCTCATAGAATATGAGTTCCCTGATTGGGGCTGTCAACCTGGTCCAATCAGGGAACCCTGGCTGACAGATATAAACAGGAATGTCAGTCATCCTGTCATTCTGAGAGCTGGCTCTGAAGGAACTGGATCTGTGTCAAGGACTTTCTACATGTAAATAAAGGATGACTTGGTGACAGCCTGCCATCCTTGGTGGAGTTGTTTCAATGCCCAGTCCCCCTCCTGGTGCTCAATAACATTCATATCCCTCGTATTTTATAATATGATCTATGCAAGTTGCTCCTCGGGAAGGGTCACAGAAAGGAAATTTTGGATTTTCTGTATCCAGAGGAAACCAAGTGGAACAGGAGTTAATATCAAAGTGGTACATTTACTGCTCTTTCACTACATAACCGCTGACCGTTTTAAGGCTATTCATTATATCATGGTTCCATAGGTAGTACTCAGACTGGAATCTCATATCAGAACACCATAAGACCAACAGAAATATGAACAGGAGTAGGTCATTCAGTCTTTTGAGCCTTCTCTGCTTTTCAATAGGACCATCCAACTTCTCTCACAATTAATTTCCTGCAATTTCACCATATCCCTTGATTTCACTACTGATCAGAATTTATCTATTTCAGCCTCAAGGACTCTGTCCTAAGAGCTCTCCATGGCAAGGAGTTTTCCAAACCCACTGACAGAAGAAATTCCTCCTCATCTCAGTCTTAAATTAGCATCCCTTTATTCTGAGACCATGCCCTCTGTCCTTTGACTCTTCCATGAGTTGAAACATCATCTCAGCATTTAGCTTGTCAAGCAGTTTAGGAATTCTAAATAATAAACAAAGAACTGCAGGTGCTAGAAATCTGAAACAAAATCAGAAATTGCTGGAGAAACTCAGCAGGTCTGGCAGCACCTGTGGAGAGAAAGCAGAGTTAATGTGTCAGGTCCAGGGAACCCTTCTTCAGAACTGATTGTAGCCAGGAAAAGTTGGATTTTGAAGACAAGGAGTGGATGGGGGATAGTGAGTAAAGGAGTAAATAATAGACGGAGATGGAGCACACAGAGAGATATCAGCAGTTGGGCAAACAAAAGAATGGATAAAGTTTGTGCAAGCTGGAAGAATAGCATCACATTTTCCACTTGGGGTCCCTGCATCCTTCAGGACTCAATATTGAGTTTGATAATTTTAGGACTTGAACACACTCTTCCCTGTCCTCTCCCCCCACCTACACACACACACACACAAACACCTGGTCTTAACATTGCATGGGCTACTTCCATCACGGACAACCCTCTCTTACCCACTGATGGTCCCCATTAGCAGCTTTTCTTTCTTCCCAGTTCCAACCCAAACTGTTAGCATTTTCATACCCTGGCATGGGACTCGAACCAGTATCCTACTTACTCAGAACATGGAATGCCTTCAAATGAATTCAAGATATGGATAAAGCAATAAAAATAGATCAAGTGTATGTTTTCCTGAGTTGCTGTCTTGGACCTTCATAAAACTACAGCAAAGTTTAATTGCCAAGCAGTTGGTGGAATCTCTGACTTAGTCTTCATTAAGTCTTCTTGGTTCACTGACAGCAATGTCTGATCTTTTTCTTGTAGAGTTTGAATAAAGTTTTCTTGGTGGACAGATCTTTTGTTTGAGTTAATCGATTCCAAAAAGCAGCTGGTTCAGTGTTGGACGTTGGAGTCTTAGGTTTCATTTAGCAGTTTCTCTTTATTTCACTTAAAAACCTAATACAGGTATCCAACTGAGAATGAGTTTCAACAATATTGCTATAACTTCAATAAAAATTCTGGTGGGAAATAACTAGAGTGCCCATAAAGCTTGCTCCAAACCCACAATGGCTTGAGCATTGTGACTGGACACATCCTTATCCTATTCACCCTACAGCCAGCTTCTAGCGCTGGCAAAACAATCCAACAAAAATATCCAGTAAAAATTCTCTGGCAGATTCCCCTCCAATTTCAGGTGATCAAAGCTGGACCAAGAGATTACATGCAATCTTACTTATGTGCCTAAGCAAGGTTTCCACAACAGCTACAGCATTGCAGTGAGATAAGCTCTGAAGAAATTAACCCTTAGGCACAATTTACAAGAAACTATATTATTGTATTATGACGATCTATGTCATTCACTCCCTTGGTTAATAGCTGATTCATTGCATTAAATTGGTCCAATATAAAATATCAGCTGATTCGGAAGACACAATTAAATTCATAGCCGTGCTTGAATCCTGACAATTTAATTTATCTGATTAGAAAAATGCAACACTTGATCGCATTAGTTGTTTGCAACATCTATTATTAGTTTAATGTTGAGCTGATTTTAATTGAAAAAAAGAATCATTTGGACTTATTTTATTCTGTTTGCAAAATGCAACGGGGAAGTTGAATGAGAGGAAAAGAAGTGCATCAAAAAACAAAAGCAGCTCAAAAAGCACCTTGGCTGCTAGATCAGTAGCTGTACTGCATTAATTAAGTCCAAGCTCCCCAGTTTCCAACTGAGGTTCTGACATTCCCTTGATCAGATGGGAGCTTATGTTCAAGTTACTCTCAAGTAGAATGGATCTAATAGAAGCACTTGCATTCAGTTACATGTCTGCCAATACGCTTGAGGCCTGCTGCGATAAGCGTGCACCAGGGGGACTGGAGTCCACCGTCAACCCCTGGGATCAAATTTGCATTTGATTTGATAAGTTTTCTTCAAACTGGATTGATTTACAGTCTATTGTTGGTGCCTCTTTAAAAAAAAAGGCACCTGCAATCTCTTACAGTTGATGACACTGAAATTAGCATAAAAGAGTTTGCATTTCAGTTACATATCAAGGCGTGATTGATTGTCCTTGAAGATTGCAAATACCAATCCTTCAATCAGGTTCACATTTATCTTCCAATAATCGGAGCTTTTCATGTCTTATGTTTCATCTTGAGGGGTTACCATTTTAAAAAATGGTTCATTATCCAGCTATTGCAACCACAACAACAATAAAAACAATCAATGTAATAGAAAACAAGACATTTTCTAGTACCTTTAAGCAGGACCAATTGTTTCATATTCAGTTGCATTAATTTTGTCTAAAGTTTGCTTGTTTCCTGTTTCATTGCTCTTTGTCAAAAGGCTTTTTAAATTTATTTTAGACAAATCGTGTGACAGGAGATTTACAGTTTGGAAAAAGTTTGGGTGCAACTTTTATAATTGGTAAAGGATTCCCAGCTCACAATCGTATAGCAAGCTGGGTCATATTACCTTTTTCACAAAATCACATCATTGGCCTTAATTTGAACCTGGAAATAATCACTTGAAAAAGGTAATAATGATAGGCTGTAATTCCGTGATTATTAAAGGTTACTGCAGATTGAATTCAGGTAATAATCACACCTGGAAAGAGTTGAAATGTACAATGTGGAACAGGGTAGTAGTACCAGTCTGTGTGGTGCAACGGGTTAGTATGTTCAGCTGTAATCCGGAAGGTTGGTAGTCTGGAACCAGCCAGAGATGCAGCCTTCCTCATTGAGGTGAGGCCTCTTGTGGTACAGTGGTAGTATCCCTACCTCTGAGCTAGGAGGCCTGCATTCAAGGCCCACCTGCTCCACAGATGTGTATTAATATCTCTGAATAGGTTGATTAGAATATGTTCCAGACTGAGACAGGATAATGCAAACAGAGCAGAACAGCATGTTTCACACAGCAGTCCTGCGTAAATGCTGATTACAGTAGTTTGTGCATTGTTTATTGTGGAGCCCATGGATCATGTATATATTGGTTGTGGGCGATTGCACACCCTTTTTCCTTGTTTGAAAAATCCTTTGTTGTACTCTTGTTTGCACTTCAGCCTCATGCTCTTGATTTTTGGACGTCCAGTGCGGAGGGGTGCGGGTAAGTCAGAGGATTGCCTTGTGGGTCTGCTGCTGGGCCTGGACAAGTTAGTTATTAACAGATCCAGGCAGTGGGCTGTGGAGGGGACCATATCTGCTGACTGTCTGCCACTCTTCCATGGTTAAGTTCGCACTTGGGTGTCCTTGGGGGGTGAGCATGCAGTGTCCATCAATGCTCTTGATGTCTTTAGAGAGAGGTGGGCACCGTGGGGGGATACAGGGCTTTATCTCCCTCTCCAACTCCATTTTGATTTTTCTTCTCCCCCCACCGCCACCACATCCCCCTCACCTTTGATAGTTTGCATTGCCTTTAAATGAATCAATTGGAAAACATGGGTGATTTATAGGTGGAGGTTAATAGATAAATAAATAAAAAGGTGATTTGGTGACGGGGAAAAAATATTAAGCTGTGTGTAAGAGCACTTCTGTATATTAAAATGGGGACAAGATAATATTCAAGTGTTTTGATTTGTAAAATTTCCCCAAATTAAAAGGTCATTGGTACCGATGTCAAGTGAATTTTAAGTAGGGAGGTCAGGCACCCATAAACTCAAGCCACAGTTTTTCAGAAGCTTGTTAACTGAGGCATGGCATTAGGATCTCATTTCTAGATTTTCTGACCAGTTGGAGGGGGTAATGACCTGCAGCTGGTGGTAGAAGCTTCAGTGGCTATTTAAAAAAGCAGGGCTCTGTGGTGCAGTGATAGAGACTGTGCCCCTGGTGCCAGGAAGCCTGGGATCAAGTCCCACCTGCTCTGGAGATGTTTCATTATGTCTCCAATCAGTTTGATCAGAAAAGTATCTACAAAGACACTGCGAGGTTTAGAATGAAATCATTATACAGTTGCCTGACAGCTCAGATGGTCTTATGGATAAAGCATGAGCCTCCTGAATGCAGGAATTGTGAGTTCAAGTACCATTGGGGTTGGAGGAAAGTTTGATCCAGAAACAAAAGTTGAAGCCCCTACTCATTCATTTTGTGTCAGTCGGAAAACCTTTAGAGCACAATAATAGTATCTCTAGCTCTGACCCAGATTCAATTCTCACTGCCTCCAGAGATGTGTCATTGCAGGTTGATTTAAATTTGATGTAGTTTTATGTCTCTTGTGGCATAGTAGTAGCACCCCTACCTCTGGGTGAGGAGGCCTGAGTTTAAGACATACCTGCTCCAGGGGTGTGTCATAACATGGGTAAACAGGTTGATTAAAAAGAATGACAATTGTCAAGAGAGGGCCAACTCCCAGAATGTTGGAGTCTCAGTGAGGAAGGGTTGCCTTATAGTTCTCCCCTGCATTCCTGGACCATCATGCTGTGTGCTGTAACGTCCTGAAGATACATTCTGATCTCAGCAGGTGGGAGGAAGAAGTCTTCCTCAGACACCAAGGAGAGTGGCTGGAAGTGGCTGAGGAGATGAACAGAAAGAGTGTCATGCCTCACGCCTGGATGCAATTTTGCAAGAGGTTACTTGACCAGAACAGGAAAGGTATGTGACAAACCACATTCCAATAAAAATCCCCTCACTCTGTAACTTTGCGAAGAATCTCTTGCATAGCATTCTTTAAGCTCACACAATTTTCAGTCTTCCTCCTCAAGGCACATTTTCAGCCTTCCATCTGAATAGCCACAATTTATGTCTACCCTCATTTTATTGTCATCTGATAACAGTTCCACACAGACACTCTCCACCAATATTGTCATTCCATTCTCTGCAACACATTCTATTGCTTTTGTTTTCTTTTATTCATTCGTGAAATGTGGGTTTCGCTGTCTGACAGCATTTATTGCCCATCACCAGCTGCCCAGGAGAAGGTGGTGGTGAGCTGCCTTCACAAACTGTGGTAACCCATATGGTGTCCATCACCCAGACTGTCTTGAGGGAGGGAGTTCTTGGATTTTGACCTAACAACACTGAAGGAGTGATAATATATTTCCATGTCAGGATGGTGAGTGGCTTGGAGGAGAACTTGCAGGTGGTGCTGTTCCCACATATTTGCTGCTTTTGTCGTTCTAGATGGTAATAGTCAAATCTTTATGCTGTCCGTGGAGCCTCAGTGAATTTCTGCAGTGCATCTTGTACATAGTAGACACTGTTGCTGCTAAGCATCAGTGGTGGTGGGAGTGGGTGTTTGTGGATGTGGTGCCAATAAAGCAGACTGCTTTGTCCTGGATGTTCTCAAGCTTCTTGAGTGTTGTTGGAGCTATTCAGGCAAGTGGGGATTATTCCATCATGCTCCTGACTTGTGCCTTGTAGATATGCGTAGCTCATTTCAGTTTCTGGTCAATGGTAATCCCCAGGATTTTGATAGTGGGGGATTTGGTGATGGTAACACCATTGAATGTCAAGTAGTAGGCATTAGGTTGTCTCTTATTGGAGATGGTCTTTGCCTGGCATTTGTTTGACATGAATGTTACTTGCTGATTGTCAACCTACACCTGGGTATTGTCCAGGTATTGTGGCATTTGAACATGAACTGTTTCAAAATCTAAGAAGCTGGAGGAACACAGTAGGCCAGGCAGCATCAGAGGAGCGGGAAAGTTGACGTTTCGGCCCGAAATGTCAACTTTCCTGTTCTTCTGATGCTGCCTGGCCTGTTGTGTTCCTCCAGCTCCACACTGTGTTATTTCTGACTCCAGCATCTGCAGTTCTTTCTATCTCAAAATCTGAGGAGTTGTGAATGATGCAGAACTTTGTGCAAAAGCAACAGCAAGCATCCTCACTTCTGACCTTATGATGGAGGGGAAGTCATTGATGAAGATGGTTGCACCTTGGATACTCCTCTGACAAACCGAAGGCTCTTGTGTTGCAGTGGCAGTGCCCCTACCTCTGAGCCAGAAGGCCTGGGTTTCACGTCCCACCTTCTCCAGAGGTGTGTTGTTTCCCATCTGGATAAGTTGATTAAAAACACCACCTTTCAGAAACTCTTGCTGAACTGACTGACATCCACAACCATCATCCTTTATGACTTCCCCTGATTGCCATTGGTAGGGCTTCTTGATGCCACACTTGATCAAATCAGGCCTAGATGTGAATGGTATTCACTTTCACCTCACCTTTGCATAAGTCTTCCCTTTATTTCTGGTCGGCTCTTTTCAATTTCCCAATTTGCCCATGCGTATGCATTGAAACCTGCTCAATCTGGCCAGGTTAATATTTCCAACTCCCTCATCATGTATCAGTAATGTTAGTAAAGTCCAAAACTCACACCAGTTTGATTGATCTGAGACTGATCTGACACTGACACAAGAGCTGTGTGCATGACAGAAATTGTACTACATACAATATTTAACAGAGGCAAGTTCTTGCTTTGATTTATGCCCCTATTACTTTTTTTTGGTATTATTCATGCATAGTATTGAGAACCTTACCATTTTTTAAAATCCATTCTTCTGTGATTAGTACGATTCAGTCCATAGGAACAACAGTAGACTTTCTAGTCTGTTCTGCTTTTCAGTGACACCATGGCTGATTTTTGACTAATGTTTTATTTGAGGATATACTTGGTAAATCCCTTAATGACTTTGGTTAACAAAAACCTAACAATATCAGATTTTAAATTGACATATGATCTAACTTTTATAAAGTCATTTCGCTTATAAGATTTCTACCCATCTTACAGTCTATCTCTCTAGGTATAAAATATCCAGAATTCCACTAGCCCTTTCGATATTTTCTGAACACTTCCTTCACATTTTGATTCTCTGTACCTGAACTCTTAAGTCTCTTCATACCTCCACGGTTTCTACTTTTCATGATTTACCAACCTTATAATGTCCAAACTTATAATCTATATATAACAAACTATATATCCAAACTTGTAGGATAAGGACTTTATCCTACAATGAATTTATCCTACAATGAATTTCATTTGCCAGTCCTGTCTTGTCACGGAATCTATCAAGAATTCTATAATTTTTGGTTTCCATCTACACTGTTTACAATTCCACCTAAATTTGTCATTGGCAAATGTGGATATGTGGCTTTCTATCTAAGTAATGTATTGAAAAGAACAAGTGCTGGAGATCACAGCGGGTCAGAGGGCATCCATGGAGAGAGAACAAGCTAATGTTTCGAGTCTAGATGACTCTTCATCAGAGCTGAAGTGAATGTGGAAAGGGCAGCATTTATGCTACAGTTGGATGTGTGTGTAATGATGGTGGGGTGTAGAGGTGTAGAGAAGACAGTCCCACTGGGGTTGGGGAGAGAGGAGAAAGGACATGGTGACAAAGAATATAACAAGTAAAGCTAAAAGAAAGGGAAGAAGTGGGAGTTGGTTCACAATTTGAAGGTGGTGAACTCAATATTAATGCCAGAAGGCTGTCTGAAGATGAAACGTTGTTCCGCCAGCTGTGATTCGCTTGAGCATTGCAGCACACCGAGGGCAGACAAGTGGCCATGTGAGCAGGATGCTGTGATAAAATGACCAGCTACAGGAAGGTCAGGGTCCTGTTTGTGCACAGCCCAGAGGTGTTCCGCAAAGTGGTCACCCAGTCTGTATTTGGTTTCTCCAATGTAGAGTAGGCCACAGTGGGTGCAGTGAATACAGTACACAAGATTGGAGGGGTACAGGTGAAATGCTGCTTCACCTGGAAAGATTGTTTAGGCCCTTGGATGGCGAGCAGGGAGGAGGTGAAGGGGCAGGTGTTGCACCTTCTGCAGCAACCTTCTCCTTCCAATTACCCCTCCCCCATTTCTGAAGAAGTTTCTAGGCCCGAAACATCAGCCTTCCTGCTCCTCTGATGCTGTTTGGCCTGCTGTGTTCATCCAGCTCTACACCTTGTTATCTCAGATTCTCCAGCATCTACAGTTCCTACTATATCATCTTAAGACTTGGCACTTTACAACCTTCTGACCTTAATATTGAGTTCAACACCTTCAAATTGTGAGCCAACTCCCATTTCTTCCCTTTCTTTTAGCTTTATTTGTTACTTTCTCCCATTTCTTCCCATTTCTTTAGCTTTACTTGTTACATTATTAGTCACCATGTCCTCTCACCCCTCCCCCAACTCCAATGGGACTGTCTTCTCTTTCAAGTCTGACAGTTAGACACACCATTGTTATGCTATTCGCACATTGTCATCAATTAATCTGAACTATCAACATCTTTTCTCCACCAGCACTCTACGCCCACCACTGTCACCGACACCCCAGCTATCACACAAATGCTACCCCTTCTACGTTCCCTACAGCTCTGATGAAGAGTCATCTAGACTCAAAACTTTAGCTTGCTCACTCTTCATGGATGCTGTCTGACCTGCTGTAATCTCCATAATTTGTTGTTTTCAGTACAGATTCCAGCATCTGCAGTAATTTGTTCCTATCTAAGTAATATATCCTTGAAATAGTTGAGGTTTCAACACACACCCTTTTCAATATCACATTTTACCAATTAATGTATCTGTCTGTTATCCCTATTCTCTCTCTCTATGTCCTGTCACTCACCCAAGTTTCTGACCACGTTAATAATTTGGCTTCAGTTCCATGTACTTCAACTTTAGCTAACAGCCTGTTCTGAGGGACCTTGTCAAATTTCTTCCGGAAATCCACATAAATAATATGGCATTTATTGATACATTTATTTAATTGAAAACTAGCATGGTCAAAATGAATCATATCCTTGCTTTAAAATGTGTGCATTCTTAATTCTTAATACAATATCATGAAAATGAATCAGATAAATATGCAAAGATATGATCAGGTGTGTAAAATTATATTCAAGTGATAGGCAGAGGTGTTTGATCTTTTTTATTTGGAATTGACTAATATATTTAACTAAACTGTGCAACTGTATACAGTTTGTAGCTATGTTTTCTAGACTGTGTTATTTTGCACTGCTGCTGATGCTGTTTCTATTAACATGCTTGTACAATTGTGATACTTAGATATTTTAAAAGCACAATTTATCTGCACTGTAGTACTGTGATTGAAACATTTTATAGCAGTTAATAGCCTTTAGGCTTTTTTTCTTCAACTCAAACTGTATTTTAGGCATATCATGACTTATATACTGCTTGCTAATTTTTAAACATATATACACAAAAGGTCTGTGGGCCCTAAAATGGTTTATGAAATTAACTGTCCGATTTAATCAACACTGTAGCACTTAGCTATTGTGAAACTCACCTAAATAACTAGGGTAGATTTCACTTTGCGTAATGGCAAATAAATTAGTTAGCAAATTGGTTGCAGTGGCTTTTACATCTCTTGATTTTAAACTTGTGACTTCAATGGAGTTAGAAATTGGGAGAGATGTAAAACAGATAAGCAATTCACCATGACCCATGTTACATGATCGCACAAAGTCGAA
Source organism: Rhincodon typus (assembly GCF_021869965.1). Taxonomy (NCBI): domain Eukaryota; kingdom Metazoa; phylum Chordata; class Chondrichthyes; order Orectolobiformes; family Rhincodontidae; genus Rhincodon; species Rhincodon typus. The sequence continues at coordinate 52,083,430 of NC_063333.1, read as the reverse complement.
ATCTATCTTATTATGTTCCTGTGTGTTTGTGAAACACTGAATATAATAGCTGTCTGGCTGTATTACTCCAACTAATCTAGTGAACTTCATTTAGCTTTTCATAATATTATGTTACACAACACAACCTTTTATTCTAGTATTTGAACTGATTTGCTTTCACACTTTGGTCTAGAAGAATATAATAAATAGTGTAAATCAACACTGGTGACCAATGGGAACAAAACTGCAAAGATATGTTATGAAACAGGCAAAACAGTCAGGTATTTATACAGGATTGTATTCTCAGTTTCTACTATTCAGATTACTTCAAAATAGCAGGCATATTTGGCAATAAAACTTTGAAAGGAAGAGATTTAATTAACTATTTTCTAAGAAAGCAAACTGAAATTTGAAAACAAAAGGGATCAGATAACAAAGGGCAATGTCTTCCTTACTTAAAAGATAATCATTACAAGTAATAATCCTGAAATGATCTCCCGCTTTAGGTGGTTTCTTCAGTAACTTTACATTTACATTGGTTCCTAAAGATCAAAATACCAATTATTTATTGTGTATAAACTTGTCCACACACTTCTAATTTTCACCTTTTTTGTATTCTCTTTTGTCAATATGTGATTGTATGTAATATTGGTGTAAAAATGGATAAATTCAAGAGAAGGATGAGCAAAAAGCTATTATTAATGTAGATTAAGTATCGAAGTTAATTTCATTGCAGTTTGGAATTAGTGGTTAATATGTCGACACAAGTTAAGGCACAGGGTTATATAATTCAGTGGGTTAAAATGCAGTTGTTTCATTCATTGGGCATGGACTTAACATTGCACCAAAATCCAATCAGTTAAAGGGATACCTACCACAGACTAAAACATTGTAATTCGGCAACTGGTTCATATACATTACGGAGGGCAGAATATTCCATGCCAGATGTGTACCATCTATATGGGAAACAGAGTTGGGGGGGTGGATATTGGGGTGATGCTCTTTGGAGGGTCAGTGTGGACTTGATGGGCTGAATGGCCTGCTTCCACACTGTAGAGATTCTACATCATTTTTCAATTAGCCACTTTATAGTGTTAAATTTTGTGAAATAAGGTAATGATTTTGAAAGGGGTTTACGTTCATATAACATCATCTCAGACCTAACTGGAATCGTCCTTACTTTAATTTTTGCCACTGGTTCTAGATTCCCCAAGCAGAGGAAATATTTTGCTTGCATCTCTCCTATCTACCCCTTTAAGTATTCTGTAAGTTTCAATGAGACCACCTCTCATTCTTCAAAACTCTAGAGAGGCTCTACCGGCCCAATTTGCCAAAGCTCTCTTCACAGGCCAATCCCACCATATAAAGTCAGGTGAACCTTTGTTGCACTTCTTCTATAGCAATAATATTTTTCATGAGATAATGAGACAAAAACTGCACACAGCGTTCCAGGTGTAGCCTAACCAAACTCCTATACAATTGAAGCAAGACTTCAATACTCATCTACTCAAATCCTCTTGTGATAAAGACTAACATTGCATTAGCCTTCCTCATAGCTTGCTGGATCTACATGTTATCCTTCAGTGACTTAACAACAAGGTGCATATTTGTACATTAACACTTAGCAATCTCTTTCCATTTGAGAAATACTCTGCACACCTCTTTCTTCTACCAAGGTGGATAACCTCACATTTTTCCACATTATATTCTATCTGTGATGTTCTTGACCATTCAATGAGCCTGTCTAAATCCTCCTGAAGTTGTTTTATTTCTTCCTCACAAGACACGTTCCCACTTAGCTTTGTATCCTCTGATTTTAGAAATGTTTCATTTGATTCCCCACCTCCAAATCATTGATATGTATTGTGAACAGGTGGGAGCCTAGTACTGACCCTTGTGAAACCTCACTAATCATAGTCTGTCAACATGAGAATTACCCATTTATTCTGACTCTGTTTTCTGTTGTCAGACAATCATTGATTCACACCAGTACCTTACCTCCTATTCCATGAGCTTTAATTTTTCACACAACCTCCAATCGGATTTTTGTATCAAAAACCTTCTGAAAATCTAAGTTACATCCATCAGCTCTGCTTTATCAATTTGATTATCAAAAGACTCCAATAATTTTGTCAGACATGATTTCCCATTTGCACATCCACACTGACTATGCCAATCAGATCATTATTAACCAGCTGTCTATATATCACATCCTCTATAATAGATTCTAGCATTCTCACTGCTACTGATTGAAGGATAACAGGTCTATTGTTCCCTGTTTTCTCTCTTGCTCCCTTCTCAAATAATAGAAAGATATTTGTTGTCTTCCAGTCCTCAGGAATAATTTCAGAACTATTTCATTCCTACAGAGTGTTAGAAAATGATCATCAATGCATCAACTACTTCTGTAGCCACCTCCTTCTACACTGTGAAATGTATAACATCAGGTCCTGGGGATTCATCAACTTTCTGCCCCATTAATTTCACGAGTACATTCCACTTGGATCTATAGTTCTGGGAGATTTCTGTACCTTCCTCAGTGAAAACAGGCACAAAGTAGTTATTTAACTTCTTTGCGATTTCTCTATCCCCTATTATAAATTCTCTTGACTCCACCTTCAATGGACCACACATTAGTCTTAAGTAAACATTCCCTATATTTTGTACCTACAAAAGCTTTAAAGTCTGCTTTTTGCTAGAATGCATTCATATTCAATTCTCCCTTTCCTTAGCAGTTTGCTTGATCCCTCTGTGTATACTAGAAACCCCCCAATCTTCAGATTTAACTCTATTTCTGGAAATAATATCGGCTTTTTATTTTAATCTTATACAATCCTGAACTTTCTTTGTTAGTTTCCAAATGTTTAGTTGCTGTAAATTATGCAATATTTCCTTAAAGACTATCCATTGCTGATACCCATTCTGCCTCAGCCAATTTGTACTTCCTGGTTTTCATAATTTCCCTCGTTAATATTCAACAGACTTGCTTCAGACTGAACTACCTCACTTTCAAACATAATGTACAATCCTATCACATTGTGGTCACTCATCCTGAAAGGTTCTTTTCCAACAAGGTGGTTAATTAGGCCTTTTTAAATTACATAATACTAGATCTACAATAGCCTGTCTTCTAGTTGGCTCTTCAACACACTGCTCTAGAAAACCAATGCTAACACTCCAGAAACTCATTCTCCTTAGCTTGGGGCTGAATTAGTTTACATGGACTATATGTAGATTGAAATCACACATAATAACTGTGTTGCCCATGCTTCTCTCGTCTCCTGATTTATAGCATATTCCAGACTACCGCTACTATTTAGCAACTTGTAAATAATTCCAACCAATGTCTACTACCCCTTCAGAGATAGCAGGAACTGCAGATGCT
>NC_063333.1:52050281-52079666 GCF_021869965.1 Rhincodon typus | reverse complement strand
GTTTTCAGTCGCGATCACAATACAGCCATGAATTTGCAACGGCTATTAGATCATACACATGTATCTCTATTTGTGTCTTTTAACCATCTATCTTATTTTGGATGCTGCATCCATTCAGGTAGAATGCTGCAGATTTTGTCTTTTTGAAACATACTCAATGCTCGGATTTGTTTCTTCTGTTTTTTTGTTCCCCTTGCATCCTTTCAACTTCCTATCACCAAATTTACCAACCTTTCAATTTGGGTTCCCAGCCCCTGTCAAGCTAGTTTAAAACCACCCGAACAACACTAGCAAAACTCCCTGCAAAGATATCAAACCTAATCGCATCAAGGTACCATACATCCAGCTTCTAGAGGTCCTTAGAAATCTGAATCCCTCCCTCCTAAATCAGTTCTCCAGCTTCATATTCAATTGATCGATCTTCTTGTTTTTATGACACCTAGCACAGAGCACTTGGAGTAATCCTGATTTTGAGGTCCTTTTTAAATTTCAATTTCCTTCCCCTTTCTTCGAATCCACCCGGTCGACCTCATCCTTCTTCGTGGCTATGTCATTAGTACTAATGTGGAGCAGAACCTCTGGCAGATCCTCCTCCCTCGGAGGATATCCTGCAGCCTCTCCATGATATCCTTGACCCGAGCACCCAGGAGGCAAAGCACCATCCTAATGGTATGGAAATATCTGTTTCATACGCTGACTGTGGATTCCCCTTTAATTTCCATTCTTCTTCTTCCTCCCCTGTACAGATAAATTACCTTGTGGTGGTATGGGTTTGGCTTTGCCTCCACTCCCTTACCTGTTTTCAAACTGGAAAACTGATTAACAAGCAAAATAACCTTAGGTGACTCCTGCACTACCAGTCTAGTTTTCTTACACTTCTGGTGATCATCCATTCCCTCTCTGCCTGTATATTTCTAAACTGTTGTCTGACCGTCTCCCTTGTGGATACACCACATTGATTCCAGCCACTGCTCAAGTTCTGAAACCACTGCTCAAAACTGCAGCTGGTGACACTTTCTGCCGATGTGTTTATCTGGAATACTTCTATGCACATGATTTCACACACATTGCAGAATGTACACTCCACATGGCCCTGCTGACTAGCCATCCCATAACTGTAAAAGCTATTTGCTGCTCTTAGAGTAAGTATTTAGTCCTTGAAAAAAAAGGAAAAATTGACTGGAGACTTAAACAGAAACTAAATATTCAACTTTCACATTAGAGATTTGAAATGCCAACGCTATTCATCAAACAAATATTTTCCCTGCACTTGTGATGTCATACTTCCATTGGTCCCAAGATTAGACGTGCCTTACAATTTTACGCTTTGGATGTCTGAAAGTTATTTTTGAATGATACAAATTTGGATCTAAGTGGGAATTCGGGGCAGAGGGGGAAACAGGTAGATAATTAAAAGTTTAAGAAAAAATAAAATCCCGGGTGAGCTGGAGGAGAATAAGGTACGATTGTGAGGCCTAACTGCACTGAGACCAATGGAGTTCTTTTCACCACTCCATTTTCAACCATCACGTCTGATTTGTGATCTGCCTGTATTGTTCAACTTTTCAAGATGCCACATTAATCTGTCCTCATCTGTTCTTCACATCTCTTAAAAGTTTCTCCTTACTAGACCACATCTTGAATGGAATAAGTTTCCATCTTTGGTCACCTCTTATTCTTTATATAAATATTGCCCCTCATTTACATGTTCTGATTTCAGTTCCCATATGCATCTTAATGACAACACGTCTACTTTTCTGCCAACATCCATTATTCTATGACTGTTGCTGTATTTACTAATATTAAATCAAAGCTAAACTAAATCTTTCAGTCAACTGAACATTGGCTAATCAATAGTTGTTCTGTTTAGTTTTTAGTCAGATAATGTATAATGTATATGTTAATTCAGTCTCGTTCTTTAATTGTTGATGTAGGTTATACATGTAACTTGTATAACTGAGTAGTAAACTCCCTATTTTTATATTCAATTCCTCATGCAATAAATGATAACATTCTGTTAGTTTTCCTAATTTTTTGCTGTACCTGCACCTAACCCGTTCTGAACCCCGATCATGTAGCATCCCTGTATTTAGTCATAGAATCATAGCGTTTTACAGCACGGAAACAGAATCTTTGGTTCAACTCGTCCATGCAGACCCTGGGGCAGCATGGTGGCTCAGTGGTTAGCATTGCTACCTCACAGCATCAGGGACCCAGATTTGTTTCCAGCCTTGTGTGACTGTCTGTGTGGAGTTTGCACATTCTCCCTGTGTTTACATGGGTTTCCTCTGGTTTCCTCCCACAGTCCAAAGTTGTGCAGGTTAGGCAGATTTGCCATGCTAAATTGCCCATAGTGTTCAGGGATGTGCAGGCTAGGTGGATTGACCATGGGAAATACAGGGTTACAGGGATAGGGTCGAGGGGTGGGTGGGATACTGTTCGGAGGGTCGGTGTGGACTTGATAGACTGAATGGCCTGCTTCCACACTATAAGGATTCTATATCCTAAATTAATCAAGTCCCATTTGCCAGCATTTGGCCCATATTCCTCTAAATCCTTCCTATTCATGTACCCATCGAGATGCCTTTTAAATGTTGCAATTGTACCAGTCTCCACCACTTCGTCTGGTAGCTCATTCCATACAGTCACCACCCTCTGCGTGAAAAAGTTGCTCCTCAGTTCCTTTCTATATCTTTCCCCTCTCACCTTAAACCTGTGCCCTCTAGTTTTGGACACCCGTACCGTGGGAAAAAGGCCTTGGTTATTCATCCTATCCAAGTCCTTCATGATTTTATAAGCCTCTATAAGGTCACCCCTCAGACTCCAATGCTCTAGGGAAAGTGTCTCCAGTCTAATCAGTCTCTCCCTATAGCTAAAATCCCAGCAACACCTTAGTAAATTTTTTCTGAACACTTTCAAGTTTTACAACATTTTTCCTAGAGCAGCAAGACAAGAATTGAATGCAATTTTCAAAATGTAGCCTAACCAATGTCCTGTCCAGCCAAAACACAACCTCCCACCTCCTATACTTAATGCACTGACCAATAACAGCAAGCATACGGCAAGATGGCTTAGTGGTTAGCACTGCTACCTCACAGTGCCAGGGACCTGGGTTCGATTCCACTGTCGGGCAATTGTCGGTGTGGAGTTTGCACGTTCTCCCTGTGTCTGCCCGGGTTTCCTCCGGGTGCTTTGGTTTCCTTCTCACAGTCCAAGGATGTGTAGGCAAGGTGGATTGGCTGTGCTAAATTGCCCATAGTGTGCAGGGATGTGTGGGTTATAGGGGGATGGGTCAGTGTGGACTTGTTGGGCTGAAGGGCCTGTTTCCACACTGTAGGGATTCTATGTTCATACCAAACCCCTTATTCTGTCTATCTGCAACTCCACTTTCAAGGAACTATGAACCTGCACTCCAAAGTCCCATTGTTCCCCTTCTTTCAATATGTTGATTTCAATCTCTTTTGTTAAATTACAAATCCTTGGAACCCCACATATCTGCTCTGCAACCTTCTCCTTCCAATTACCCCTCCCCCATTTCTGAAGAAGTTTCTAGGCCTGAAACATCAGCCTTCCTGCTCCTCTGATGCTGCTTGGCCTGCTGTGTTTATCCAGCTCTACACCTTGGTATCTCAGATTATCCAGCATCTGCAGTTCCTACTATCTCTGAAGTAATTACCCCTTGTTTTCCATTCTGTGGCAAATGTCAGAGACCATGCAGGCCAGTGCTCATCTGTTGGCATAATGACCTTTCAAAGATGGTACTGGCATCGTGGATGTCAGTCTATTCCAGGACATCCCAGCAGTGACAAGCTGTTCCAGGAATAGTGCATGATAAGATGGGACTAGAATCAGATGAGAGGAATGCCATGGCTTGGGTAGATAGTTAATGAGGGGTGTTTGGTAAGATACAGCGAGAAAATATTCCAGGCCTCGTACACGAAACCCTCCAAAAAGCTCAGTGTAACTGACACTATGACAAAAGTACATAAGACTCAGCATTCTGAGTTTGGTTTGGCCAACAACAGCAAGGGGACAAGTATCATGGTCCATGATGTTGCCTTCCTGCCATCTATCAGCATTGACGATGTCATTATGGATGTTGTTAATAGCTTCACATGTCTGGGCTTCACAATCACCAACTATTCATTACTTGATGTTGAAATGAACATGCAATTGCAAAATGGCCCAACTGGATAATAGATTGTGGAACAGCAACAAAACTGATTGAGGACCTCAAACTGTAAGTCTATTAATCTTGTATTTTCATTGCATTCCTCTTCTGTGGTGAGAGCTGGACAACATATGCTCGACCTGAGAAAAACAGATCTTTCAGTAAGCTGGTTAATTTACTGTACACTTATTGTTAAGGCAATACATACGTACTGAATCAGCCTGTTTCCTTGGACAGATGACAGTCATATACCCAAATCCTCTATTGGATATTGGTCAATTGGCCACTGGTCATGACATTTTGGGTGCCTGTACCTCCTCTAAGAGTACACCTATAAGCAATATATGAAGATGAAAGATACTGATTTTGAAATGGGAGACAGTCACTGACAGTTGTGATCTTTGGTGGTTGACTGGAAGTGCACTAGAAAAGTTGTGTGGAAATGAAAAGCTGAGAAGAGGCCCCAGAGAAAATAAAGGCCAATATACTGTGCTCTTCTAAACCCACTGTCTTCCTCTGCAGCAAGTGGGTCTCTTGACCCCCCACCAGGCAATGCTTTACACACAGTTGAGAACTACACCACACACAATGTCATTTGATGGCATGGAAAGCTATTGCAGATTAATCTGGGTTTTTTTTACTGATGTAGGTTGAGTGATCAATATTGGCCACACGAATGCCCTGTTTTTCTTAGAATACTGCATTCTTCACCTTACCTTTAGGTCGGCCTAGATTTTGAATTTGAGTGTCCTTGGACTGGGACTCCAATTCACAAACTCCTGAGATCATAAGGCTAGACACAGAGCCCAAAAGACATTTAGAAATAGTAGAACATAAGATCTTTTCTTTGAAGAAAGTAATATTTAGACGATATTAAGTCTATGTTTCAATACCTGGAATCAGACACAAAGGTAATAGTACAATGGGGCAAACATGCATACCACCACTTTCCCTCTCCAACCTGTTAATCAAAATGTTTTCATAGTTTTGTCTGATCTGCCATTCCAGTCCATGGACATGTTTAAATCTTGATTTAATCAATATTAATGAGGAGAATTTTATTCATCTTTTCAAATTTCAGTTTCTCACTCAAAAGTGTTTTTTAAATCTAATAAATAGAACATATTTAAACCATATTAAAAGACCAAGGATAATTGAAAGTTAAGAGTCTTTTTTTGGTAAATATTCTCTTATAAAGCAATAAAAGGCAAAATTAAATTCTGTTCACAGTGCTTCTAATTTGTCTTTAATTAAACAATATTTCTTTAAATGGTATGTTCGGTGTCCAACTGTTCAGAGCCGGTAAGATGATGGGTCCTGAGCTGTTACGATTAGAACTGTGTTACTCTCCTGAGAGCCTGGTTGTGTCTGGTAAACCTTTGTGACAACTGATCATTTTAGAAAAGGTAATTAGGTTTTCTTTCACACACTGTTTCTGGCAGAGTAGGTTCTTTGTGTAACTTTAGCAATTCAATCAAAGGTCAACATTAAATGTCAGAAATGTAAATAAATGCCTCACATTCTGTGCTATTCTGCCAGATCACATGTCACAGGCTAAATCAGTATGGCTTTATAAATAATAATGTTGTGTAAGGTTCTCTAAGTAAGACAGCCCAGGGAAATAGAGAAGCATTAAATGGAAAATGAGGGTTATATTAAACTCTTTCATTACCTTGTAAATGTTTGCACTCTTCACTCAGTGCTGTGTAAATATGACTTAAGATTGGCCTTACTTTATATATTTGCCTATTGTAAACGTTAAAACTATTGTCCAGTAATAATATTTTTCGTTGACCTGGCAATGATAATGAGCAAATTGCCAAAAATATTATTTGCATCCATTCGGAAATATAGGTGACAAAGGAGTTCATGAGCCTCCTAGTGGTTGAGTGCCTGAGATTCAGTGAGGAGACTGCTCGATCAACCTGGAGCTGACACATACACTACCAGAAATGTGGCATATGTCGGAAAAATCCAGTTTGGCTGCGTGACACTGAGACAGTTTGTGAAATGTTTAGTAAGATCAGCTGAAACATCTTTGCTTAATGACATTTTGAATACTTATTGTCGAATCATGCTGCTCAGTGAAGAGTGTATTAGATATTGGTTTGTGAAATAGACGTACTTTATGGAATGCATTTCGGTACTTTTCATTAGGTCATAAGTTCATAAGATAATTGTCTGTATTGTTTGAAAATTCTATCTATTTAAATTGTTTATTCATACATCGAATATAGACATTACGTTCCATAATGAAATATTTAGCATACATTGGGCTTTCCCCTCTTTGCTATTACATATTCTGCAATATGAACAGTTTTCTCACCTCCACAATTATCATGCATTAATGTACAATATAGCTCTTAACATGAACAAAATAGGAAAAGCAGATTTTGTGCTGATAGTGTTTCGATTCAAGTATGACCCATTGAAAAATTATGTATATATTTTTATGGTATTGTATTTGAACTTGTGAACATTTGCAGCTCATGAACTTATCACCCATAACCAACTTAGAAACATACATTTGGCTGTAAAATAAATTATCTAGTACTCGGCATGAGAACTTTATCCAACTTGATTTCCACATATTATGGTACTAAATAGAAAACAGTAGAGGCATATATAGCTTATTATGCTTCTATAACATAGGACTGCAATGATCTCAGCATGATTTATGATCCATGCATCAGTACATTATTGTAATGGCATAGTTCAAAGTTAAATATTTTAAAATAAGATTTATCCAGTTTCATCGGAGCTTAATTATTGTTCATGCAAGGAGAAATTGGTTAACTGTGTAAGAGGTCTTGTTAAACGTTTAAGGTCACTGAGCTTCTGGTAATAAGGGGCTTTCCACTCACTTTAACAAAATGAAACTACCAGAACTGACCAGATGTAAATTCCAGTTGGCTTCCCTTCACAGCTTAACCAATGACCTGCTTCCATAGAAGTATCAGAAATGACATGTTTCTTAGGGCAATAGGTTTTGCATTAGTTTAAAACAAATTTGCCAAATTTGTAAACAAATATGCTGTTAATAACTTGATAATTCATTAATTGTTTCATGAAATCTGGAAAGAAAATTAACACAGTGTAGACAGAAGCAAGATTTTTTTTAGCAGCAGGGAATTTCAGAATCAACTCCCTACTCACAGATCAACCCAGCTGCCTGTCTTCTCACCATATCTTTCCACCTCCTTCTCTCCAGAAGCATATCAATTTTTCTCTTGCAACTGTTTTTGCTGACTGCTTCAGTGAGCATCCTTAGTATCCAATTCTACAATTCTATTTCCTTTACCTTTTTTTGCATTGCCTGATGTCCGTTTTTACTTCTAATCTCTTCGCTTGTAATCTGTACCTTGTGGTATTTGTGTTTTTAGGTATGGCAAACCTAGCTGGAAGTTTCTGCCCAATCTAGCCATCATCATAGTCATTACGTTTGTCCCTATGACATGATAATGCCTGGTGCTAGGTGGCAGCCATTTTGAGAAAATCAAAGAGAATTTGATATCACATAATATTTTAGCTCGCTACAACCCAGAGCTACCTACCAGTATCGCTGCAGATGCATCTTCTCTGTGACTGAGAGCTTTACTCTTTCAGATATAGGCAGATAGAAGTGTAGACCGCAGTTTATTAGCATCCTATTTGCTGACAGAGATTGAATGGAGATATACACATATGGAGAAAGAAGCATCAGCTTCATTTCAAGATAAAGACAGACCACAGACCCCTAGATCCACAGGTGAAGGGACACTCGAGGATGGCGACTGTTTCCTGCTAGTGCTTGTCTTTGTGTCTGGGTGGAAGAACCTGGATCCAGGCTCATGGCTAAGTACTTAAGAAAGACTGTAATGTTGAACTTTTAACTTATTTCTTTATTTTCTGTCTTACATCTAAGATTTTTGATTCTGGACACCTATTGCAAAGTTGGGCAGAGTATTTGCAGATTGGAAAGTAGGGTGTTAGAATTTGATGTTTGTAAATAGGAGGAAGACTGGACGGTCCCTTTAAAGGATGATGTGCATTTTCTGTGCTTAGAGATTCAAAAAAAATGTCTGTGGGCAGCTTTGGGTTGCAGGTGCACAGAGAGCTCCTGAAATTGAAACATATGTATCGAAAGCTATATGGGTAACAATCCAGACAGCAGTTTTGTTTTGTTAGCAAGGCGACCAGTTTGAATATCAGCCAATTAATTTAAACCAGGCACTTAGGACTAAAAACCAATTAAATTTAAATCTGATGGTTTTGACAACATAAGACCAATTGTGTGGTAAATTGATATGTCATCAATGGTATAAAAGAAGAGTCCATTTTAAAATCAGTGTGAAAGCAACTGCCATCTGAAAGAGCTAATAACCATCAGCTCTAAAGAGAAAATCACTGGCTCTCACAGAATTCTGTAAGCTTTCAGAGTAACCATCATCTAACCAAAGGTACAGCAGCATTCTTAGCTAATATTCCTAACACAAGAATTCAATAAAGGAAGGTGTTACTGACTGAAGATCAGCGGAGAATGCACAAAACATTCCAGCAGACGTATCCTGGCTGTAATTTTGAAAGACTAAGTTCAATTTTTTTTTTATTTTGGTTTATGTAAGTGGCATTTGCATTGTTGGAACAGCATACCATTAGAATCTTGTTTTATTCGGGAATAGTTGGTAGTTAGAGTTGGTTTGTTAATAGTTCAGTTAATTTGTTCACTGTTAGAATTAGATAAATATATTGTTACTTGTTGATTGTAGAGCAAGTGTCAGGCTTTCATTTCATTTAACCACTCCTTTATAACAGCTTGAGGGTGAAAGGGACATGATACCACTTTTCATACTTCTTTTAACAGATTATAGGGTGCTCCTCTCTGGATGTTTCGGTTTTAGTTATCAGAGGGGGCTGACCTCTGCTTTATAACACACCTTTGTATCTAAGAGGGCACTGGGAATGGTGACTTTGTAGACATTTCATTGTATTCCTGTATCCCTGTACTTGCGTACATGACAATAAAACCGTATTCACTAATAAAATCTAACTCACTAGCAGCACAATTAAATTCTAAAAGTTAGTAAAAATACCTCTGTGAGTAGAATAACTTAGACTGAGGATGGTTTGCCACAATGACAGATTATGTTCCAGGAAAGCAGCAGGTACAGCAGATGTTTTGTCCTGTGTTGTTGTGGCAAAACACGAACTAAGGCAATGTAGCTTTTAATGCAAAGAAGGAAATCTTTACACTGTTAACAATCACACCTCTGCCAGCCCCAACTCAGCAACTGAATGAAATCAGAATGCACAGAAATCCAGGAAAGACTGTGGTCAGGTCAAAGGCTCAAAAGATGACCAGTATAAGTAGATGCAGTTCCATTCTCAGACAGTGCTATAAACAGAAGGGACACTTCAGTGTAGTGAATGATATCTGAACTAACTGCACAGAGGCCGGTGTCCCATCATCAAGTCACACTTTATGTACTAGTGCACAGTATACTGCCTGTCACCAGTCAGCTCGGAGTCAGTCCTCCACTGATGAGATTCTAATCTTCTGTTTATATTGTTCAGCCAGGGCTTTCCTGATTGGCCCAGCCTAACAACCCCAGTCAAGAACCTCTTAGTCAATGAGGTCCACCTGGATCCAATCACTGCATCCCTCCCCCCCTCCCCCACCATCCACCCCCATCCCCCAAACATCCAGGGGTGTAGGCCTGGTCTTTCGCTTGTAGCTTTTCTTGCAACACTTTTGCCCCAGGTCTGGTTCCTCCAACTCAGACCCACACACAGGCTGCATGTACCATATCATGGCCCATCTCTAGCATCCAGAACAACTCAGAAGAGTCTCCTCCTCTTCTTCCAGTGGCAATGGTATTGAGGCTGCATCCATTTCAGACTCTGACATTTCCTCGACACTAGACTGAGGGGGAGCACCTGCGGTTTCTGCCAGGCCTTCTGTTTGTTCCGAGGGACCGGGAATGTTTTGCTCCTGCCCTGTTTGTGAGGTAACGGCTTTCAGGTGATCCACGTGTTTGTTCAGGATTGTATCACCGACACAAACTTTGTAAGTCATGGGACATGACCTCATGTCAACTTCGCCTCGTACCCGTAAAGGGCCATTCCCGTGGTTCTGGCACCAAACTTCATTCCCAACTTAAATTGTCTCTCTCGTTTAGAGAAAGCATTTAGTTGGCATTGGTGTTCCTGCTGCCATTTCACCCTTCCCCCCCCACCAGGGTCTGGAAATATCAGGTTTAACCTGGTGCGGAGTCTTCTCCCTAGCAGCAACTGTGCCGGAGCTATCCCTGTTTTTGAGTGTGGGGTTGTTCTATAATCAAACACAAATTGGCACAGTTTGGTATCAATTGATGCTGTGGGCTGCTTCTTTAAACCCGCCTTCAATGTTTGGACCACTCTTTCCACCAGACCATTGAACGACGGATGTTAAAAATCTGTCTTGATGTGTTGAATGCCATTTGACTTTAGGAAATATTCAAATTCCCTGCTGGTTAATGACGACCCATTTTCTGTGACCAATAATTCCGGGAGTCTGTGTATCGCAAACGATGCTCGCAGCTTCTCGGTCGTCATCCCTGAGTTGGCTGAATGAACCTTATCCATGTCCAACCAGTTTGAATGGACATCCACAATGACCAGGAACATTCAGCCCATGAAAGGACCAGCATATTCAATGTGTAACCGAGTCCAGGGTTTATCCAGCCATTCCCATGAATATGGGGTTGCTGCTGGTGGCAATTTTTGTCCTTGTTGGCACTCTGGGCACTGACTCACCAATTAAGCTGTGTCAGCATCCAACCCTGGCCACCACACATAGCTTCTTCCCAGCATCTTCATCCTGAAAACCCCTGGATAACCCTGGTAGAGATTGGCCAGTAAATGGTGGTGACCTATACTTGGGACAATCACCCTTACTCTCCACAGTAACAAAGGCCCTTTGTTTCTCCCATCACCACGAGCCCTTTGCCAAGGCTTTCCTGTTTGGCCCGGGTTAACAACGCCAATCAAATACCTTGTAGTGAATGAGGTCCACCTGGTCCCAATCACTACATCCTTCCCCCACTAAGTCTGGGGATGCAGGCCTGGTCCTTAGCTTGTAGCTTCTCTTGCTGTTTCAGTTTTGCTAGGACAGGATCTTTCTGTGTCCACAGTCAGATATTGTCCGCAGTGACTAGAAGGGTGTCCAGAAAGTATAAAACCAAAACAGACTCTTCCAGGGGAGGCACTACTTGTTGAGTATCTGCCTGTGGGATGTGGTCCAAGTCATCTGCATTGGCCACTTGGCTTCCTGCACGGTGTTCTAGCTTGTAATTGTACGCGCTGAGAATAAGGGCCCAACGCTGAATTCTATGGGAAGCTATGGGCGGCACTGCCTTGTCTTCCTTCATCATCCCTAGCAGGGGTTTGTGATCTGTTACTATGACAAATTCCCATCCATAAAGATACCGGTGGAACTTCCTCACACCAAAGATGACCGCCAAACCCTCCTTCTGTATCTGGGAATACTTGCATTCGGTATCAACCAGAGACCAGGAAGCATATGCTATTGGGGTTTCCTCTCCATCGGGCCACCAGTATGCCAACACTACCCCGATACTGTATGGGGAGGTAGCGCATGTCAGTACTACCTCTCGTTTTGGATCATAGTGGGCCAACACCTTAGAAGACGATAGCTGCTTTTTCACTTCCCCAAGTGGCTACTTCTTGGCTTCGCAACCATTTCCAAGGCTGACCCTATTTCAATATCTGGTGTAAGGGTGTCAAGGTGGAGGCCAAGTTATGAATGAATTTTCTCTAATAATTCACTGACTGAAAGAAAAGCCTAAACTCTGGTACAGACGTGGGAGCTGGGGCTCTTCTGATCGCCCCCACTTTCTGTTCCAACAGGTATAACTCAGTTTTGTCGATCCTGTAGCCCAAGTATGTTACTTGCGGTGCCTGGAACACACATTTTTACCTTCTAAGGCATAAGCCCGCCTGTGAGAAATGTTTAAGCACTATGTCCAAGTTCTCCAAGTGCTCTTTATTGGTCTTCCCAGTTATTAGTACATCATCCAGATAAATGGCAACCTGGTGGAGACCTTGTTAAATGTTCTCCATGGTGCGCTGGAAAAGGGCGCAGGCTGACGATCCCCCAAATGGCAGTCTTGCATATTGGTGTAAACCCTTATGGGTGTTAAATGGGGCATACTTCTGGGACTCCTCATCCAGTCGTAATTGCAGGTAGGCATGACTCACGTCCAGTTTTGTACAGGACAGCTCCCCCGACAACTTTGCATGCAAGTCCTCTATGCGAGCAATTGGGTATTTATCCAGCTGTAAGAAACACCACAAAGGCAACTGAGCCATCAGCCTTCACAATTGGTACGACCAGTGCTGCCCATTCTGCAAACTACACTGGTTTGATGATTCCTGCGCTCTTTGAGCCAGATCCTTTTACTACCGTCGGTGGAAAATACATCAACTGTATCTAATAGGAGACTGGAATAGATTCTCCAGTGTATGTTCTCAGTGAGGCTGAAGTCTTGTGCAAGCTCTAAATTTGGAGTCCCGAGCAAATTTTGTTAAAGACAGATTCTGCAACCATAGATACAACTGTGCTGGTATCATCCTCCATAGGAACTGAGTGACCATTTAGCCAAACATTAATTTTAATTGTCTCTTTTGGGTTTCGCTAAGCAATTTAATTGTTCCAACCTACACATCGGGGGACTTTCCAGGATTTGCGCTCTCCTGTTTACCGGGCTCCGAGTTTTCCTGCTCATAATCCAAATGAAAAGGGCCAAGTCCACGCCCGAAGGCCGAGTCCACGCCCAAAGGCCAAGTCCACTCCCGAAGGCAGCAAGCACAAACCTTACAGCATACACACAGATACTCAGTCCATCCCTGAGGCCTGGTCCACTTGCAGAAACACAGCAGGCTCCCGGAAGCCAGGCCTACACTCGAGGATATGGCCCAACCCATGGAGGGCCTGTCCGCTACAGAGGCCTGGTCCACCCACAGGGGCGTAGCCCACTCATGGAAACACAATCCATTCGCAAAGGCACAGCTAACTCATGGAGGCTCAGTCCAGATACAAAAAGGTGAAAACTCATGCAAAAGTAAAGTGCAAATGCTCAAAACTGTGGTGTAAGGAGCATGCCTTGCTACCAACTCATCTTTGCTTCGGTTCCAAAAATAACAACACAATGGCTGTAACCAGCCAGTTGAAAAAAGCAGGTCCCCACTGAGAATTAAAATCCAGCAGTAACACTGGCTGTGACCCAGCCAGCCTGGAAATCAGTTCCCAAAAAGTGAAAAAGAATCTACGGTACCACTGGCTGTGGTCAGCCAGCTCTGAGTCAGTACCTTCAACAGCGGCAATTCTAAATCTCCTGGTTATTTTCTGTTTTTTCTCTTTTTTTTCATGAAATAGGAAGACTTTGTCCTCTCGTCTTCCTTCTCTACAGGAACAGTGGCAGTGGCCAGCCAAATCAGAGACCGTCTCCTCAACAGAGGAGATTCTAAATCTCCTGGTTATCTTTGTTTTTTGTCAATTCTCCTCTGAGACAATTCTACTTTCCTGGTTTTTTTTTCAGCAGTACTGCTTATTTTCCCCAGCAGCCTCATTGTGTGCGCGCAGACATGAGACACAGTAAAAAAAACCAGGTGTGCAAATAGCTTTATTAACGTACTATTAACCAGGAAAATCGCCCATGCGACCAAAGCATCAGTGTCAAGTAGAGCCCCTGTAGGGGCAATGCCTATGTGAAAAAAAAAAGTGAGAGGGATGGTAGGGATCAAATCCAAATAGAGTTTGTGGGGGAAACAAAGCACTCCACGCCCCACGGTGCCCACCTCTCCCGAAAGTCATCAAGAATGCCAGTGCACACCACATGCTCCTTCTCCAGGGACACCTGGGCAAGGACGTAGCCATGGAACAGGGCAGGCAGTCGGCCATTATGACCCCCTCCATGGCCCGCTGCCTGGACTTGTTAATGGTCAGTTTGGTCAGGCCAAGGAGTAGACCCACAAACAGATCCTACCCCTGCACACCGCCCCCACCAGCACACGCCCCTGCCCCACTCCCTACTGGGTACCCAAAGATCTGAAGCTCTCCTGGTTATATTAGTCAGCCAGGACCTTCCTGACTGGACCAGGTTAACAACTCCAAACAAGAACCTCATAGCTAACAAGGTCCAGAGATAGTAAGAACTGCAGATGCTGGAGTCAGAGATAACACAGTGTGGAGCTGGATGAACACAGCAGGTCAGACAACATCAGAGGAGCAGGAAAGCTGACATTTTGGGTTGGGACCCTTCTTCAGAAAAAAAAAAACATGTTAGTCAACAAGGTCCACCTGGTTCCAATCACTACAATCCCCTCATTTAAGATACAAGGCTAGTCATTCTGATAGTTCTGAGATTAGATGCACTACAACAATTGTACCAAGAACATCTAGTCCCACTTGTACCAACAACATCTGGATTTAACAAAAAGTTGAGCCAGAGCAAGCTATTCTGTTCAGTGGCCTGGTCTCACAAAATCTTTGGAAGAGATTATATCAAGTGTATTACTTATGCTATTCAATGCCAGGAAGTAAGAGAACCATTGGTGTCATCTTTCTTCCCATCAAGACCATGGTAGTGTCTTGAACTGCACCCCTTTGAACACATAGGTGAAATATTTTTGATAGTAATGGACTACTACTTCAGATGAATAGAACTCAAGCATCTGCTGGGTCACACAATTGGTGCATTGATTACATTGCTGAAGGATATCTTGGCAACACATGGGTTTCCAGAGATTGTAACCTGAAACAATGGACGGCAGCTTGTTGATAATTACTTTAGAGAATGCACAATATCATACAGGTTTACCCATACTTTCAGCTTAGCAAGACACACTCAAGCCAACAGTGAAGCTGAAAGAGGAGCGCATAGAGTGAAGAAGAAGGATAACATTCAACTGGCACTTCTGAGCTATCGCTCCAACCCACTTCATTTGTACTCAAGGGAAGAAGATTGAAAACTCCACTCCCAACTCTCACACACAAACTTATGCCACTTGTACAAGATGAAGACCTGGTAAAAAAAAAAAAATGAGAGAGAAAAAGGGTAATTGATATTCCAGTCAGCTTGGAAACCATAACAAATGTCACAAAGCCCACAACTTATCAGACTTCAAACCAGGATAGCCAGTTTGGATTTTCATCCAAGCTGTTCCAGAGAAGACACCATATCCATGTCCTATCTCATCCAAACTGAAAACGGTACAATATGATGGAACATATGGAAACTAATTTCCGCATAAAAGTACCTTTCTACAGAGTTGAAGTACAGATGCTGAATGAAAACTTATCAGACTCTGAGCAACACCAGCTATAGTGAAATGTCTAGTAGTATCGGCTGAGGTGTTCAGCCAGCCACATCTCAATGTTAATATTATTTCATCCGTATCTTATCCGCATTTCTCACGCGATGTGATGAGATTCTCACTAGGCAGGTGTGAGTACTCAATTGATGCTCATTATTGCTTGTCAAAAGCCTTACTAGCAGTCAAACTTACCTTGAGTTGCAATCTTACCAAACTCAGCACACAAAGTAGCTGTTAGGAGAACTCGATAAGGAAACAAGAGTTGGTTCTTGCAAGGTTCAGCTAGTGCTTACTCTAAAGGACCTCTATGTTGGACACTGGGCACCTACATCTCAGAAATGCTCCATGGGCACCAGACACACATAGCCCACATCCACTGACATCAGCATCTGACATACGCCAGCCTCTATGAAACCTTAAGGCACATCACAGATACATTGGTCAAACACCAGGAGTGTTTCCACCACCTCCATTTCTGCCACCTCTAGCAAGATGCCACATATTCTCCTCCCCTCCCTTGTCCACCTTCTGCAAGGACCGTTCCCTCCAGGACACCCTGGTCCACACTTCCTTCACACCCAACATCTCCCCACAGGCCTACGGCACCTTCCCCTGTAACCAGCGAAGGTGCAACACCTACCCATTTACCTCCTCCCTCCCCAGTATCCAAGGGCCCAAACATACCTTCCAGGCGAAGCAACACTTCACCTGCACTTTCCAGAATCTAGTCTACTGCATTCACTGCTCACAATGTGGTCTGCTCTACATTGGGGAAATGAAGCATAGACTTGGCGACCGCTTCGCAGAACATCTACGTTCTGCTCGCAAAAAAGGACCCTGAACTACCTGTTGCCTGCCACTTCAATGCACTACCTTGCTCCCTGGCCAACATCTCTGTCTCCGGCTTGCTACAGTGTTCCAGTGAATTCCAACGCAAGCTGGAGGAACAACACCTCATTTTCCACTTGGGGACCCTACAGCCCTCCGGACTCAATATTGAGTTCAATAATTTTCAATAATAAACTCTCCCATGTCCCAGCCCCCACCCCACACACCAGGCCTTGTTACCACATAGCCTGCCATTACACACCCCCTGTTGTTAGTCACTAAAAGTCCCCATTAACAACTAATCACCCCCCCAGCCTGATCGTTAGCAACTCCTTTGTCTGTCCAACTGTCTTTCTCTCTCTTTGGGCTCTATCCTATCGTTTACTCCCTACCCCACCCACCTCCCTATTTTCTGCATATAAACTGACGTTTTCCCAGCCACCATCTGTTCTGAGGAAGGGTCACCGGACCCGAAACTTTAACTCTGTTTTCTCCTCCACAGATGCTGCCAGACCTGCTGAGCTTTTCCAGCAACTTTGTTTTTGTTATCACAGATACATTGTCTGGCTTGGCAATTATGGTTGCAACACTGCAGCAAAGACATCATGCACTCATTCTGCACTCAGGGAAATGCACCCAGCTCTTGAATTGGACTAGGCTGCGTTTCCTGGCTCTCTGCTTGCTTTCATGTTCTCACTCACTCTGAGACTACCTGGATGCTCACAACATTCCTGCTTTGCATTGCCTTGCCTTTTTGCACTTCACCCACTCAGCCAGAGATACCTGACTCATATTAGTTCTGTTTTATCTTGCCATTTAGCATAGACACAAAACAGGAAGTTTGCCACAGTTGTCAGCAAACTTCAGTCCAGCCAAGGAAGATGGCTTTCACTCAGAGTTTCCCAACACAAGAAGTCAAATGCAGCCTGATACCAGTCCAGGCCCTGCTCGGGGCAGTCAGTCAGGATTGTCCACTCGTGAGGAGTGAGCAACCGTATGGTGGGCAGCATGCCACCTGATTTGACTCTTTATGTCTATTGGAGGTTGTTTTCCTCTCGGAATAAGATGGGCACAAATCATGGAAAATGAAAGTGCGCAGCATAGTTATTGTGTTGGTGCAGATGGAAAGGTGCCCCTAACTCGTGAGTAGGCAGCAGAGGGGGCATGCAGGGAAATAGAGACATAATATAAATGGGTAAAATCAGAGACTTTGGGGAGGGGACTTTCGTACAAAGTCTGTGTGAAACACTTATGAGGCACATTATAATTCTTCACAGGAGGCAATACAATATCACGCGATCTTGCTCTCTCTTGCAGCATTGTGGCAAGATAAAGCCCCAGTAAGATGTTTCTTCAGTAAAGTTAATGTTTTCTTTATCTCTGCAGACCCTGTAAATATTCTTAAGCAGCATAACAAATGAAGAACATTTTGACAGTGAAGACTCATGTTTTCAATTATTCTCCTTGTTGCTCAAGTGTCATTTGGCTATTATTCTGAGAGTTTACTGATAAAACCGAATACAATTGTAGTTCTTGTGTGAAATACTTAAATTGTATATTATCTTACACCCAGGAGGAAGTCTTCTACTTTGTCTGTAACAATGAAAGGAGTTTTTTTGGTTTAATTGGTTTTCACATCAATTATTGTACATCCCAAAACACTTTGCACTGAATAACCTATTCTTGAAATGTAATCAATGCAACGCGATCAGCAGTTTCAATTTTTTTTAAGTCGATTCAGCACAAAGCTGCTTGAAGTTCTTTCCCCCTTTCAGCAATTGTCAGATCTACTTTTTTTAAAAAACAACCATCATTTTTTGAGAGCAGCATCTGATCAGCAGAGCAGTGATTGTAATAGCAGCAGATGTTCGGATAAGACAGAACCTCTCCTTCAATCACATGCAGGATATATGGAGGCTCTCTTTGTGTTTTTTTTATTTTATGTATGAAGAGCAATGACAAGTTCTACTATATGAGCAGGTCTCCAGCTCCAAGTTTATCACTGAGGGATTTCTTCTTCTCATGTTATCTTTCCTTGAAGCTGCAAGATCTATTGAATGCAATCCACTGGGGGATACAATTAAGACAGCCAAGAGTTTGGTTTCAGTGCTCAAAATAACCATTTCCCCAGATCCTCTAATTATGGGTTCCCTCCTTCCTGTTCTTGCTACTCCTCCAGAGACAGAGTCTCTGATTGGAGGATCAACAAACGCAGGGATAGTAGGGCCCTGTGATTGGAAGAGCTGAGGCACTCACTGCGGCTTTTCCTCTGGCCATCATCTGCACGGAACAATTTGTGACAGCACTTTCTGGAAGGTCAAGGGGAAGAAACAGTAAACGAAAGAGCAGGAGGGAGTCTCCAACAATAATAGGGGTGGAGCAGTCCTGGAAGAAATGTAACCTGGCTTCCCACCAAGCTGGAACCTGCTGGCTGTCTGTGTCCACAGCATGATCTGCTCCCAGGGAACTGGAACTTCGCTTCTAATAATACTGAGTTTTCCTGAGCAAGGTGAATGAGCACTGTCTGGGGATGGAGGAGGGAGCCTTGGCAGCAGCAGGTTGATGGGACTCTCCCTTCTCCTCTTATTTCCCCTTCCTCTTTTTTCATCATCCTTCTTTAATTTTCTTCAATAGGACTCCAACAAAGAAATACTGCAAGCTGCAGCATGAGGACATGTTTTCTTTTGTACAGATTGGGCAATAAAAATATGTAAAACACAACCTGAAAGGTTTGCTTGCAATCTGTGTTGTAAGTATTGACTATTTTCCCCAAAAATGAATTTACTGTCACTATGTGCATATGGTGCAATGTGCAGAACATGTTAATGAGGGCTGAGGCAGTCACCAAAATCAATGGTATCATCTGCGCAATGTTATAAATAAGTAATGGGATAATTTCCTGTCAAATTAACAATATTGCATGATGCTGTTAAAATAAAATTTGTGCTCTGTGGATTGTTTAGTAGTCACAGTGTGATCACCTATAGGGTGCATGCAAACTACTGCTAAATTACAGCGTATCATTGCTGCTCTTAATATTAATGACCGATGCTGCATATATAGGACAATATTTGTAACTAGATGCTAACAATGGGCATTATCAAATGATGATGACTTCTCTGTGGTTGGTGAATTATGAAAGGGAAAAATTGACATGCTTGTTTGACGGGGATAGGGTGACTAGAGACAAAGGGTACACATCGGGCCCATGATTTCTCTCCTTGATCCTGCTCACCCCAGCTTAAATATAACATACACTTTGGCATCAAGGAGTCCCAGCAAAAGTAGACTCAATTCAAATCAGGAGAAAGCTTCTAGTTGAAGTCTTACCTAGCACAAAGAAAGATGATGTGGTTGTTGAAGGAGATCAAACATCTCAGACATTACTGCAGGGAGGTCTTCAGGGCAAATAATTTTTCAATCAACCAGTTCAGATATGTTGTCATATTCCTCTGGAGCAAGTGGGACTTGAACCCAGGCCTCCTGGCTCAGAGACATGGATACTACTATTGCACCATAAGAGCCTTGAGTTCCTCTGTTTCATGTGTGTTACCAATCTTTTACGCTATGAGTTTGTATCTTGTGTAGTGTCTTTGTGCAGATGTTGTTGGCAACTTCTTGTCAATCATTTTCAGTCACAGATGACTATGGTGTCAAAACTGTATCTTGTTAGACTTCTGCGCTTTTTAAAACTGTGACTGAAATGTGAAAAAGAGACTGTTTTGAAACCCAGGGATATGCAAGAATGGCTGCATGTTTTGAGAGTAAGGAATCTGATACCTTGTGTTTGTGTAGATGTGAGCTCCAGCAATATGTTGAAGTACGGGAGCCAAGGGATTGTTTACAAGTGAAGCTGAACTGGTTTGTAAACTAGGACCAATCATCAATGTCAAAGGTCCTCTGCCTGCTAACAACAAGATGATTGGTTATCAGTTAGCTGAACGGCTTGGTAGACAAGCAGGTATTACCCTTCTTAATACCCGAAATGTTGACTGCTCCTTTCGTCCATGTGCTGCCTGGCCTGCTGTGTTCCTCCAGCCTCCTGTTTGTCTACCTTGGATTCCAGCATCTGCAGTTTTTTTTTGCCTCTAGCTGAACAGCTTGCCTGTGAATAAGACAATGAGAAACTTTGCCAAACCAGAAGAGAAACTAACAAATCTGCATGAGACAAAATCTTTCTCTCAGTTCTCTGCAGTGAGCCACTTTAAACCAGAGGAAAACTAGCTTTTATTTCCTTCAGCAGTTAATGCAAGTTATGACTTTGAATTGGATAAGATAGAAACCTTAAATACATGAACCTGCCACCCTGAAGCCTCTTGCAAACCAGTGGAAGCATTCAGAACAAGAAAAAGAAAGGTCAGGAAGAAACCTTTGGATCAGCACAAACCAAGTGATCAAATTTTACAAACAAAGACTACAGAACTATTTTTCCATTTTTTCCTCTGCCCATGTGTTTCTTTTTTATCCCCATTTATGCCTATCGGTTTGTGTGTGTACGTAACAGGGTGCTTATAAGGGGTTAGAGTTTTAATTTGTTCAATTAAATTAATTTACTTAATTTAGTTTAGTTGTTTACCTGTAGCTAGAATCTAATGACATACAATAAATAATGATTTCTTGTTAAGTATAGAAGATTGATCTATACTTTGTATCAACCTAGGTCTGAAAATCAGGAAGTTCGGTGATTTTGTGTATTTCTTTTAAAAATATTTATCATTTGTGATGATGCTGGGAATAGCCAGGCTTGATTTCCAACACATTATCCCAGTGAATCATGACAATGGATATTGCATCTGAAAACATTCGGCCATCAAACCCCACTGTTACGACCTCCTCAAAGTGAAATTTTGAACTAAATTCTTGTTGAAAAGCTTATGGATTACATTGGAAACATTAAAACACTAGGAAAACTACCTGAGCACATGCATCTACACATCTGTAATGGTGCAGAAACTACAGTATCAACAATCGCAGGTAGTATCTTTCACAAAATAAAACCATATAATTTAAAATATTTATGGTAGTCTGCTTAGCCAAAGGTAAACCTAAGATCACATTGAATGTAATGAGGTTAAATTGATCAGTGAACATTTCCATTACTATGAAATTCTGGAGTGTCACTTCATGATGCACAATTGAAGAGAACAGCAGAAGGTGCATTCAGTGACATCATTCAGTAAAGATTTTTCAGACGGCTGAGTTTCATGTGTTGGCACCAGATGATGAACCCATGCTGTGGTGATAAAACCTATGTTTGCACTAGTCACTTCAGGCAGAAACTTTGACTTCTTGCTCTTCCTGTGCGATACTTACTCACAGAATGGATTTGTGTAAAATAGCTAAATGTCCTTTATTTAGCGATGCTGCAAATATTCACATCACTATTTATAGTTACTTAACATGTGTTTGATAATTTAGGACAGTTTAGAGTTCACTTCATTTAATGTTTCGAATGAGGGACATCAATCAATATACAAGCCTACTTAGGAACAAATGTATTAGAAACAGGAATAGGCCATTCAGCCCCCTGAGCCTACTCCACCATTCAATAAGGTCATGATTGTGGACTCAACTCCACTTTCCTGTCTATCCCCAAGTGCCCTTGTTTCCTTTGCTAGTCAAGAATCAATCTATCTCTGCCTTAAAAATACTCTATGACATTGCCTCCATAGTTCGTTGTTAAAGAGAATTCCACAGACTCACAACTGAGAAGAAAATTCTGTCTGTTTCCATCTTGAATGGGGGAACCATTTAATTTTAGTCTGTGTCCCATAGTTCCAGTCTGCCCCAAAAAGGGAAACATCCTTTTAGTATCCCCTCTGTCAGGTCCTCTCAGGATATTGTATGTCTTAACAAATAACAGGGAAGGAAAGATCCATTACTATTTACCTGACATTCTCATCCATCTGCTTATTCTTCTTCATATGCCAAATTGAGTTCAGCGAGGGAAATAAACATGCAGAAGGAACTTAGGCAAGCACATATACTGCAGAATCCTTAAGAAAATGAAGAAAAATATAATAGGCAGAACTTATATCGTAATTAGAAGTACTGAAGATTTGAAGTGAGACTGTCAATATCTGAAAGAGCTAACAAGACAGGTTTAAGTCTTTGATATGATCAGATATCAATGAATTGGTAAGGAATAAACAGAATGGAGCTGAGCCTAACTCAGCAGCACTGAAATTGCTGTGGTTGAGCCAGGATAGAGAGTCGTACTCATGTATCACTTTAAAGTACGTTTGTGAAAATTTCAGGAAAAGTCATTGAAAGACCATTGTTTAGGCAATAACATATCTAGAAAAATTTAGCTGAGCAAAAATCATGCAGTCTCTGTTCAAGTTTTGTCAAATTTGATAAATGGGAATTTTTAAACAGTCTCTGTGGCATATTCAAGAAGTAAAAAAGTCTTTCCCCCTCTCTCTCTCTCTATTGTCTCTCCATGTCCTGAATCTGCATTGGCAAAGCTTCATATGGAATTAGAATTCCAGCTCACATCTTGTCCCTTTTTGTCTGTATGTGCTGTCTTTAGTCTTCAGGAAGAGAACAGAAAAAGGACTAAGTTTGCAAAAGAGAATTGTGAGGGAAAATGTAAAACTGATGTCTGAAGTCATCAGCCTCATTCTACTGAGGTGTACAAATGTGGAATTCAAGAACTTTTTGCTGGCAACATACATGGTGCTTATTTATCATGGCTAATGGGCCATTAAACAGTGATCTTTGCATGCATCAATCCCAGTGCCACTGCTCTCAGACCACACTTTACACCAAAGTATAAAGTAAGAATAATTCACAGATATGATAAATAATCATTCACTGAAAGAAATATGTGACTTGTTAGCAAGCCCAATGTGCAGATGTGTCAGAGGAAATTTTGTTTTGAGTTGCAAGATGTACATTTTAACTTTGGATGCGTCATTAGTGGGATAGTATTATTGCTCGTAGTTTGGACAGTCTGTCTTCACGGGATCATTGATGTATCAGATAAAGCTCAAAGAAGTTTAAGAGGAAGCATGAGCCACAATTTTGTGATGTTGACAAAAATATAGCTTATCGAACCACTAGTTCATTGAACCATTACCAAACCTTCACTAATTTTTGACAGGCTAGCCACTCTTCTTAATTTCGATACATTCTCTGCATAAAAAGGCACATGAATAGTGGTCAGCATCATGATAAACTGGGAGGTGTGTGGTTAGATCTCAATTTAGCAAGGCATAGGTTCTTAAGGAGTTACTCTTTATTATTATTTGAAAGAATGCTGGTTATTGCAAAGGGGAATATATAACTGCTTGGTTGTACAGCTGCTTACTGAAAACAAAATGCAGGTAAGGAGGACTGTAGGGAGAGCCGCCCTTTTTAATGGTGACATTTTGGAGGTGCTACTGTAGAAGCTGCAGCAAAAAGAAGTGTACTTGTAGAGGGTAAAGTGAAACTGAACATTCCTGAGTCCATTGAGTCTTCCAGGTCCATAGGATATGGAATTAGACAAAGAGCAAGACCTTCAGTAGCAATAGGAGTGACAATAAAAAGTGCATGGACCTTGCCATACATTGTTTCTCCAATTGGGCATAATTCATATAAAACAAATGAAGCATGCGATCTGTAATACTCTCAAGAAGGTATCAGGTGAAATATGGGGACAACCTTTACACACACTTGATTATTGCAGAAAAGGTGCGCAAATCACAGCAGGAAATTCTGATAAAAAAGCTGTCAAAGATTTAATTCTTTACACTAGAACTGCAAATAGAGCCATCAGGTACAGTGACAGGTGACAAGTAATTAAAGCTGCGATACATAAATGTTGATAGGTGTGTTCTACCACCAGGACTGGTGCCAGGAGAGATATGCATGTTGCACTGGAATGTACTGACAGGGCAGCTCACAATAACATGCTTTTGCCAATTTCAAATATCTGGATCTCTTAAAGGGACCTACATTATTTAGACGCACATTGCTAGGGAATATTTCAATAGTAAACATTTGTCGGGAATTATAACTATGGAGAGAGTTTTCAGAGAAGTTCTGTCACTTTTCTTGTTCTCAATGTGACTCTTAATAAAGCTGTCACTAAGTAACAGAGGCATACAACACATAGCTGTATCTGAACACAATAGAGTGTTCAGGAATTGTACTGGTACAGGCATCCCATCTCAAAATCTTTGGAACATACTTTACCATTCTTTGTCTCCAGATGAGCTAATATCATCAAGTGACAGCTAGGGCCTGAACAGTACATAGCAGATAATGGTACACACTTCAATTTGTGTACAAGCATCATTCAGGAAACAGAGCATTCCTCAGCCAGGCTATCTGGTTAGGTCAGTCAGAGGGATGGACCACGATCAGTCCGTCAGCTCCATCCACACAATCTAAGGAGAAAGAGGAATGTGTGGGAACAAAGAGGTGTGCTGCTGTGGGAAAGAGACCTGGTCATCTCTTCTTGGGCTGCTGTCTTGGAAATGGGGCATGAAAGTTGTGAACGGGAACAACAGTGTTTGTGAGGAGGGATATGGTTAGGGGAAGGGGGCCAGGCAGGAAGGGGCATTTGTCCTGGCTTCAAAAGTGAGACAGTGTATGACCAGACTTGACATGGCCACCTCATATGGGGGCAAAGGTTGGCAGGTGCAGGCTCATGTAGACAGGTTGTGGCAGGACCTGTGGAGGTGTAAAGGCAAGGGAAACCTGGAAAAGGATTTTGATGTTCAGGGCCTCACCGACACGTAGATGCAAAGGCTAGAAACGTTCCTTTGTGCTGGATGTCAGAAGTTCACATAGGAAAAGAAAATAGGTGTGAGCACACCCAGAATGGGCAGGGTAAATAATTTGACCTATTCAGGATCCACTGCTGTGAAGGCTTTTAAGGGGAAAAGCATTTCACATATATCCATGATTCTATGGAATACAGACCTATGGGGTTCCTAATTTCTGATCCTATAATGCTTTAGTTCCTTGTGTGCTCTGCACCTCCCTGCCCCAGGCATCACTGACCAACTTAATGACACCAGCACTTTTGGACACAAAGACTAAGGAAAGAATAGAGATGTTTCAGAACGAGGGTCAGTAGCGTCAACAGGATACATTGCTGATGTTCACTTTTGTTCCTCTTGCTTCGAAATGCTACAACAGTCTTTCAACATAGTCATTGATCCATGATACATTCAGTATGGACAGAAAGTTAGACATCATGCTGGCACAATTACATCCAGGGTTACATACAGACTCAAACAGATATAGTGTCAAAACAATTAATTTTCTACCAATGTGAAACTTCATATACACTGCAATGTCATCCATGCCACCAAAGGGCCCTTGATAGGTTTTCATCTTTCTCTCCTTCCCTCTACACCTTAGTGTACTTCATTGTTCAAACGAAACCTGCCAGAGGCAAGCAGACCTTCCTCAGCTTCAACTTCCAAGAGTTGTAAAGGGGCAAGAAGGGTGGAGGACCACCTCTGGAGTGTCCTGAGAGCAAACTTTAGAGAGGCACTTTTCTGATTCATCTCCTGGATGGGTAATAAACTCTGAAGAAGAGTCCTGCCACATTCAAAATGTTAACTCTGTTTTCTCTCTTCACTGACATTACCAGACCTATGGAGTTTCTCCAGCATTCTGTGTTTGTTTCAAACATCCAGAGTATTTTGCCTTTATTGAGGATTTGTCCTTTTTTTCATGAATATCCTCCTGATCAATTTTAATAGGTCTCCAATATCATAATCATGAACCAATGCAAGTGGAATAAACCAAGTAGATTCATATGGGGAATCTCGAGCAGCAAATAGTAATAAATCTAATGCTTTCTCCGGATCCTGTGGATATTTGTGTCAGTATGTCTTCATCCAAGTTTTGAGAATCTGATGGTACCTCTCCAAACCTGCTTGTGTTAGTGGACGAGACGTAGTTGGCTTCAATTGTTTTAAACCTGTTCTCAAGAAAAAAAATTCTTCATGGTAACTTGAGCCAGTGTAGGAACTGAGCCCATGCTGCTGGTATCACAAACTGACCATTCAGCCAACGGAGCTAACCAACCCCCAACATTTCTACCATATCTCTACATATAACTGTCCTTAAAGAAATAGATTCTGGGAATGGGGTTATCACATCCATAATTGTAAGGATATACTATGATGACCTGCTTTTGTTTTTGGTAATGGCCCTACACACGATATCAGGACTCAACTGAATAGCTACTTTAAAACTGGAATGGGTATAAAAGGCGGTGGCTTAATTATATGTTTAGGTTTTCCTACTGTCTGACATGTATGACATATTTTCCACAACTGCATTGCATCTTTATGAAATCTTGGCCATGTAAAACATTTGTTTATCAATGCCTGAATTTTCTGTATTTCTAGATGCCCCGTCATAAAAATTTCATGTGCTACTCACAATATCTCCTTACAATTTCTGGATGGTATCACTGTTTGATGAACAAATCTCCATCTTTCATCACAAGGCTGTGAGGATGTCTCAACTCACATGTCAGAACTCTATTTCTAATATAATAACATTCCAGAACTCCTTTAGCTTCGCTTTCAGTGTGACCTGTCTGTGTTAACTTAGTTCATTCTGGGTTTGCTTCTTGAGCCTCAATTAAAGAAAACATGCCCAGCAGCTTTGGTTGGCATGGTGGCCCAGTGGTTAGCGCTGCTGCCTCACAGTGCTAAGGACCTGGTTTGATACCAGCCTTGGGTGACTGTCTGTATGAAGTTTGCACATTCTCCCTGTATCTGCATGAGTTTCGGCCAGGTATTCTGGTTTCCTCCCACAGTCTAAAGTTGTGCAGGATAGATGGATTGGCCATGGTGAATTGCCCTATAGCATCCAGGGATGCATAGGATTAGGTGGATTAGTCATTGTAAATACAGAAATGGGGTGGATCTGGGTGGGATGCTCATCAGAGGATCGGTGTGGACTTGATGGGCTAAATGGTTTCTATCTGCACTGGAGGGATTCTATGCCTCTTGTGAATTACCTTAATTTTTAATTAGAATTTTATCTACTCTAACATCTACTTGTGGTATTACTGTGACATCTGGTGATGGAGTTTATTAATGAATTGCTCTGGTTAATACATGAAATGGAAGAAGTTCTTGCCATGGCTCTGTCCCTTTAGCCTGAACTGGACTTTCTATGATTATAGGTGAACCTGTAACTTTCACTCCAGCTAAATCTTTCACCAGTAGTAAATTGCCTTCATGCACAGGTAATTTCTTAAATGCCCCAACTACCACTCGTCCAGACAGCAAGCCACATTCTAACTGAACTTTGTACATTGGAAGTGGAATATATTGTCCATCCATCTCATTTCCCAACACTTTGGCTTTCATTGAACTCTTTGGAGGGAAATCTAAATCCTTTTGCTGCAGGAGAGTGTGAGTAGTCCCTGTATCCCTTTGCATAATTATGGGCTTGGAAGATTGATTCGGAGAAGAGGTTATCTTTCGTTTGGAAAAAAACCTTTATGTCTCTCATCTAACTTATGCACCTCTAATCCCTTAGTTGTAGTTAAACCTGCAATTTAAAAAGTAGGAGTAGGCCATTCACCCTTAATTGATCTATAACCATTTCCTTTCAAGTTCTTCATTCATTCTCCCTCATTCTTCCAAGCAGTAATAAGTCTCATGGATATCCCTCACATCTTCTAGCATGCTGAATGAGTGTTATTACAATGGGATCACCTCAGATTCTGTTTCTCACCTCCATCCTCAGTATGTTCCCTTCTGATCTGAGGAGGAGACCTTGGGAGCTCCCAGCTATCCATTCTTTACCTTGGCCACTTTCAGTTTTTTATTTTTCTCTCCCTTTCTAAATTTATGAGAATGTGGTAGAGTATGAGAGTGGTAGGGTGTGCAGGGTAGTTTGATCTTAGGTAGGATAATAAGTTGGCACAACATTGTAGGCCGAAGGGCCTGTACTGTGCTGTACTGTTCTGTGTTGTATGTTCAAAAAGTTTAATTTTATGGATTAGCTCATAATTGTCAGCCATTATTGCTGCCTGTCTAGCAGTTGCAACACTTTGGTTCTCAACATGGATTCTTATTATGGAGGGAGCATGTTTTTAAATGCTTCTAAGAGCTCATACATAGTTTTGGTGTCTAAGGCTCATATCCACCTGTCAGAATTACTTGCTTGACGCTTTCAAATTCAATGCATTTTGGCAAAGCTAATTCTTTAACATCCAGAACCTTTGCCTGTAGGTCCCAGGTACTAACTTGTATGCAGACAATACAGTCTTTTCACAGCATCATAATTCTGAGAAATTTTCCGTGCATAATTTTCCTGTGCTTTACCTGACAACTTGCTCTGCATGAGCAGTAGTCTAGTCTTCTTTTGTCTGATTCATTTTTCTAAGCATTTTCTCAAAAGCACATGAAGAATGCATTCACATTCTTTTTCTCAAGTTTTGAGAGGGCCTTTCAAGTTTAAACATTTCCTTACCGCACTTTAAAAAATGACTCAGATTGTCCCCAGTGGGTCTTGCATCAGCATCTGGCATCTTCTGTTTCAAGATTCTGTACCTAGGTACCTGTATACCTAAGACAACACCATAAGTCGTGACTTGTAAACTTTTCATATTCATATGAGCACATGTGACAACAAAGCAAATTCTAAATTCAATGTCATCATTTTAAACTTATATTCATATTCTTTGCTTTCTGTTTGTTTTAGATTTATTTATTTGTCACATTTACTTAGTGTAGGAATACATAAGCACAGTGAAAAGTACACAAAGTTGCCATTCACTAGCATCCATTTGGTTGCAGAAACCAGAATTAAAAGATTTTAACAGACCCAAAAGGTAAGCAAGAGAAAGAGAAAAGTCCAGGTGTCAGAGACCCAAGTCCCATCTCCACAATGGTGCAGGCGTCACTCCAATTGCCAGGACACTCGGGAGGCTGCTGCCACTGCCATGCGAAAGGCCTGTTCTCGCTGCTCTTACCGATTGCCGCTCTCACTGCCCACTGTCGCTGCCTCACTGGCCCCTCTCTCACTGCCCACTGTCGCTGCCTCACCGGCCCCGCTCT
>NC_063333.1:51981165-52050271 GCF_021869965.1 Rhincodon typus | reverse complement strand
TCGCTGCCTCACCGGCCCCGCTCTCACTGCCCACTGTCGCTGCCTCAAAGAACAAAGAACAAAGAAAATTACGGCACAGGAACAGGCCCTTCGGCCCTCCAAGCCTGCGCCAATCCAGATCCTCTATCTAAATCTGTCGCCTATTTTCCAAGGATCTGTATCCCTCTGCTCCCTGCCCATTCATGTATCTGTCTAGATATATCTTAAATGATGCTATCATGCCCGCCTCTACCACCTCCGCTGGCAGCACGTTCCAGGCACCCACCACCCTCTGCGTAAAGAACTTTCCACGCATATCTCCCTTAAACTTTTCCCCTCTCAACTTGAAATCGTGACCCCTAGTAATTGAGTCCCCCAGTCTGGGAAAAAGCTTCTTGCTATCCACCCTGTCTATACCTCTCATGATTTTGTAGACCTCAATCAGGTTCCCCCTCAACCTCCGTCTTTCTAATGTAAATAATCCTAATCTACTCAACCTCTCTTCATAGCTAGCGCCCTCCATACCAGACAACATCCTGGTGAACCTCCTCTGCACCCTCTCCAAAACATCCACATCCTTTTGGTAATGTGGCGACCAGAACTGTATGCAGTATTCCAAATGTGGTCGAACCAAAGTCCTATACAACTGTAACATGACCTGCCAACTCTTGTACTCAATACCCTGTCCGATGAATGAAAGCATGCCATATGCCTTCTTGACCACTCTATCGACCTGTGTTGCCACCTTCAGGGTACAATGGACCTGAACACCCAGATCTCTCTGTGCCATCAATTTTCCCCAGGGCTTTTCCATTTACCACATAGTTCGCTTTTGAATTGGATCTTCCAAAGTGCATCACCTCGCATGTGCCTGGATTGAACTCCATCTGCCATTTCTCCGCCCAACTCTCCAATCTATCTATATTCTGCTGCATTCTCTGACAGTCCCCTTCATATCTGCTACTCCACCAATCTTAGTGTCATCTGCAAACTTACTAATCCGACCATCTATACCTTCCTCCAGATCATTTATGTATAATACAAATAACAGTGGTCCCAACACGGATGCCTGCGGAACACCACTGGTCACAGTTCTCCATTTTGAGAAACTCCCTTCCACTACAACCCTTTGTCTCCTGTTGCCCAGCCAGTTCTCTATCCATCTAGCTAGTACACCCTGGACCCCATGCGACTTCACTTTCTCCATCAGCCTACCATGGGGAACCTTATCAAATGCCTTACTGAAGTCCATGTATATGACATCCACAGCTCTTCCCTCATCTATCAACTTTGTCACTTCCTCAAAGAGTTCTATCAAGTTGGTAAGACATGAACTTCCCTGAACAAAACCATGCTGCCTATCACTAATAAGCTCATTTTCTTCCAAATGTAAATAGATCCTATCCCTCAGTATCTTCTCCAGCAGCTTCCCCACCACTGACATCAGACTCACCAGTCTATAATTACCTCGATTATCCTTGCTAACCTTCTTAAACAAGGGGACAACATTTGCAATTGTCCAGTCCTCCGGGACCTCACCCGTGCTCAAGGATGCTGCAAAGATATCTGTTAAGGCCCCAGCTATTTCCTCTCTCGCTTCCCTCAGTAGCCTGGGATAGATCCCATTTGGACCTGGGGACTTGTCCACCCTAATGCCTTTTAGAATACCCAACACTTCCCCCCTCCTAATGCCGACTTGACCTAGAGTAATCAAACATCTATCCCTAACCTCAACGTCCGTCATGTCCCTCTCCTCAGTGAATACTGACGCAAATTACTCATTAAGAATCAGAGATAGTAGGAACTGCAGATGCTGGAGAATCCGAGACAACAACGTGCAGGGCTGGATGAACACAGCAGGCCAAGCAGCATCATAGAAGCAGAATGCACTCATTTTCTCTGACTCCTCGCACAACTTCCCTCCTTTGTCCTTGAGTGGGCCAACCCTTTCTCTAGTTACCCTCTTGCTCCTTATGTACGAATAAAAGGCTTTGGGATTTTCCTTAACCCTGTTTGCTAAAGATATTTCATGGCCCCTTTTAGCCCTCTTAATTCCTTGCTTCAGATTGGTCCCACTTTCCCGATATTCTTCCAAAGCTTTGTCTGTTTTCAGTCGCCTAGACCTTATGTATGCTTCCTTTTTCCTCTTTGCTAGTCTCACAATTTCACCTGTCATCCATGGTTCCCTAATCTTGCCCTTTCTATCCCTTATTTTCACAGGGACATGTCTGTCCTGCACTCTAATCAAACTCTCTTTAAAAGCCTCCCACATATCAAATGTGGATTTACCCTCAAACAGCTGCTCCCAATCCACATTCCCCAGCTCCTGCCGAATTTTGCTATAGTTGGCCTTCCCCCAATTTAGCACTCTTCCTTTAGGACCACTCTCGTCTTTGTCCATGAGTATTCTAAAATTTACGGAATTGTGATCGCTATTCCCAAAGTTATCCCCTACTGAAACTTCAACCACTTGGCCGGGCTCATTCCCCAACACCAGGTCTAGAATGGCCCCTTCCCAAGTTGGACTATTTACATACTGCTCTATAAAGCCCTCCTGGATGTTCCTTACAAATTCTGCTCCATCTAAACCCCTAACACTAAGTGAATCCCAGTCAATGTTGGGAAACTTAAAATCTCCCATCACCACCACCCTGTTGCTCCTACATCTTTCCATAATCTACATATTTCTACCTCTATCTCACGCTCACTGTTGGGAGGCTGTGGTACGGCCCCAACATTGTTACCATACCCTTCCTATTTCTGATCTCTGCCCATATTGCCTCATTGCTCGAGTCCTCCATTGTGCCCTCCTTCAGCGCAGCTGTGATATCCTCTTTGACCAGTAATGCAACTCCTCCAACCCTTTTAACTCCCTCTCTATCCTGCCTGAAGCATCTATATCCTGGGATATTTAGTTGCCAATCTTGCCCTTCCCTCAACCAAGTCTCAGTAATAGCAATAACATCATACTCCCAGGTACTAATCCAAGCCCTAAGTTCATCTGCCTTACCTACTACACTTCTCGCATTAAAACAAACGCACCTCAGACCACCTGTCCCTTTGCATTCATCATCTACTCTCTGCCTACTGCCTCACCGGCCCCGGTCTCACTGCCCGCTGTCACTGCCTCACCGGCCCCGCTCTCACTGCCCGCTGTCACTGCCTCACCGGCCCTGCTCTCACTGCCCGCTGTCGCTGCCTCACCAGCCCCACTCTTGCCACTGCTGCTTCAATGGCACACTCTCACCAGCAAACTGGCACATTCTTAAAACTTAGAACATAGAACAGTACAGCACCGTACAGGTCCTTTGGCCCATGATGTTGTGCCGCACTTTTACCCTAAACCCAATGTCTATCTAACCTCCACCCCTACCTTATACTATCATCCATATGCCTATCTAATAGCCGCTTAAATGCCCCCAATGAGGCCGACTCCACTACCCTCTCTGGCAATGCCTTCCACGCCCCTGCCACTCTCTGAGTAAAGAACCTACCTCTGACGTCTCCCCTATATCTACCTCCACTCACTTTAAAACTATGCCCCCTCGTAATAGCTACCTCCACCTGAGGAAAAAGTCTCTGACTGTCCAATCTATCTATACCTCTGATCATTTTGTACACCTCTATCAACTCACCTCTCATCCTTCGTCATTCCAAAGAGAAAAGTCCTAGCTCTCTCAACCTTTCCTTGTAAGACCTTCCCTCCATTCCAGGCAACATCCTGGTAAATCTCCTCTGCACCTTTTTCAACGCTTCCACATCTTTCCTGTAATGAGGCGACCAGAACTGGACACAATACTCCAGATGTGGCCGAATTCTTGATTTGCCGACATCACTCCGGCCCACGCTCAATCCGCCGTCGCTGCAGTACACAGCCAGCGTGTTCAGCTCCCACCACACAGTTCCCAGTCGCAACCCGACTCCTTTGGTAGGTAGTTAAAAGGGTGGGGTTGGGGGGAGATAGAATTACTGCAGAGCCGAGAAAGAAGAAGAGAAAAACAAAGGAAATGGAAAGGTAACTGGCGAGAAGAGTGGAGCTCCAAATGGAACTACTTACCCTGCCACCATTTTGCAATTCTAATTCTAGTCTCATTTACATTCTTTTCATTTTCATCTTCTGTCTACCATACCTTTTTCTGCTCTTTCCTTGTCTTTCTTCTGCCATGTTCATTCATATTTTTCTTAAGTTCAAGGTGCTTTAACGTTAACTGTGTATTACCTAATGCCAATGTTTCAGTACCTGAAGTACCTGGTTTCTCAGATATTTTGTTGAAACCCACCGTGTTAGTATCTTAAATATATCTGCCTTCCTAGTTTTGTCAGGCAACGTTACCTTCAGTTTACCCATCAATTCAATCAACCTGGGTTTTGAATGTTCCCTTCAGGGACAACTCTGTCACTTGCAGAAACTCCTTTGCTGTGTGCAGTGCTATGTCTTACAGGTGATACAGAACATGATGCTTTCCTTCAGCTGCGCTATTTACCAACACTGTACCCCATCCTCATTGCCTATCTATCAAACTAATTCCAGATGAGCTGTCAAAAATTGTGAAGACTCATTGGAGTAGTGCAGAGGAAATCAAGCCCGGCTATTCTTGGAGTCATTACAAAAGTTAAAGGTTTAACAAAAGTATGCAAATTACCCCAAATTATCATTCTTTTTCGACTGAGGTTCAATGAATGCATGGTCCAGGTTTCTGCCCTGAATCAGAATTACTATTCCTTGCAAACAAAGAGATTTAATCTGCAAGTAAACAATCATGAGCCATCGACTATACTCAACTGATTAAAACTCTAACTCCGTTTAAATCTCCCCCTACACAAACATAAAAAATAGACACACACAGACAAATAAACCTATTGCTGTAATGGGTGGAAGGAAAACCTGGGAAGGCAGTGCTGGCTGTTCCTCTGCATCTTTGAGACAGGACTGAACTGGGGGCAACCTCAAAGCAGCCATCTTCCCTTTCTCCGACATGTTCTGATTCTGTCCATCACCAACGAGGACAGCTTCAGAATGCTAGTGCTCCTCTATGTACACAGCAGCCCTTTAAACATCATGCAGGTTCCAGAGATCCTGGTCTTTTGGCATATATCTGGTGAGTGGTGCGTTATTTCAGGATATATCTTGTGGTAAGATGGAGCTAGAATGAGATGTGAGGGAAGCCAAAGGGACAGGGTCTATAGTTAATGAGGTGAGTTTGGTGAAATATGGTGAGAAATCTTGATAGGCCTTGTGGTGAGACACTGTCCAAAACAAAAACTCAGTCTAATTCACAAATAGCCAAAAATATCTTTAGATACAGCCTCAGATTTCCTGATCCTTAAATAAGTGGAGCTGGCTAATAGAGGAAATGCAGCATGTTTTATTATTTTCTGTTATGACAAAAAATTATGAAATGGATTAAAATTGACATTACCCTGCTCCATCCACATGTTACATGTAAAATTAATTAACCTAATGGCATTTCTATACTAGGATATTGAAATAACTGCACAGAGGCTGGTATCCCATCTCCAAGTCATTCTGTATTTGCAGGTGCACAGTACACTGGCCAGCCAGCTCGGAGTCAGTCCCCTGAGCTGAGAAGATTCTAAATCCCCTGGTTATGTATATTTTTTTCTGAGGAGAACTAATCTTCTGGTTATTTACTTTTTTTCAGGTGTACAAATAACCTTATTAATATGCCACCACCAGGTAAGACAAATCCTCTGTTTATATTGATCAGCCAGGGCTTCCTGATTGGCCCAGGTTAACAACGTCAAATCAAGGACCTCATAGTCAACAAGATCCACCTGGTCCCAATCATTTCATCCCTACCCCCTAATAACGGGGATGTAGACCTGGTCTTTCTCTTGTAGATTTATCTGCAATGTTTGTGCCCCAGATCTGGTTCGTCTGATTTGGACTCTGTCATGGGTGGCGTGTAATAGACCATAGCCTCTATCTTTCATTCGGAGCATCTTGGGAGGGTTTCCTTGTCTTCTTCTGGCATCAATAGTATCAAGACTACCTCCATCTCAGGCTCCAAAGTTTCCTTCACACCAAATGGAAGGGGAGAACCTATGGATTCTGCCAGGCCTTCTGTTTGTTCTGAGGAGCCAGGTATGTTTTGCTCCTGCCCAGTTTGCGAGGTAATATTTTTCAGGTGATCCACATGTTTATTCAGGACTGTATCACCTACCCGAATTTTATAAGTGACGGGACCTGGCCTTGTGTCCACCTCGCCTTGTACCCGTACAGGGCCATTCCCATACTTCTGGCACCAAACTTCATCCCCTGTATTAAATTGTCTCTCTTGCTTAGAGGAGGTCGCATTGGCATTCCTGCTGCTGTTTCACCCTCCCCCCCCCTCCCCCCACCCCTCCCAACACAGGTCTGGAAATATCAGATTTAACCTGGCTGGCAGTCTTCTCCCCATCAGCAACTCTGCTGGAGTTATCCCTGTTGTTGGGTGAGGTATGGTTATATATTTGAACAGCAAAGTGGGACAATTTGGTATCAAGTGACACAGTAGGCTGCTTCTTTAAGTTTGGACTGCTCTTTCTGCTAGACCTTTAGACCATGGGTGGTATGGAGTTGTCCTTATATGCTGAATGCCATTCAACTTCAGGAAGTATTCAAATTCCCTGCTGGTAAATGACATTTCATTGTCCATGACCGATACTTCTGGGAGTCCGTGTCTCACGAACAATAGTCAGAGCTTCTCAATTGCCACCCCTGAGTTTGTCAAATGGACTTTATGCACGTTCAACCACTTTGAATGGGCAGCGACAACGACTAGGAACATTGAGCCCAGGAAAGGACCGGCATATTCAACATGTAACTGAGTTCAGGGTTTACCTGGCCATTCCCATGAATATGGGGCTGCTGCTGATGGCAGTTTTTGTCCTTGTTGGTATTTTGGGCACTGCCCCACCAATGCAGCTATGTCAGCATCTAACCCCAGCTGTCAGACATAACTTCTTGCTAGCATTTTCCTCTTGGAAACCCCTGGATCACCCAGGTGGAATTTGGCTAGTATCTGGAGGGTGACTTTTACTCGAGACAATCAACCTTGACGCCCCACAGTAAAATGCCATCCTCTATGGTAATCTGGTCTCACTGAGTTCAGGAAGGTTTCAGTCCTGATTATGATGGCCCTTCTGTCACCCCAATTACTACCAGTGGTTTCAGTTTCGTTTTGTGCCCACAGTCGGATATTGTCAGCAGTGAACAGAAAGGTGTCCACAAAGTTTAAAAGCAGAATGGACTCTTCCAGGGGAGGCACAACTGCTGGAGTATCTGCCAATGGGAGGTAGTTTAGGGCATCTGCATTAGCCATTTGGCTTCCTGGACAGTGTTCTAACTTATACCTGTACACGCTGAGAATAAGGGCCCAACGCTGAATTCTACCTGAAGCAATGGGTGACACCACCTTGTCTTCCTTCAGTAGCCCTAGCAGGGGTTTGTGATCTGTTACTACAACAAATTCCTGTCCATAAAGGTACTGGTGGAATATCCTCACACCAAAGATGGCCACCAACCCTTCCTTCTCTGTCTGGGCATTTTTGCAATCAGCATCAGCCAAAGTCCGGGAAGCATACGTTACTAGAGGTTCCTCTTCATTGGGTCACCGGTAAGCCAACACTACTTTGACCCAAATGGGGAGGTATCGCATGTCAGCACTACCTCTCATTTTGGATCATAGTGGGCCAATACCTTAGATGGTAATAGCTGCTTTTTCACTTCCCTAAACAGCTACTTCTTGGCTATGTGACCATTTCCAATGCTGACCCTCTTTTAAGAGCAAGTGTAAGGGTGCCAAGACAGAGGCCAGGTTACATATGAATTTTCCATAATAATTCACTAATCCAAGGAAAGACCTCAGCTCCAGTACAGACGTGGGAGCCAGGGCTCCTCTGATCACCCTCACTTTCTCTTCCAATGGCTGTAACCTGGTTTTGTCAACTCTGTAACCCAAGTAGGTTACTTGCAGTGCCTACATTTTTCCTTCTAAGCCATATGCCCGCCTGGGAGAAACATTTAAGCACCGTGTCCAAGTAATCCAATTGCTCTTTATTGGGGTTCCCTGTTATTAGCACATCATCCAGGGGCACCCGGGAAGTAGGCATGGAACAGGGGCAGGATCCTCTATTTATATTGATCAGCCAGGGCTTGCTGATTGGCCTGGGTTAACGACCCCAATCAAGGACCTCGTGGTCACCAGATTCCACCGGGTCCCAATTAGAACAGGTACGTATCTACCTGGGAATTGTTCATCACATCAAGTTCACAAAACAAAGCATTTTCATTTTTACCACTCCCACATTCAGCTTCTGTAT
This sequence comes from Rhincodon typus, assembly GCF_021869965.1. Lineage (NCBI taxonomy): Eukaryota > Metazoa > Chordata > Chondrichthyes > Orectolobiformes > Rhincodontidae > Rhincodon > Rhincodon typus. The sequence goes on along the minus strand of NC_063333.1, from coordinate 52,041,967 downwards.
CATTAATGTGCTGTAAAAGTAAACTACGGAACATAGAGGTTTGCTTATGGGAGAGAATGGTGATAGTCCATCCTAGTCAATTCTTGTACAGACCCAAATTTGTAATGGTGAAAACCTGTGCAAAACGCATCCATTTATTATACATATTATTCAGTCGCAAAACCGAGTTGTCTGCACTTAACCACCCTGTTGCACCTGTCTGCCAATATCTGTGAGAAGTGCCTTTACTTGTGAAGACAGATAGATTCAATGCTATGACATCAGTTGTAAAGTCATTGCTGCTAACATTTAGTCCAAGGCTGGCATAGCCAGTGATCATACTGGCTGCATATTATTATCCTTCCCCACCCTATTTACTTCCCATTTCTTCTTGCCTTGGTTCTCGAGAAACTTTGTTAGAAAGTCTTCACAAAAGACTTCCAAAGTTTCTATCCCTCCATTTTGAGCCCTCTCCTTAAACATCTTCATTACTCTAAATTTCAATTTCATGCAGTTGTCCATTTCCATTAATTATGCACTTACTATCTCTTCTCAGTCCTGTATCTAGATTTGTGAATGATATGCGACTGACCGTGATAATTTGAATGTTGTAGCGGTAAGCTTGGTTTCTACCATTCAACAATTTATACTGAATCGGTAGATGAGAATTGCCATATCCTTTCAAAGTAGGCAAACAGTAAATCATGAATTAGGTTGCAAAATAATTTTAATCCTGCTCAATTCACCTATGGAAGACAGAAAGCAACTTTGCAGGAATAATTCTCAGAACCCAATAAAAGACCTTTTCTATACCTGAGATTTACATGATTATTAATCAGGATATAAAATCCTCTAAAGCATATCTTATGACTGCTTATTCTATGGAAACTTCTTGGAGTGTAATTAAAATTCTGAGTATTGTTTCAATTATGCCTATTTGTTCATCTTTAGCATAATCATTTGACACATTATTCATAAAGGAAGGTGGGACAGACCAGAATCTTACAGCCCAGTCAATCTAAACTCTGTGGTGGGGAAGTTATTGGAAAGAGTTAGAAGGAACAGACTGAAAACATTCTGAAGAAGTGTCACTGGACCAGAAATGTTAACTCTGATTTTTTTCCACAGATCCTGCCAGACCTACTGAGATTTTCCAGTAATTTCTGTTTTTCAAGTGTTTATTTATTTCTTACAAACTGAAATTCTTTCCTGAGAACATTAAACAATTTGATAACTGGAGACAAATTGGAGAGAGAGCAAAGCAAAAGAAGCACAGTCTCTGGAGGCTTCCAACATCACACTGTCTCCTGCCATATCCAATCAGAACCAGTTCTCCCTCTTCCTTTCCTCTTTTCCCTCAACAATCTCTGTGATTGGGTGGTTAGCACCGGTCCTCTGCTGATTGACCTATTCAACATCCAACCAGCTGCCAGCCCCGAGCATGGTAACGCCTATAACATGAAAATGTGTGGGGAATAAATAGTGAGGAGGATAATCATAAACTACAGCAAGGTATCAATGCACTGGTCAGGTAGGCAGAGCAATGGCAAATGAAAATAAACCAGGAGAAGTGTGAGGTAATGCACTTGGGGATGGCTAACAAGGCAAAGGATTACACTGTGAATGGTAGGACCCCGGAAATTAATCAAGATCAGAGGGACTCGGTGTGAAAATGCACAAATCCTTGAAAGTAGAAGCCTGTTGGATGATGTGGTCAAGAAGGTATATGGCTTACTTGCTGGTTTTTGAGTCGTGGAACACAACAGTAAGGATATCATGCTGGAACTGTTTAAAATGCTGGTCAGGCCCCAACTTCATGCAGTTCTGGTCACCTTATTATGTGCAGAATGTGAATGCACTGGAGAAGGTTGTTAGAAGATATATCAGGATATTGTCTAGGCCGGAAGCTTAACCTATGAAGAAAGATTTAATAGGCAGTTGTTTTCCTTGGAGCAGTGAAGATCGAGAGGGGACCCGGTAGTGGTGTTTTAGATTATGAAGGCCATAGATATGGTGGATAGAAAGACACTTGTGCTATTAGTAGAAGCATCAGTAACCAGGAGGCATCAATTAAGGCCAAGAGGAGGGTTGAGGAGAACAAGTTTCACACAAAGGGTAATTGGAATCGGGCGCTCATTGCCTGAAAGGCTGGTTGAGTCAGAAAGTCTTGTAACATTTGATCAGTGTTTAAATACTCCTTTGCATTGCCATAGTCTCCAGTGCATGGAAAATTGGATTAGTGGTCAGATCTTTGTTGACCTGTGTGGACAGAATGCCCATGTGCTGTTCTGCATCTATGAACATCTATGAGAATAATCCTATGAGGCTGTGATTCTCAGCATCGTAATGTAAGTATTTGACCAGGTCAATTTATTCTGCTCATACTCAACTGATTATTCACCCATATACTTTCACTAAGCACCAAAGTCTTAGACACAATTGTCTCTAGATGCAGGTTGAACAAAGTAACAGCAAAAAAAAACTCGGCACTTGGTTTACATTTGCCTAATATATTTGTATATAAATGATCTTCCAGTAATCTTCAAATAACTACATGAGATAATGTATGCTGATGATACAGTATTAATGTGCAGCTATAAATCTGTGGATCAAATAAGGTTTGCTTCATCTTGTGAGCTGAAGCATTTGTGTAACTAGATGGAACAAAGTCAATTAACTGTGAATTATGAGCAAGTGTTGATTGGTACAATTCAGAAGCTAAGTTGTGATGGTTACTTTCCAATAAAGTATTAGTTCAGATTTAAAGTTCAGATTAAATATTTGGGAGTTATAAATAACACACTAAGGGTATCATGACACATTGAGCACACAGTCAGGAATATTATTAATGAAGAAGTAATTTCTTGAGGATTTAATACAGTACAAATACCATAAAAGATACATTGGCAATTTCTCCTGGTGCCATCTCTCTGGAGTACACCATTTGGGCAGCATGCTCTATTCAAAGGATATCATTAGCAACCAGCATCAATTTGGATTTCTTTACCATAAAGTAGGTGTTTCAATGAGGTCCACTGCAGGTGGCCCTAAAGTTGTTGCAACATGAATAGTAAGGAAAAGGATGTACTACTGCAAAGAACTACAGCTGGTTATCTTCATGAGGAAGAAATGCCATTTCTTCACATTTTCAAAGGCTGTATCTTTCTCCTCAATACCCTTGAGTTTTTTTTTTCTCTCTGCTAGTAGATCATTTATAAAATTGAAGTGCCAATGACAATTTTGTGGCTGAATTAAACAGACAGTGTGTAATCCATCATCATGTCATGTGCTGGTTACATAAGGACACCCTACTTTGATGATAAGGCAATTGAGTAGCTGTTGTAGAAAGTTGAGCTAATGAGAGATGCTTTCTTTATCTGCCAATGTATTCACCGCTCTGCCTTACAGTGTATGGCAAGAGGGGGCAGGAGTATAACCATGTGTAGCAGTAGCCACAGACCAGGGAAGAAATCATTGATGCCCCCAACCTATCCACCCATATTCCCTCTTCCAAGGTGAAAGATAATAAAGAGAGTTCATGTTTTAGAGATTTTACTGTACCCTGTTCTTCTCAAACCAAATAATACGCACAAACAAAATTCACACTCTTGATAATTCATGAGAGATTATGGTAGTGACCTGCAGAATAATTTTTCACAAAATCACAGAATTGTTGTAGCTCTCTGAATAACCATTCACTTACTGTCATTCAGCATTCTTTCTATATCTCTGCATGTTCTTCCTCTTCACGAAACAGTCTGATTCTCTTTCAATGCATCAATTGAACCTGCTCCCTCCCCCCTTTCAGGAGGTGTATTCCAGATCCTAACCACTCTCTTACTGTTTTTCTGCTCTTTTACTGATTACCTGTGTCCTCTTGTTCTTGATCCTTTCTTGAACAGGAACTGTCTTTCCCCATTCTACTTTGTTTTGACTCTGCAAGTTTTTGAACACACTATTAAATTTCCACTTCGCTTCCGTAACTTCTACAGCATATCTTCATCATTAAAGTTCCTCCTCCCTGGAACATTTCTTATGAATCTTTTTTGTACTGTCTCCATGCCTTCACATCCTTCCCAAAGTATGACGTTTAGAATTGGAGAAAATACTCTAGTCGAAATCGAGTGAGTGTCCTATCTTTAATGGAGGTTTTTTCTCCAGTGATTTTAATTATTGTCCCGGTATGTCTTCACAGTTATTGCAGAACCAGCAAGAGCTATAACTTTCTCTTGACCATGCAGAAGTCTGACAGCATGCTAGGCCAACTTGAAACCAGGCCAGCTAGAGACTCAGCCGTCTCAAATCCCAAAACCTCTCAGCAACAAATAGGACATATTCCTGACTCTGGGCACTACTTAAATGAAACACCAAGGGCTGAATTGTATGGCCTTCCCCCTACTCAGCTTAGTTTCAGTGAAGTGGCACATTACATATGACAAGTGGCAAACCCACAGACCAACCATCCCCATGATGTGGTGGGCAGATGAACACAGGAATCACCAGCTATTTTAAAACAAATTATGAAGGTAGCTTGTTAACAAATCAATTGATCTGAATATTAAAAACTTAAAAAACAGAAGCTTGAACACACGCACCAACAGGTTCAAGAACAGCTTCTTCCCTGCTGTTATTAGACTGATGAATGGACTCTCTAACTTCAAATAATGTTGATCTTGTTAATGTTGATCTTGCCTTGTGCAGTGTAACCTATATGCTTCACTCTGTCTAAGCACCCTGTGTTCTGTGTGTCCTTGCTTACTATGATCTGCCTGTACTGCTCGCAAACAAAGCTTTTCACTGTATTTAGGTATGCGTAACAATAAGTCAAATCAATCAATCAATCAATCAATTAATTCTTCCACCAATCTCACTGGAGCCCATTTCACTCAGACCCCTCCAAGATTCCAAAAGAACTGCGGATGCTGTTAATCAGGAACACCAGCAGAAGTTGCTGGAATAGCTCAGCAGGTCTGGCAGCATCTATGAAGAGAAAATAAGAGTTAACGTTTTGCATCTGGTGACCCTTCTGAGGAATGCTGCCAGACCTGCTGAGCTTTTTCAGCAACTTCTGTTTTTAATTGTATGATCTGAATATTGTGCTGCCACAGAAAAATGCAAATATGTGGGTAGACGTACAAGAATCCAATGGCCATTTTAAAAATTGCTTTTAATGAAAAGACAGGAATGAAGCATGGCAGGGGTGTGGGGGGGGGAGGGTGAGAGGGATATCGTACGTGCATCGTGGACCTGCACCCCAGGGTGAAACACCCACTTTGTGTCTCCTCATCTGGTTTCATAAATGCACCATTAACCCCCTTTCCCTCTTCCTGAGTTTTGCCAATCTCTTCAAACCTGATAGACCAGGATCTACCTGTGGCCAGGATGAATTGCTCTTCTTCCTGTGTCTGTTTGCAGTACCAGCAGCATCCACTACTGAGTTCTGGCACTGCTAGAACTTTAGCTATCGGGTTAGCTGACAACTCTTCAGGGTGAAAGGTCTTCTCACTAAGGTGGAAGACCCATTCTCAGGAAGGTAGGTAATTATGATCACCCACAATGTGCTTGTTATAGCTACGCAGTAGCTGTTCTCATATTGGTTGCTTTGGAACTGACCTCTGTAATGGGTGGGAGTGAATGCGGGGAGAGGGAGTGGTGTGGTAATGCACACCCCTTGCCTAAATTACTTATTAATGCAGAACAAAAACACCTAATATTAAGGGAGGAAAGTATTAATTTCCTTTTTCCAAATTGTAGAGGGAATACAGTAGCACAGCATATGCTATACAAACAGCCTGTTTGATGTCACACAGACATGGTGCAATGTCAATGACAGGGTATGTTGAATGATTCTTTGTAGATGCTACTAAACATTTTATTCCAGTCAAAGGTCAAATTGGAGGAATGGAATAATTCTGTCATTCAGCCTACAGGCTTCAGACAAAATCTCCAGAATTAGATTTCTGTGAATGGTTTGGTCAGCTGATTGTTTTGTGGTCTGTCTGGAATTTACTTTCTCTTGCAGCATGTCATCCTGCTTCTTTTTAGACCTTTTCACTTATTGGCCATCTAGATAGTTGCCTTACTGTGCAACAGACAATTTGTTGCAGTGATTCTGGAAAGTTTTCTCAGGTGACCCTGTGAACTCTAACAAAATTGAAGTCACCAATGTGCTTCAAATAGTCACTTTGCAACATGGCACTGGGAGCCAAAATTTTGCATTTTGGGGGCTTGCCCAATTCTCTGATTTGTTGTGCATCTATTACTGTACTCCTCAAATCCTAGGATGAGGAGGACTGTCACTGCAACGTTTGATGTTTTTTGATCGGCCATGTTTAATTATTGCCAATTCTGTAATGGAAAACGTCTATTGATCTTAGAAGTCAGAAAACATACAATGCCAGTTATAGTCCAACAGGTTTATTTGAAAACACAAGCTTTTGGAGCCTCAGTCCTTCTTCAGGTGTTAGTGAGAGAGGTAGTATCAGACACAGAATTTATAAGTAAAAGATCAAAAGTTCACACCATTGATGAGGATGTACTAAACAAACCTAAGATGCTATTAAATCTTTAATCAGTTAGAAGGTTTTAACTGATTAATATGCATATGTAAATCCCCGAATGCCTTTCAAGTCATGGTTCTGAGATAACTAAAGGTTTTATCAGTATAAAGAAGAAGTGACGTTTTAGGTCTGACAATGCATATGAGGTGTGAGGCCTTGTTTAGAATCCGTTTGTGTTTTAGTTTGGAGTCAGACTGGTCTTATTTCTAAAGTAAGAATTTATAAAACACCATAATGGCTGACAGTTTATAAACTGTGTGCTCTTTGAACAAAATAAAATGTATCTACAAATATAAATTTTTAAAGATATCTACAAATAGAAATATAAATTCACCCCAGAACAGTTCTGAGGAAGGGTCACTGGGCCCGAAACGTTAACTCTGATTTTTTTCTTCACAGATGCTGCCAGATCTGCTGAGCTTTTCCAGCAACTTCTGTTTGTGTTCCCTCCAAAATTTCACTCATGAACCTTAAAACACCCAGTATTTAAATTAATACTTATGCATGTTGTTGTTGTCTGATATTTACTTATTCCAAGGATGATTTTCCTTGTCCAGCAAGTTTGATGCCTGTGGCAAATGCTATTGCCATGGTAAAAGTTGTTGCTAATTCATTTCCATTCGTGGAGAATGGTGGACTTCTTGAACTGTTTGTCACTATGTATTCTGTGCAGGCGGTGATTGTTATATAATGTCACATAATCAATATGTCAGACTATCTTTAGATATATGCTCATGGGATATCAAATTGTGTGCTGAGGATATAAAGATCTCATACAGCATATGCCATGGGTCACTTGAAACGTGACACTCCACTGGAAGGATGTTCCTCTTTTGTACAATCATAGTTTAATATTAGCCTAGACGCTTATGGTTGTACGTAATGGTTAGTTAGAATAAATGTTGGATTCTTCGGTACCGTGATGTCCACACCCAGATTCTTGTGTTAAGAGTACTAACATAAGCATTGCCATATCAGGTAAAATGCCCTGTTGAAGGCAAACTCACCTATCCCTCATTAGCTGCAGGCAGTGAAGCAACAGCTTTTCTTGTCATTGATAGATATCTGTGATTGCTATGACATATGTGTGTGTGTATATATTTTTATCTGGTCATTCATATTCTCTGTGTCTAGGAGTCAATAGCACATCACAGGATCCAGGTTGCCACATGAACTGATTTTTGTTGAAATGTTCAATGATGGCATATTGACTGGCTCTTCAATGTTCACATTTCACAATGTCTTGGCAGTTTAATCAAAGATCCTGTGATTTCACCTTGATGTTATCACTCCTGTCTGTTAAAACTTCAGTAACATTTATTTCATTATTGAGCAAGTGTTTTCTGTGTGGTATGATATCAGTCATTGGGTTGGACCATTTTTCATGCTTTCATTATGTATATTCCTTCGATCAAATTTGTGCTGAATTTTCTCAATTTCTTCATGATCATTTTGGCAGGTTTCACTGCCACCTTTATCTTTCTGTTTGACAGAAGATACTGCAGAAACAATGTATGGCGTTGAATTTCCCAATTCTTTCTACAAAGAACGATACAGCACAGGAACAGGCCATTCAGCTCTCCAAACCTTCGCTGACACGTTTTGCCCTTCCTTACTAAAACCGTCTTCACTTACAGGTTCTGTATTTCTCTATTCCCTTCCTATTCATGTATTCGCCCAGGTGTTTCTTGACTGCTGCTATTGTGTCTGTTTCCACCACTTGCTCTGGCAGTGCGTTCCAGGCACTCGCCCCCCTTTGTGAAAAATGTGCCTCGCACATCTCTTTTAAACATCCCCCCTCACCCCTTGAACCTGTGTCACCTAGTAATTGACCCCTCCATCCTGGGAAAAAGCTTCATATTTTCCATTCTATCCATGCCATTCACAATCTTATAAACTTCTACCAGGTCACCCCTCATCCTTCTGCATTCCAATGAAAACAAACCCAATCTATCCAACCTTTCTCCATAGTTAAATTCCCTCATACCAGGCAACATCCTGGTAAACTTTTTCTGTACCCTCTCCAAAGCATCTACATCCTTCTAGTACTAGGGTGACCAGAATATTCCAAGTGTGGCCGAAGTAATTTCTACAAAGCTACAGCATAACCTGCCCGTTCTTAATACTCAATGCCCTTTCCAATGAAGGGAAGAATGCCATAGACCTTTTCTTACTACCTTTTCTAATGCACTGCCACCTTCAGTGATCTGTGGACCTGCATACCCAGATCCCTCTGCAAATCAATACTCTTAAGGGTTCTGCCATTCACTGTATAATTTCCATCTGTACTTGATCTTTCAAAATGCATCACCTCACATTTGCCCAGATTAACCTCCATCTGCCATTTCTCTGCCCATGCCTCCAACTTAATCTATATCCTGCTGTATCCTCTGACAATCCTCCTCACTATCCGCAATTCCAACAATCTTTTTATCATTCACTATTAGACCAGGCATTTTTTCCTGTGAATCATCTACATGGACCACGAACAGCAGACATTCCAACACTGATCCCTGTGAAACACTACTAGTCGCAATGCTCCATTCTGAAAAGCATCCTTCCACCAGTACCCTCTGTCTCCTAAGCCAGTTCTGTATCCATCTTGCCAGCTCATCCCTGATACCATGTGACTTCAACTTTTGTACCAGTCTGCCATGAGGGACCTTGTCAAAGGCTTTACTGAAGTCCATGTAGGCAACATTAACCTCTTTTCCTTCATCAATCATCTCCTTCACCTCCTCAAAAAACTCGCCTGTACAAAATTGTGCTGTCCATAGCTATTAAGTCCATTTGCTTCTAAATGCATTTAGGTTTCCTGAGAATCTTTTCCAATAATTTCCTTACCACTAACGTGAGGCTCACAGGCCTGTAATTTCCTGAATTATCTCTGGTAGCCTTCTTAAACAATTTCCGAAGCCTCTGAATTCTTCATTCATCCATTGAGGACCATTGTCTCTGATCACTTTGTATGAAACGCCATGATGACTGAAGTGAGATTTCAGGCAGTATACTATCTCACTGATAGTAATTGACATCAGCTAGCCTTACTCTCTAGAGTCAGAATAGTAATCAACTGCTAGGGCTCTCTTGTGACACAGTGGTAGTGTCCCTACTCCCAGATGAAGAGGCCCTGGTTCAGTTCCGATGTGCTTAAGAGATACAAAATAACATCTCTGAACAGGTTGATTCAAAAAATAGGTGAAATAAAATAAAAGTACTTAACTCTGACAATATAATCAGTTCCTGTGACAATGAAGAGATTTACTTAAAGCTTCATCTGTGGTTTATCTACGAAGTCATGCCTCATAAATGGTTCTTCTGCTTGGTATTCACTACAAGCACTGTACTGGTTGATGTGATTCTGAATCACATTGCTCATGTTTGGCCAGTAAAGTAGTTCTCTTGCCTTCTTCTGACTAGAAGCAATTTCTTAATAGTTTGTATGGATCAATTTCAGCACATTTTTTCCCATCTCCCTACAGATTATGATTCTATTTCCTTTTGCAAGAGACCATCATGGACTACTACTTCATCTCTGTATGCTCCATGCTTTCTTATGACGGGTATGTCCTTGATTCTTTCAGGTTATCCTTTTGTCACTACTTCCAGCAACACTTGGAAAGTTGCAGCTCGTGTTGTTTGCTTGGTTTGAGCCAGACATTCATCTTTCAAATTGAATATTTCTGCTGGATTGTTGATCTCCAGGACATGTTCAGCAGTTGCCTTTCATTGAATCTGGAAGATTTCACACTATTAACATCATCAGCCAACTGCTGCTTTCGACATGTTCATTTGTTTTCCTTACTTGTATGTCTCATCCAGATGACTACTCCGCAAATTATGTAACTTTTCTTGCAAACTGTTTGGAACATCTTGAACTGTATTGAAGAAGATGCTTTCACCTGGTTTGTAGTCAGACTCCACTGTTATTTTAGCTCATACAAACTAGTACTGATTAAATTGCTCACAAGCAAAGATAATAGCCAGGTTCTGTTTCTCAATCTGAATGTGATGTGGAGGTGCCGGTGTTGGACTGGGGTGGACAAGGTCAGAAATCACATGACACCAGGTTGTAGTCCAATAGGTTTATTTGAAAACACAAGCTTTCGGAATCTTACTCTTTCTTCAGGTGTTTGTAACCTGAAGGAGGAAGACTCTGAAAGCATGTGTTTTCAAATAAACCTGTTGGACTATAACCTGGTGTCATGTGATTTCTGACGTCATTCTGAGTATAACATTGTTCCATTCATATCAGCACCCTGGATGTGAATGCAACTGGCTGTCCTGGTTACAGAAAGTTTGCTCAAAGTGCTGCCTTGCTGGCGTCACACTGCTGTGTGACTTCATTACTGAAAACATAGTGTCTCAGCCCTAGTATTGATGTTACTAGTTGTTTGATTAAATAGAAGCTGCTTTTTAGCCCTGAGCTTACAGAGGTGCACACTCTGATGACAAATTTGGCAAGAACTTTGCTGAATAGATCACAAATCTAATGAATTTTGCACTCCATCCACATCTGTTGGTTGCTGCATCTCTGCTACACTTCAGACCTTCTGCACATGTTGATAGCTTTCTTGAGGGTACATTTCTCCTCTTTCAGTTAATGGGCTCTCATCGCAGGATTTCTTAAAGCTAAGACAATTCTATTGTTGATGAGATTATCTTTCAGTTGCACAATCTCTTAGGATTCAGCTACATGTATCAGTGTGGTCAAATATTGATCACTTATTTTCCTCATCCCACCTTTGAGCTCTGATGTTGAACATACATTGTTCATAAGTAATACCAATATGGGGTTTTAAGTGTATCTTCAAAGCCTGCAATATCTCTGTTGATTGGCTTTTCTGTTCCTCAGTGCAGAAACACTGCAACACAGTTTTCCTCTGCAGCGATAGCAAGTATAACTCTTAGCTGCTCAGTTATTTTTAAATAATTCTACTATTATTTCATAGTGTTGGCACTGGGAGTGGAACAAATTCCAATTCCATCTTATTTCTCCTTAGATTTTCCACAGCAGCAGGGAATGAAAATTGCACAGCCATTTTGACTCATCCAGTTACTCAAAGTTGCAGATTTTTATTTGGACAGATATGAATATACAAATTTGGGGTAGAAGTAGGCCACTCAGCCAATTGAGCCTGCTCTACCATTCAATAAGATCGTGGCTGATCTGATTTTATCCTCAAGTCCACATTTCTGCTATACCTGATAACCTGTCACCCCTTTGCTTGTCAAAAAACGGCCTTGAAAATATTCAATGATCTCCCTCTATTACCTTTGAGGAAAGAAGTTCCAAAAACTATCAACCCTCTAGGAGAAAAAAAATTCTCCTCATCTCTGCCTTAAATGGATGATCCCTTATTTTTAAACAATGACACCTGGTTTTGGATTTTCTACCAGAGGAAACATCCTTTCCATATCCATCTTTCCAGAATCTTGTATGTTTCAATCAAATCACTTCTTCCTCTTCTAAACTTCAGTGAATACAAGTTTTGATTTTCCAGCCTTTCCTCATAAGACAACCTGCCCTTTCCAGGTATCAGGTGAGAAAACCTTCTTCGAACTGCTTCCAGTACATCTGCATCCTTCCTTAAATAGCCAGACCAATGCTAATCCAGATATGGTCTTACCATTTCCTTGCATAACTGAAGCATAACCTCCCTACTTCTGTATTCCATTTCCCTCCCAATATTTAATAACATTCTGTTTGCTTTCCTGATTACTTGCTATACTTGCTGAACCTGCATACTAACCTTTTGCAATTCAGGCACCTTGAACAACCAGCTCCCTCTATATCTCAAAGCTTGGATTTTGAGAAAACCTCTAATTTATATCATTTTTATTCTTCTGACCAAAATGGACAATTATAGAATTTCTGATATTAAATTCCATTTGACACAGATCTTTCCTCATTCACTTAACTTGTCAATACCCTTTTGTAGTCTTCTTTTGTCTTCTGCACAACTTACATAAGAAAGTATCTCTCTGTCATCAGCAGATTTGGCCCTTTTGACCTTTGCCTGATTACCTTGAATTTACCTAACTGCCCTGTTATAATGTATTTAATAATAACTTCTTGTCCCTTATAACATTTTCACAGAACCACTGGCATTTTACAGTCAAGAAGGAGGCCATTTTGCCCATCATATTTGCACAGGCTCATTAAATGAGCTTTTTATTTTATTCACTTATGGGATGTGGGCATCGCTGGCTGGCCAACATTTATCACCCACCCCTTGTTGCTCTTGAATAGATTATGGTGAGCTTCCTTCTTGAACCATTGCAATCCATGTGCTGTACCGAGTGCCAATCTTCTTTTTCCCTAAACCCTTGCACGTTGTTTTTATGCAAGTAATCACCCAATGTCCTCTTTAAAGCCTCAATTAAATCTGCCTCTACCACACTTCCAGGAAGTACTTTCCATACTTTAACTACTTGCTGAGTGCAAACAATTTTCCTCGCTTCACTCTTACCTTTTTTTGCAGGTAACTTTAGATTTATACCCTTTTATTCCTTTTATGAGTGGGAACAGTTTCTTCTTGTCCTGCTCATCACTTTGACCACCTCTATAAGACTTTTCCCCAAGAAGAATGTTCCCAACTTCTTCAATTTATCCTCAAAACTGAAATTCCTCATCCCAGGAACCATTCCTGTCAATGCACTATATACAATGCAGTCACATCCTTTCTAGAATATGGCACCCACAACTGTACATAATAATTTAGCTGCGGTCTAACAAGTGTCTTGTACACGTTCAACATCACCTCTTTGCTCTTGATCGCTATGCCTATTAATAAAGCCTAGAATATTGTATGTTTTACTTACTGCTCTCGCTACCTACCACACCACTTTCAATGAACTGTACACATATAAGCACAGGTCCCTCTGCACCTGCACCCATCTTAGAATTCTACCTCTTATTTTATATTGTCTTTCACTGTTCTTCCTCAAGACTTTCCCATTCTTCCTTCTTGTTTCCTGCAATAGTTGACCCTCTTACAGCTCTGAAAGTCCATGTGTTTCCAGCTGCACCACTTGGACACCATGTTTTAAGTGATATGCGTGTAATGGCTATCACAAGCTGTACACAAAGATACTTACAGCAGAGGCAGAGGTCACATGACAACAGTAAGCTAACATTTATCCCTCAAATATCATTGCTTAAAATTAATAATTAATTAAACACTTACATTATCTGGTCTTGTACCTTATTGCTGTTTATGGGACCAAGCTGTACTGAAATTAGTTGTCACGTTTGTAGCTCTACAACTATGACTTCATTGCAAAAGTACTTAATGAGCTATAAAGTGCTTTGAGACATCCTGAAAATGTGCACAGTTTAAAATAAATGCAAACCATGTTATTGTGTATGGAGTACTTATATCTTTATGATTTATCATAGTCAACCAATGAACACAGGCCCCTGTTTTAAAACAAGTACTTTGTATACAACAACTGGTGCAGAGCCATTACCCTGCATAAATATTTTATCATAAAGAAATAAATCTGGTTTTGGTTTCATCTCAGTCTGTGTGTTCTGTGTTAACCAATATTGTTAACTATGCAACTTCATAGAGATGTTTTGTCAGGCTCCTCAACTTTCCTAACAGAGATCTAACTAATTTGGATGATCCAAAACATAGAATGATATTTTTGTTGTTTTGCATTTTTGTTTGTTTTTATTTTTTTTTGTTCTTGACAACCTTTTATAGCTGGCTCATTAACGGAGTTTTATAAAATGAATTAAGTAAGGTAAGTCTGACTTTCTTTTCCCTCTGAATCTCTATCTGAGCCAGCCTCTTTATTATCATTCATGAGCTAAGACCTGAGTGTATGTGTGAAGGCTTTGTGAGTCAAGAAAAAATCAGGACAATCTTAAATCCAAACCTTCTTGCCTAAAACAACATTTTGAACACAGGAGCTGTCAGCCTTCACAATGCAACAAACAGTTGTGTCTAATCCTAGCTGTCCTAATTATAGCTGTCCTCATTTTTCCAGGGAATCAATTATTTTAGTGTACAACAAGAAAGAAAGTGAAGTAAATGTTTTATTCACTTAATTTCTTTGGAGTTTTAAGGAATAATGCTTGATGCCTTCTGTATCCGTAACTTAATTTTCAGCTTTAGACTGCAAAGATTTTTAAATCCTGCTATTGGTAAGAAGACTTTATTATTTCCTTTGGATCATCATGTCAGATTGAATCCCAAGTTTTCATTTAATGCATAAAATAATGATTTGCATGTCCATTAGGGCATAGAAAACACGATTAAATAGACAAAGCTACTATAGTCCGTGACAGTGACAGATGCAGTTGAATGCATTGATCAGTAAGTCAGATACAATATTGAGATAGATAAGAGTCAAGGAATGATAGAAGAATCCTTAACGGGAAATGCAACCTAATGAAAACAAATGAGATTTTAAAAAATCTGTTCTCAGGTTGTGGAAAATACTAACAAGGCCATATTTATTGCAACTCTGATTATAAAATATGATATTTGCATGATAATACTGATGGACTAGTAATCTAGAGATAATAATCCAGAAACTGTGAGTTCAAATCCCATAAGTACAGTTGGGGAATTTGAATTCATTTAAAATAAATTGGAAATACCTGTCTACTGTATACACACAAATACAGAGTTTACCAAGTGAACTTTAGAACTGAATACTATAGACGTTGATAGCCCCTGAAGAAGGATGCAGGGATTTATTTGAGTGATGAGCCTAAAAATGTTTAATTTGAACAGGCAAAATGTTAACTTTTTGTCGCCTGCAAATTATTATGTTTGCAGATTGTAGCACTGTTGAGAGGTGGCATGACTTGGCTGGCAGCACATAATCATGGACCAACAGTAGAACCAGTGTTGGCTACTTAAAACCAGCCTGCACATTGTAAGATAAGGTAATTGAGACTGAAGCCCATGCTGGACGTTAATTTGCAACTGGAATGATAGAAACATAGAAATTTACAGCACAGAAGGAGGTTATTTAACCCATCATGTTGTCACCAGCTGAAAAAGTGTTATCTAACCCAATCCTAATTTTTAGCTTTTGCATTGTAGCCTCATATGCTACGACACTTCAAGTAATGTTTAAATGCAATGAGGGTTTCTGTTTCCATCACATTTTCAGGTAGTGAATGCCAGAACCTCGCTACTCTCTATTGATAGCTTTTCTCAATTCTCCTTTATTCTCTCCACCAATTAGTTTAAATCAAGCTTTCATTACTGACCTGTTTTCTGAGGGAAAGGCCCTTCCTTATCGCTCTATATAGCCCTCTCATAATTTTTACCCTTCAGTTGAATCTCCATGTAGCCATCTTATTCACATTGTTAGTTGGCCCTGTCTTTATTCAAGGTTAAGAAGAAACAGACGGTGACTATTAATGTCTGAACATATATACATGGAAGCACCTCTAAAACTTGGAGGTGAAAGGAGCAGTAAGACTCAGTAGTCAATAAACTCGATCCACAAAGTAAGGTGATTGGTTTCTATTTCACCAACTGATTTGGATCGACATTGACATTGGCAACAGAGGATGGTTACCTAAAGGTGAAACCAGAAAGTAATAACTGAAATTGTTCTTTATTAGGCAGCGTGTTTTTTGACTGAGATTCATGGTGTCATATTTGTTACAGCTATGGTGACTTTTCTCATGCAATCTTCAGCTCTACATCTCATTAAATATGCATCTGGGCTCTATGGTACCCAGTTCATGCAACCATATGGTAGCAGAGGTGGAAGTGCTGGTTGCTATTGGGACCTTTCACCGTTCACATTGTTGGTGTCATATTTAAACCCAGCTCCACTGCACTTCAGATACTATCAAAGTCAGGAAATGCCCTTCACACTCTGGTGCTGCACCATTACTGCCAAGTAAATGACTATGAAAGGCAAACTTAGCTCCTCTGTTCACTGACCTGGAGGTGTTGGTGGCAGAGAGCAGGGCAGTGTTGTATCCTGCTGACCAACAAAGGAGGCCATGCCACTGGACCCAACCAGCCTTGACCGAGATAACAGCCCAGGTCATTGCAGTGCTCTGGTTGAAACACAAGACACAGTAATGCAGAAAGGCTCCACAAGGGTGCTACCTCAAATTCACAGGGCTGCCACTCACTCTAACTTTGCCACTGTACACATATTTCACCAAGTCTCATGGATAGCAACTCTCACGATTGCAAGTATCATGTCCACTCAGCATCTTTCACCCATTTCATCCTCCCATCCTCACTACTAACACTTTTTGCCCGTGCACTTCCTACTCACTCACTGGGGACACCGCACCACCATTTTATATTATTCTACGAAATGTCCACCCTGCTTTCTAAATTTATCAAAGTCTGCCAATGCCTCATTTGCATCTAATAGGTCAAATTTCTTATAAATTTTTTCCATACTTTAAAAAAAATCCAAAGCTTCTTCAGCATTAAAATGTTACATTTAACTCTGAGAATACTTCACACTTGATCCTATTGGTAGTAGGAAAAAACAGTACCAATGCCATATCTTATTCTTTCTTTGATGTAACCCGTGTCAATATATCAGCTTCATTTTTCAATTGACCATTTGCCAAGTGGCAAGATTGCAAAACTTTTACATGGAGATTCCTAACTCAGTGCTAGTTTATAAATTGTTGGAGTGAAAGAAATTTCCACTGCCATGTTCATAACCACAGTGTTTACATTTTCATATATTTCCATAAATTCATCATTGGCAAATTCCATCTCCATTGCCAGTTAGGAGTTTAGCTAGTGCCCCTGGTCTAGTCCATATCCTTTTCTTCATTTCATTGTCCAGTATTTCTCTTTTCCCTTTACTATATGTTATTGTAGACCAACTGCATTTTTTTTCTGCCATTTCTATGAAGTACAAGTTTTTTTTTCCATATCCCACTCCTTGAATAAATCGATTGGGGTCTTTTGCTAATGGGATCCTGACAATGTACTGTGGTGGTGACCGATATATTTTACATATATATTTACTGTTGATCTCTTCTATAAAGTTAGTGTACTCATCATCCTGTAATCCTCCAAACTTTAGTAGGATTTTTAACATGTGAGAAGATGGATGGGCAAACTGCTGAAGTAGTTTTGAGATAATGAGCCTTTTTTTTCCTTTAAACACCTATAATTTGATGCCAATAGCACCTACTTAATAGTTTGATTACAGAAGTTAGGTCTTGTTAAAGGAATATATGTATATTATGTAAACTGCAAATCCACTAATGTCCTTGAAACAATTGCTTTGTTCCACATTCAGTTTCATTAGCGCATTTTTCATAGATGACCTGCTCAACAGCATTTGTATTTCACGCGACGCTAAGTCGGTGCCAATAACAGTTTACCCAAGCAATATTACAGGGAATCTGAAGATGGGGATATCACTGGGAATGCACGTCACAAGTTGCCTTTGCACGTCACAAATTGCCTTTGACAAAGTGTTGCTGAGGCAGCTTCTTAAGTGATGGCAGTCTATGTGATGAACGTGATTCCGACAGAGTGGGGAGAGCCAGGACTTTGATTCAGTAACAATGAAGGAATGGTAATATCAAGTCTCGATGGTGTTTTACAAAGAAGGGACTTGAAGATGGTGGTGTTTAAATGTTGCTGCCTTTGTCCTTCTCAATGGGGTGCCAATCAAACAGCTGCTTTCTCCTGGATGGTAAACAAAAACAGAAATTGTTGGAGAAACTCGGAAGGCCTAGCACATCTGTGGGAAGAAAGCAAAGTTAACATTTTGAGTCCAGTAACTCTTCATCAGAACATTCTCTTGCATGGTGTGGAGCTCCTTGAATGTTGTTGGACGTGCAGTGTCCATCACACTGCTGCCCTATGCTTTGTATGGTGTGCAGCTCCTTGAATGTTGTTGGACATGCAGTGTCCATCACACTGCTGCCCTATGCTTTGTATGGTGTGGAGCTCCTTGAATGTTGTTGGACATGCAGTGTCCATCACACTGTTGCCCTATGCTTTGTATGGTGTGTGGATATACTAGCTTACTGCACTGAATGAGCTCCTGCTCAAAATGCAGATTGCATCCTCCATCCTTTTGAAGCGTAGAAACTGACAAGGCCAGCTTGGTCAAGTGTGGTAGAGGAGAATCATTTTTTGTCTCACTGGAAGAGCCTCTCGTAGTAAAAATAATATTGGACTGAACCTTTTGAGTAGTGGCAAGCACTGTTGGATTGCTATCCCACTCCTACTAATTTGCACTAGGATCAAGCTCCATATTTCTGATTGGCACTTCTAACCCGGCTCCTTCAGAAATGCACAGCATTCCTGAAATGCAGCTATTCGTCCAGACTCCATGATAGTCAGGGAAAGTCAAACCACTTCATTGCAGTAGTAGATGTTGTATTCTATTAAGTTTAAATATCGCAAGGCTGTATGTTTACAATTATTCATTATTCCTTGGTTAGCATTTCTTTGTTTAGTGTGAAAACACTCCTAACAACCCTCCTGTCAGTGTGGACATTCCCCGCACACCCCTCCTTAGTGACTGACACCCCGACTCCACAATGTTCACTGTTCAGACATTAGTCGAACAGGACCCAGGGATTTCAGAAGGTGAATCAGGAGAGCAGGTGTGGGGCAGAGGGGAGCCCTGTGGCCAGGGGCTGAAACTTGAATTGAATCATTTATTGTCACGTGTATTCGATGTAAAAATACAGTGAAAAGTGTGTACCATCACTGTACATACATAGTGCCATTCACATTAACTTAGAATAAGATAAGATAAAAAACTTAAGAGAGTCCAACTTTCCGTTCCACTGCCGCAGTCCTGCGCCAGGCTTACCAGTCCTCACCATGCCTCCGCCAGAGTCCCACGCCAGGCTTTCCAGCCCTCACCATGCCTCCGCCAGAGTCCTGCGCCAGGCTTTCCAGCCCTCGCCATGCCTCCACCAGATTCCTGCTCTAGGCTTTCCAGCCCTTGCCATGTCTCTGCCAGTGTCCCACTCCGGGCTTTCCAACCCGTGCCATGCCTTTGCCAGAGTACCGCTCTCGGCTGCCTCACCAGCCCACTGCCAGATGGTGGATGGGGCTGAGCACTGTCCATGGTTAGGATGTGGGGGGAATGGGTGAGTGTGAGCACTGTCTGGTTTGGGAGAGTGGGTGAGCACTGCAAAGGGGCTGGTGGTGATAAGCATTTCCTTGTGAGGGCTGAGCATCTCTGTGCAGTGCCTTGACAGACAAGCTGAATGACTTCGAGATATGCTTCTCAGTCGGTTTCAACGGGACTAACTCCAGCTCTCAGTTCAGATGAGTTGAGTCTTAAGCAGGGCATAAAGATCCTTCCCAGACACTATCCTTCCTAACACTGATGCGGGACGACAAGCCAATGGTTGACCAACACCTTGATTGCAAGCGTTGTAAGGGATAATCTAAACAGGAGTGAATCTGATAAAGACCGTGTGTTTTACCCAAAACCCTGAATCTTTTGTCAGTAACTGGGCTTTTCACACTCTCAGATATTTTGAATTTTGAGGTCATTTTATGTAAATGAACAATCAAATGAATCTGCTACAGCTAATCTAAATCAGTGCTGGAGGCAATCAGCAATGTTCCTTACACATATACTACTCAGCAGTGGGAAATGTATATTTATGTATCTATATATATAGGTCTATTTTTAAAATGCCATTTATCTTGAATATCTATTATTTTCATTTCTGCAAGAGCATATAAACCAAATAAAACATATATTCCAATAACTTAAGGTGAATTATTCTGTATTACTTTGACAATAGTGCATAAATGCAACATAATTCCTTCCAAAGTAAATTTGGAGGTTATGCTTAAAATAGACCTTAGTTGAGATCTTGTGTTAAAAGTAGGTTTGACAGCATTATAGTAGCCCCACAGAAGGAGGGATTTTTATCTGCACAATTAGTTCACATCTTATAAAAACACAATTAAGTTACCGTTTCATTTGAGCCTGTACTGTTTTAATATGGTATTGCTTTTCAAAGTGAAACCCACCAACGGCAGTAAGTTACACCATATGTATGTTGTCTTGTTCATTCTTTTCTTGGAGAGAGGAATTGAAATCAAGGACCACTTAAGACATTACACATGTTAATCCAGGCATGAACAAGGCAATAACCAACACAAACAGTCAAGGTGCAGCAGAAATGTTTGTTAGAGGTTTGTGTTGGTTTTGCCAAGCACGTGCTTGAGTGAACTTGGATTACTGCTATTAAGCTGTACCAATGATTCAGATTTATCTTTACTGTGTCAGTAATTTTTGTTTTTAAAAATCACTGGTGCAGTATATTAGAGATAATTTTTGTTTGCCGTATCTTTTAGCTGGCAACATCTCAACAAGCCACTTAGCACTTTTGTTGTTGGATGTACCTTGAGTAATGTAGTGATTCCTATCTAACTATAGAAACTGTTTTCAACGAATGTTAAGCTATGATATTCAGATCAGTAAGCCTAAATAGCTGTTTTGTAATTTTTATGTCACGATGATATTCCTAATAGCCAATTAATGCTTAGTTGTGACAATAATATTCAACTTGTAAAGACATCAGTACAAGACCTTTTTTTTTATAATATCATCTGTTTGTTTTCCTAGAACTATGAGTAATGTGAACCCAAAGGATTTGCCAGTAAAATTATTTGTGGGCAACATGACAATATCTGTTACAGGATTGTATAGATTGAACTCCCTGTTCTTGCTGCACGCAGTGAGAAAATTAATTATAACATTACTTATATTTACTGATTAATGAGTTGTGTTTGTCGACAATTGTGACTAGACATGTTGCTATGGATGCAAGATATAAAATACATAATATTGGTTGAATTCTTGTTAAACATACAAGATTACAGTTCAGGAGCAGAGACAAGGCATTGAATGTTTCCACTGTTAGGCTAAGTGTAATTTTCAGAGAGCTTGAGGTGTCTGACCTATCATGAGTCATTGCAACTTTTCCCTTGCTCTCTTCTGCTTCCCACCTTATTAAATGTGCATCTGGACTCTGTGGTGCCCATCACATGTAATCATTTGGAAGCAGAGGTGGAAATGTTTGTCTTGCATCATTCTTGATGCTGGCGCCATTTTAAACCCCAGCTGCACACCACTTCAGAAACTGCAAGCCATGAACATCTCTTCATACATGGACTATTCTCACAGAGGACATAGCCCACAAGGGAAAGCTTGTAATCCTGTTTCTTGGATGGGGATCTCGAGGTGCTGATGGATTGGGTGGGGGACAGCGTCTATCCTGCAAAGGAAATCACGGCCAGAAGTCCCAACTAGCCTGGATCCAGATCACAGCCTGGTAAGTCCCATTTCTCAGAACAAATAAAACCCAGCAGTGATGGAAGAAATCAATCATCGTCTGCATTCAGCAGTGGTATGTGCCATCATCTTCTCTCTGCTACCTCCCATTTGCTGTAACATACAACTCTCACTATGTATGCAGCATCTCCCCTCAATAGCTCTCACCCAGCTTATCCTCCCAAGCTATGAATCCTTTTGCTCTCTGTGCTTCCTACTCACTAACTACAGTCACCTTCCCACAGCATCATTGGTCAGTATGTATTATTGTTCTTTTTCATCCGGAAAGATATCCTTCCACCTGTCTTAACTAGTGTCACAGGAGATCTATTTATAATACAGTTTTAGTTTTCAGTCAGGCTATAATGTAGAAATCTTAGAAGAATGGGATGGGAGTGGGGTTCTCATAGAAACCTGTGAAATTCTATCAGGACTAGACAAGACAAATACAGGAAGGATGTTCCCAATGACCGGGGAGTCCAGAACCAGGAGTCACAATCTATCAGTACAGTGTAAGCCATTTAGGCCTGAAATGAGGAGATATTGCTTCACCCAGAAAGTGGTGTGCCTATGAAATTCTCTGCCACAGGGAGTGGTTGAGGCCAAAATATTGAATGTTTTCAAGAGGAGTTAAATATATTTCCAAGGTCTAAAGGGATCAAAGGTATGGGGAGAAAGCAGGAACAGGGTATTGAGTTGGATGATCAGCTGTGATCTTATTGAATAGCCAAGGAGGCTTGAAGGGCCAAATTGTCTACCCCTGCTCCTATTTTCTATGCTTCAATATTTCCAGGTTAGGATTACTTGAAAGTAATAAGAATCCGTGAAGCTTAATTTTTATTTATACTTGTAACAGCTTTAGGACACTGAAAGCCTGACATGCTTTGAACATTGATTTTAAGAAAAATCCATTCTTCAGATCTGTAAGGCCTGGTGATATAAAAGTCACTACATTCATATTTTTGTCATACAACTTTAAAAAGTCAAGGAATTTCTTTGCAGAAATAAACTATAATTGTCAATCTGTCATATTTAACAATTCCACTAGGAAACTAAAATACATTTGTAATTTCAAAAGAGTTTTTAAAACTGAGTCCTTTGAATTCATCGAGATTATTTCTTTAAAATGTTTTGAGATGGCTTAACTGTTACAATTTTCTTAGGTGCATTTTTTTGCAATACTTGATCTACATTGTAACTACATGTCACAATCTACTTGTTTGATCATTTCTTTTGACCTACATAATGCTGCTTTAGTTCAGTGCAAAACAGGAGAAGCAATAGTCATTGTCATGACACATACTACAGAATATATAATACTGTCAATGTCTTGTCTTCAAAGAACACTCATATGTGAAACACTGGACCACATGATAAGACATAGATGGCTTTATGTTCCAGGGCCACGAATTACACGTTCTTAGGGGCAAAGATACAAACCGTTGCTTATACTCTGACAGCCCACATAAACCCATACCGAGATGCACAACGATCATACAAAGCACACAGTATGAACAGCTTGCCTTCCATAAATACATTTACTAAGATCAGCAGCGAAGCCTTGCATCAGTTACTAAGCGTATCAGGTAAAAAGTTGCATTATCTGCACTGATTTATTGTAGATAACCATCATCACACTGCTTAGACTCACACAGGTTAAAAGTAACTGCTTTCCCTTTTCTTGCAAGATGTCGAGAGATGTATGTAACTAAAATGGTGTTCAAAACTCCTGTCTACCTGATCAAACACTCAGCAGGCCCAAGCACAGTTGTGCACTTCCTGCAAAGGCTCATAATGTCTACATACACCTACGCAACCAACAAAGACCTACATTGATGCACCAGCAACATAAGGTGCTGCAAGTTACGACACTTGCTTATTTATTTTAAAATATTTTTAAGCTTGCTGATTTTCAAAGTTAATCTCAATGTCAAGGAAATGTGTTCCAATAGGAATATATAAAATTTAGATAAATGAATTATACATTATCATTACTTTCTATTATAAATATTGCATGTTTTCTACATTTGATGAGTACCTATGTAACAAAGTAAAAACTCAATTTAACCTTAATATTAATGTTCTACTTTTACTTTTCCCTCAACTTTATTTTGGGTATTATTTTACAAGTGCCAGGTTGACTGCAGTTTCTTGAATAAAGTGATTATTCTTCTTATTCTAATATAATTGCAGTGTATAATGAGGACAAGTCATGTTTCTGTAATAACATCATTGGACAGCTGTTGTGTGTGTAGTCATTTTCTGCTCCAAAATTGATCTTCTCAAATGTCCACATTATGTTTGGCACTCACTACATTATTCCAGTATATTTTAACTCCACTGCCTCACGTACATCAAACCTCTCCCAGAGCAGGACAAGATTCAATGAATTGCAAAGGAATCAGCCCCAAGTGGATTGGAATCAAAGATTGACAAGCAAAATTGTGAATGAGTCAATGGAAGTAGATAATTCAGATATAGAATGAAATGCATTCCCATGAGTAGCAAAGAACGGACATATAAAATTCGAACATCTTGGACATATAAAGATTTGAACAGTAAACTTAAAGGAAAGAAGTTTATATTTCTGTAGATTGTGGTACACAAATCTGCCTGGCATATCAGCCTGCAAAATAGTTGCTTTTTCATTTGCTGGGCATATAAATTGATTCACACACCTTCCATCTTTCTACAATGACATATCATACTTGCGTCAGTAGTCACCCTCAGTTTTTCACCCCATAAATGGATGCAAAGCAAATTGACGCATTTAATTCAGAGATTGAGTGATTTTTTTTTCTTTCCCTCAGAGGCTCATGAATCTTTGAAACTCTTCCTGACAGCCAGTCCAAGAACAGTGTTTGAATGTTTTTAAGACAGTGGTGGATAGATTCTTGGTAAGCAAAGGAGTGAAACGTTATCAGGGGCTGGCAGGAAAATCGATTTAAGGTTACAAATCAGATCAGCTGTAATCGTATTGAATGAGGAACAGGCTGAAGGTGGCAAATGGCTTACTCCTGCTTCTTGTTTGTAATCACTCAATCACAATATCTATCTCCACAAGAAAACTTGCTTTTCAGCCACCAATTTGCCTCATTTTTTCTTTGACATTCTTTTTATGTCTATGAAAGACTTTTGGATTCCCTTTTTATGTTAACCTATTCCTTTTCCTATTGTCTTCCCCTGTAGTTTTTGTATTTAGCTTGGTTCTCCAAAATATTGTGAGCCTGAAATCTGTGGAACTCTTTAACATAGTGTATTGTTGAGGCTGAGTCACTAACTACTGAGATACAGTAAGCAAATCGAGGGTTAGTGGAATAAGGCAGTAAAATGACATTGAGGATTATCAAATCAGACATAATCTCATTGAATGGCAAAGCAGACCCAATGAACAAAATGGCCTACTTTCGCTGCTATATGTTATGTCTTACTCTTCAAAATTTCAGTGGATTCAAGCTTCGCCTCTCCAATTTTACCTCATAACGTTAATCACTCCAGTTATTAGTTTAGTAAACCTCCTCTGAATTGCTGCTGATGTATTTATATCCTTCCTTAAATGAGGTGACTAACACACACTACTCCAGATGTTGTCTCACCAATGTCCAATGTAACCGACAAATAACCTCTGTACTTTTATATTCAATACCCCTCACAATAAATGATGATATGGAGATGCCAGGGTTAGACCGGGGTGTACAAAGTCAGAAGTTACACAACACCAAGTTGTAGGCCAACAGGTTTATTTAAAATCACAAGCTTTCGAATGCGCTGCTCCTTCGTCAGGTGAGGTGATAAATGATAACATTCTCTTAGACTTCCAATTACTTGCTGAACCTGCATAATAACCTTTAGCAATTCATGCACATAGACATCCAGATCCGTCTGTATCTTGGAGCTGTGCAAACTCTCACCATGTAGATTGCAGGCTTGTATATTAAAATGGAGTTTCACATTAACCCATATTTTCATCCATTTTTCAGAACTTTGCCCACTCACATAACCTATCTATACCTTTTCATAGCCTCCTTATGTCCTCTTCAAAACCTTCCTAGATATCTATTGAGTCATCAGCAAATTGGGCAACATATTTGGCTCCCTGATCCAAGTCATTTATATACATTGTTATCAGTTGAGACCCTAGCACTGATTCCTGTGGCATACCATTTTTTACATCTTGCAATCCTGAAAAAAAGCCTATTTATATCAACTGTCTGCTTCCTGTTAGCCAGTCATCCTCAATCCATGTCATCCTACATCATGAGATTTTATTTTCTTGCATTGACCTTTCAGGTGTTACATTGTCAAATGCTTTCTGGAAATCCCACCACAGTATATCTACAATCTCCCCTTTATCCACTACACATGTTACTTCATCAAAGAGCTCCAACAAATTGTTCAAACAAGATTTTCCTTTCACTTAACCATGGAATAATGCTTCTCACTTTCTTTTAAACTCACCCAAGTTAAAGGGGGGTGATGCCGTACTCCTGACCTAACTTACTTCTGAGGAAACCCTGTCCAGACACACAATCTATCTACCCCTGCCAAGGAAAGCTCCCACCTATGATTCTATAATGGTGGCAATTGGTTAGCACGAAGGAAAGAATCACTGGTAAGCTAGCAAGTCTCAGGTGGAGAGATGGGATGAGCCGGAATATCAATTTGGAATCAAGAACCTGACGCCTAGTTGAATTTTGGTTTTAATCCCATATCTGAGCTGCATCAATCTTACAACATGATTTTTGAAGTAGTCTAATTGAAATTTCTAAAATGTGTTTGATAAGGTACCACACGTAAGGCTGCTTAATAAAATGTTAGCCATGGTGTTGAGAGTAGATATTAGCATGGATAAAGGATAGGCTAACTAATAGAAGACTGAGAGTTGGAATAATGGAGACATTTTCAGGATGGCAACTGAAAGTGAAGTGCCACAGAGATTAGGGCTGTGGTCGCAATTACTTACAAGACATATTAATGACTTGGATAACAGAAGTGAATACACTATCACCAGGTTTGTGGACGGCACAAAGATAGGCAGGAAGGCATAAAAAGTCTACAGAGGGACGTTAACAGATTAAGTGAATGGGCAAAAAGTTGGCAGACAGAATATAATGTGGGGAAATATGAGATTATGCACTTTGGCAGGAAAAATAGAGGAGCTGAGTGATATTTAATTGCGACAAGACTGTTGAACACTTCAGCTTAGAAGGATTTGGAGGTCGTTGTTCATGAATCACAAAAAAGCTAACATCCAAATTCAGTGGGTAATAGGGAAGACAATGGACTGTTGGTCTTTATTTTAAAAGGAATGTAGTATAAAAATTGAGAAGTTTTGCCTACACTAGTCAGGCAACATCTGGAACACTGAGAACAGTTTTAGGCTACTTTTCTAAGGGGCATTGGAGGCATTCCAGAGATGGTGCACAATGTTGATTTTGGGTAAGTTAGGATTGTCCTATGAGGAGAGGTTGACTAGATTGAGTTTGTACTCATTGGAGTTTGGAAGAATTAAAGACAACTTTAGTTAAACATTGAGATATTTATGGGGTATGTCAGGGCAGATCCAGAGAGACTGTGAGAAAGCATAATTTCAGAGTAAGGGATCATAGATTTACAACAAAGATGAGGAGAAATTTTTCTCTCAGAGGGTAGCCAATCTGTGGATTCTTTGCTGCAGATGGTTGTCAAGGCTGGGCCAAGTATATTCAATTCTGACAAAGACAGATTTTTATTTAGTAGGTGAATCAAGGGGTCAGGCAGGAAAGTGAAGTTGGGAATGATCAGATTAGCTATGATCTCCTTGCATGGATCAAATATGTTATTTCTGCTCCTATATCTTATGATCGCATAGGGCAGAAGGTGAGCACCCAATTACAGACACCGACAGCTCCAGGAGGTGGGACTTGCCACTGCTATGTAAATTAGAGCAGGCAGACGGTGGGAATGCCATAGAGATGGAATGAGGCACCCTCATGCCAAAGTAAGGACCACTGCTCATGAAACCAGGGCTGGAGGCAGTCACAATTCATAGGACACAGCCTTCTGATTTGTTCAGTTCTTAGGGACAGGCAAGGTGACCCAGGGTCAGGAGTACAGGAACAATTATCCAATATTTGAGGTATTTTAAGCTGATTTGGATGAGACTGAGGGATGCAAGATGAATGAGTTAATTGATAATGACGCCACGATATAGGAAGCCATTCAAGTGGGTTGGAAAGGAAACATAGTGGCAGTAGGGACAGCATATTGATGGGAATAGACACTGATCTCTAGTAGAGAGTGAAAGTCCACATAGCTGTTATCTGCCAAGAGCCAGATTTTGGGATATCTGCTCTGGCTTGAGAAGAACTGGCTGATTGAAGGGGGAAGGACATAATGGTTGTGGTCCTTATCAGTACTAATGATATATGTAGAAATAGAAAAGAGGTTCTGCTGAGGGAATGGGAAAAGCTTGGTGCTAAATCAGAAAGCAAAACCTCAAAGATAATATTAAATTCCAAACAAAGTGCTGCTGATGCTGAAAATAAATGTAGAAAAAAAGATAAAATAAATACAGAAAATCCTGGATAAACTCAGCAGGTCTGGCAGAAATTGTGGGGAGAGAAAGAGTTAGTGTTTTAGTCTGATATGACTCGTATTCATAACTGAGGACTTTTCAACCTTAATACTGTTTGGATTACTGAGTCACATGCAAATTGATATAGAGTTATAAAAAATAATAGGTTAGAGGAATGATTGCATGGCTCAAAGGCTGGTGTGGGAGAAGTGGATTCCAGTTCATGGGGCACTGGCACCAGTGTGAGGGAAGTGGAATCTTTCTTCATTCACTTGTGACACATGACATCACTGGCTAGGCCAGCATTTATTGCACATCCTTATTGCCCTTAAGAACGTGGTGTCAGCTGCCTTCTTGAACCTCTTCAGTCTATGTACAATATGTAGATCCGCAATGCCCTCAGGGAGGGATTTCCAGGATTTTGATCTAACAACAGTGAAAGAATGGTGATATATTTGTAAGCCAGGATGTTGAGTGGTTTGGAGGGGAAAGTGCAGCTGGTGGTGTTCCCATGTATTTGCAGTCCTTATTCTTCGAGATAGAAGTGCTTGTGGGTTTGGAAGATCCCGTCAAAGGATCTATGGAAATTTTCTGCAGTGCAACTTGTAGATAGTATACACTGCTGCTACTGGGCGTTGGTTGTGGAGTGAGTGGATATTTGTGGTGCCAATCAAGCAGGCTACTTTGTCCTGTATGATGTCAAGCTTCTTGAATGTTGTAGGAGCTGCACCCAACCAGGCAACTGGTGAGCATTCTGTTACACTCCTGACTGTACCTTATAGATGGTGGTCAAGCCTTTGGAAGTCAGGAGATGATTTATTTGCTGTGGTATTCTAAGCTTCTCGCCTGCATTTGTAGCCATTGTATTTATATAGCAAGATCAGTTGAGTTTCTGGTCAATGATAATCCCCAGAATGTGGATAGTGGGGGATTCAGTGATGGTAATGCCATTGAATGTCAAGGAGCATTGGTTAGATTGACCCTAATTGGAGATGGTTGTTGCCTGGTAATTGCGTGGTATAGTTTTACTTATTGGAAAAGTAAAAATTGCATATTTTTATTTTTCCTATAAATGTAAAGTTATCCACCTTGATAGCAAAAATAGGATGGTGGATTATTACATGAATGGCTGAAAATTGAGAGATGGTCCTGGCCAGCCCATCATAGAATGTTGAAAAGGGGAATGTTCAATGAGACATGTGTGTCATCACGCACCAGTCACTGAAAGTAAGGGAGTAGCTACAAGCAGGCAGTAAAGAAGGTAAACTGTATGTTGACCTTTAGAGTGAAAGGATTTGAGTAGAAGAGCAGGGATGCCTTGCTGCAACTATGCAGTGCATTGGTGAGGCCACACCTGAAATACTGGGTGCAGTTTTGGTCTCCTTATCTGAAGAAGGATTTTTTGCTACTTATAGAGTACAGCAAAGATTTCCTAAATTGATTCCTGGGATGGCAGGACTGACATATGGGGAGAAATTGAGTTAGTTAGGATTGTATTCACTGGAATTTAGAAGAATGATGCAGGGCCTCATAGAAACATAAAATTCGAACAGGACCATACAGATTAGATGTAGGAAGGATGTTTCCAATGATGGGGGAGTCCAGAAGCAAGAGTCATGAAGGAAAAGGGGTAAACCTTTCAGGACTGAGATGAAGAGAAATTTCTTCTCCCAGAGAGTGGTGAGCCTGTGGAATTCACTACCACAGAAAGTGGTTGAGTACAAAACATTCTGTATTTTCAGGAAGGAGGTACATATAGCTGTTATGGTTAAAGTTGAGAAGGGATTTAGGGAGAGGGCAGGATAAGGGTATTGAGGTCAATGATCGCCATAATCATATTGAATTGCAGAGTAGACTCGAATCATACAGGACAGCAAAATAGTAATATTAATATTAAAATTAAAATTAAGGTCAGAGAATGGCAGAAGGGAACAAAGAGAAAAAGAAACAATCAATAAGATTGATTGCTCCAAAGATACAAGCAAGACTAAGTAAAGGCTCTGAATCTGAATGCATGTAGCATTCATAACCAAGTAAACAAATTGATAACCACCTTGAAGTAAATAAATGTAATCTGATAGCCATTACAAAGGCATGTACACAGGCTGAGGAGGACTGGGTCCTAAATACTGAGGATAATCATGAAGAGTACTGCAGGAAGTGAGGTAAAGGCAGAGGAAAAGTACTCTACAAAAACTTGGTGCAATCGTTAGAGATTACCTTGGTTTAGAAAATCAGAATGTAAAATTGATGTGCTGGAAATGAGGAATTGTAAGGAAATGACGTCACAAGTATGAGTGGTCCACATGTCCGCTATGTAGGACTAAGTAATCAAAAAGAAATTTTAAATCCTTGTGACAAGGGGACAGTAATTATCATCAGTGATTTTAACCTAGATATAAACGGGAAAAATCAGATTGGCAATTCTAGCCTGGATAAGGATTTCATAGAATGCTTTTGGGAGAGTTAGAAGAGCACATTCTGGAACCAACCAATGACCAGGTCATATTAAACTTGGCATTGTATAATGTGACAGGATTAATTAATTACCTCGTAGTAGGGCATTTCTAGTTTGCAGTAACTACAATATTATTGAATTTTACATCTAGTTTGGAAGGGAGAAGTGGAGGTCTAAGACAAGTATTTTAATCTTTAATAAGGGCAACTGCATGGGCATGAAAGCTGAACTAGCCGAAGTGAACTGGGATACTTTGTAAGCGGATAGATCTATAGAGAAGCAGTGGCAGACATTTAGGGGGCTTTTTCAGAAATCTCAAAATAAGAACTTTCCAACAGAAAAATTCAAAGGGGAGGACTCACTTAACTAAAGTTAAGGAAAGTATCAAACTTAAGGGAAAAACATATATTAGCACAAAGATGAGTTGTAGGATGGATAATTCATCAGAATATAAACAACAACGAGGAATAACTAAAAGATTAATTTGGAGAAAGATATTAAAGTATGATTGAAAGCTAAGTAGGAATATAAAAACAGATAGCAAAGGATTTTACAGGTGTATAAAATCAAAAAATGGTAGTTAAAGTAGGTTTTGGTCCTCCACAGAGTGAGAATGAGGAGTTAATAGTATATAATATGTCAATAGTGGATATAATGAATAAATAATTTGCTCCTGTCATCACAATGGAGTATATAAAAAACATCCCAGTATTAGCTATAAATCACAAGGTGAAAGAAAGAGAAGAACTTGGTGAAATTGTAGTCACTAGGGAAGTGATATTTGAGCAAGCTAATGGAAATATAATTTGACACGTCTCTGATTCAAGATGGACTTCAATCCTCTCTGACACATTGATGTCAATTTTGCAGTGTTTACTCAATTCTGAAAAGGTTTAATCAGACTGAAAATTGGCAAACATAACCACTTAATTCAAGAATGGATGGAAGCAGATTATAGGAAACTATGGACTAGCCAGCTTGATGTCTGTCATGGGGAAGGTGTGGAATTAATCATTCAAGAGGTCACAGTGGGCCAGTAAGAGAACCTAAATGTAATTGGGAAGAGTCAGCATGATTTTATGAAAAGGAAATCATGCTTCAGTAATTTATTGGCAATCTTCAAAGAGTAACATGTGCCGTGGGTAAAGGGGAACTCAATGACAAAACTGCACTTGGATTTCCAGAAGGCATTTGGAAAAGCACCACATAAACATTAATTGCACTAAGGAGCTTATGGTGTTGAGGATTAAGTATTAGCATGGTAGAACGTTAGCTGGCTGGCAGAAAACAGAGAGTTTGCACAGTAGTTTTTTAATTGGCTGGATGTGGTATGTGTAGGGATCTGTGCTGAGGTCTCAACTCTTTACAATTTATATCAATGACTTAAATGGGAGAACAAAGGTTAAATTTGCAGAGGACACAAAGGTCGGTGGGAAAACATGTTGTAGAGAAGACATAAGGAGGCTACAGACTGATATAGGTAGTTTGAATGAGTGAGCAAATGTCTGGCAAGGTATAGTGCAAGAAAATGTGAAGTTGTTCATTTTGGCAGAAAGAATAAAAAGAAAGAGCATTTCTTAAGTGGGGATTGACTGCGGAATGCAGAAATGGAAAGGGATGTAATTATTCTAGTGCACCAGAATGAACATGGAGCAAGTAATTAAGAAGGCTAATGGAATGTTATCCTTTATTACAAGAGGAATTGAACACAAAGTTAAGAGTGTTCTGCTTCAGTTATATAAGGCATTGGTAAGACCATATCTCAAATCTGAGAGTAGTTTTGGTCCCTTTATTTCACGAAATTTGTAAATACATTGGAAGTGGTTCAGAAGAGTTTTATTAGGTTGACATAAAGCAAAGAACTGTGGATGCCAGAGATCTGAAACAAATGCAAAAGTTGCTGGAGGAGCTCAGCAGGTCTAGCAGCATCTGTGAAGAGAAATGTAGAGTTAATGTTTCAAATCAGGTGACTTTGCATCAGAACACAGATGCTGCCAGACCTGCTGAGTTTGTCCAGCAATTTCTGTTTTTGTTAGATTGATACCTGTAATGAGCAAATTGTCTTGTAAAGAAAGATTGAGAGACTGGGCTTGTTTACATTGGTTTATAAGTGAGGGGTGACTTGATTGAAGTGTATAAGATATGGGCCAATCTTGACAAGTTACACAAGGGAAGCATATTTCCACTTGTGGGTGAATCCAGAACTAGGGGACACTGTTTTAAAACTAGGGATCACACATTTAGCACAGCAAAAAAGTGTTTCTTTTTTCCTGTCAAATAGAATTTACAAGCTTGTTGCAATTTACAAGGGTGAAAGGTTTGAGTTATGAGGAGAAGCTGGATAGGCTGGGACTTTTTTCCCTGGAGTGTAATAAGTTGAGGGTGACCTTATAGAAGTTTATAAAATCATGAGAGTCATTGATGAGGTGAATAGCCATCGTTTTTTTCCAAGGGTAGGGGAGTCCAAAACTAGAGGGCATAGGTTTAAGGTGAGAGGAGAAAGATTTAAAAGGGACTTGAGGGGCAACTTTCTCCACACAAAGGGTGGTGTGTATATGGAATGAGCTGCCAGAGGAAGTGGTAGAGGCAAGTAGAATTACAACATTTGTAAGAGATTTGGACAGGTACATGGATAGGAAATGTTTAGAGGAATAAGGGCCATAAGCAGGCAAATAAGACTAGTTCAGTTTAAAAAAACCTGGTCGACATGGGCGAGTTGGGGCCAAAGGGACTGTTTCCGTGTTGTATGACTCTATGACTCTCAGAACATTGCACAACTTTGAAACTCTATGCCTCAAATGGTGGTGGAGATGGGATCATTCAATATTTTTTAAGATGGAGTTAGATTCTTGTTTGGCAAGGGAATGAAAGGTTATCGGGGTAAATGGTAATAAGCAATTCACAAATCTTATTGAATGATGGATCAGGCTCAAGGTGCTGGATGACCTACTTCTATTCTTAATTCATATGTTTGTATTTTCAAAGCCCACCTACACCAGGCCCAGACCCAACAACTGTCTGAAAATCTCCGACAGGGTACTCATATTGATCTCACAAGTAGGGATCAGCATCAAGAGCCGCAATAACATTTAGCGAGAGGATGCCTATGAAGGGATTTTTACATTGCTTCAGCCAGTGGTAAAGCCTCAGCAGTTTCATCGCTCAGGTCAAAATTATATTGGAATTGGGGTCCATAGCTGTTGTAGGATTCCAATTTGCATAAATGCATGAGCTCCTACCCTCAATAGGCAGGCATTTCATCATTCTACAGAATGATCCAGTTTAAAGACAGAAAAAGCCAAGAAGGGGGTTGGGATTGGAGTAGGTCAGTAGCCTGCCTGGTTTTAACGGCCCACTCATGTTTCTTCTCATCTGTACAGTATGCACCTCTACACAAAAAATTAAGCCACGTGCTTGCGCTCAAAAACATTTTTCATGGAGCAGCGCATTTAAGAAAACAACTCCACCAGAATTACTATCTCTGTCCACCAGAATTGCAGGTATTTACAGCACAGTTGGAGGCCATTTTGCTCCCAGGACACATTGCTGCCTGGTCACTCATTTACTGCAGGATCTGTAGAGTTAAAATTGAGCCCTACCTTCTCAAAGAATAATTCCCACATTTACTTATTTCTCCAGTTCTGTCTTTTACTAATCATCAACAAGAAAGTTCACCAGATTTTTCTTTTCAGCTGTTACATGTTAAATAAAAAAAGAGAAGTGTTTAAATCTGTGAATGAAATTCCCACTCTGAATTTTAATCATGATACATTACAGCATTTTTGTTTTGACATAAATTTTATTCTCTCAGCAGGTAGTTAACAAATGTCAAAATAAAATTTATTTTTCGTTCAGAAAGAATAAAACACTGGCAACAATTGAAGATTGGCCTCTAGATTAGGTAACAAAATGTACAACTGGTCTAATTCATAATAAAAATAATAATTATATGTTCTCAGGCAGGTGCTCAGGACCAACCTCGGCCTCAGCTATATCCTTTCTACCACTTTGAGATGCTTTAAGAGTTTGTGCCAACCTCTCTGCAGCAGGGCCACCTGTGCTCTTGCGGTAAAGCTATGGAAATACTTTGCAATGTTAGATCTGTAGCCTTTGTACATCATTGCTTCTTTCAAATGATGAGAAGGATTTTTAACAATGCTTTACAGGTGCAAATTTCTTTTGTCAGTACGAAAAAAAATCGTTTCTACCATTCTAGATGTTAACAAAGTAACATATTTTGCATGCCCAAAGATCTGGGGACAGTTTTGAAGTGCAGGGTCTGGAATGTCAAACTTTTACTTGATTTTCAAACTGTTGCAGGCAATATTATTTCTTGCAAATTTGTAATAAAATTCACAGGCATCAATGACAATGGTTAATGAAGGAGAAACACACTCAGACATAAGATATTTACCTTAATGTATCAAATAACAAGTAGAAAAGAGCTATTGCAGTTATTGCAGAGGGGCCAGTAATCAATGGGTGTAGATTGAAATTAATTGCCAGATCGGTTTGACGTGTTTGAAGGATCATTATCTTCTCACAGAGGGTGGTAGAGATCAGAAATTCACTGCCAGAAAAGATGGTTGAGGCAGAAACCTTCATAGCATCTAATAAAACATTGTTGGATGTTCATTTGAAATGCCATGACCCTCAAAACTACAGACCAAAACCTGGAAAGTGGAATTAGACTGCATGGTTATTTTGTTGGCCAGCCCAAGGACCATGTTGCAAATAACCTCTTTCTGAGCTGTAAATCTGTATGATTCGATAAAAGTATATGGAACAGCAAAGAGGCAGTAGTAAATGATGTTACTCAATTGAAATATCTTCTGGTCTGGTTACTAATTACGGTATAAAAAAATTGAGGGCATGTGAATCACTTTGTGGCTTTTTTTTGTTTTATCTTTGAGTTTTTGAGATTGTCAGTTAAAGGGCACAAATAGTTGTGTAAAGTAACAGTTTTTTAAATATTTGTTCCCAGGCATACAATGCAAGAATGCAAATCAATTTCAAATCAGGATGTCAAAGAGCATGACATTATTGTCATACAAATAGTAATTTTGTCTCTGGGATAACAACAAAAATTTACAACAACTTGTATTTAGTGGCCTTAATGGACTAAAATGTTCTATGGTGTTTCTCAGGAACATTAGAAAGCAATTAGATACCAAGCCACATAAGGTAAGATTTAGGGTATAGCCTGAAATAAGGGCCACAGATATTCCTCTGTACAATGAGACATACTGTGACCTAACACCAAGGGCCATTTCTTATATCTTCATCACTCATTCAGCATCAGCCTCAGTATGAGCACCAAGATGGCGAAGGTGCCAGATCGGTTGAGTAGCCAACACGTTACATCAAAAAGAGAGTGCCTGTTCTGCTCCAATCCCCTTCCCTTCCCTTCCTATTCCCAGACCCACACCAATACTCAGCAGAATGCAGATGTTAGTGACAATGACTTATAAAAGAGATGAATGCTGGCCAAAAGGTGACCTTTAACTTGTGAAACTTGAAAAGGTACTTTGGGAGAGGTAGATAATCTCTTCATCTTTGTCATGCAAGGTTCATGATGGACTTTAGTGAAGGCCATGAAAAGTTGAATGATGACGTCAGTACTGCGGCCTAGGCAGTAGAATTCCAAAACAAAGCTGGCTTCCCCCAGTTGCAGAGTGCCATTGACTGTACATATGGGCACTAAAAGGGCCATATTAAAACACTACAGAATTCATCAATTGGGAAGGGTTCTATTTGACTAATTTTGAAGTGATGAAAGTTACCACTTCTTGGAGGAATATGTCCCCTACTCTGGCAGCTGCCATGACTCATACATTCTGGAGTTCTCTCAAGTACCTGCTACATTCCAGGTGTCTTACAAAGCTGTTCATTGGGAGACAAGGACTGTGCACTGCGACCGTGCTTATGACACTATTGCGCAAACCCCTGGCTAATGGGAAGCACAGATGTGTTGCTGCCCATGCTTCAAATAGGGCTGCAGCAGAGTAGATGATAGTGTTCTTTAAGATATGGTTGTGGGGCCCTCCAGTATAACCCAGACAGAGTGCACTGCATTGTCCTGGCACACTGTCCTGCACACAATTGGAGCAGGTAATGTGGCAATGTGATACAGGCTGAGGAACTGGGAGATGGGGAGCAGTCTCCAGAGGAGGTGGATAAGAATACTGGGGATGAGGGATTTCTCCTTGTGTATGATAGAGCTCAATGCAAGAGGCATTACAATCCATACAGGAACTGACTGGAACGCGGATCCAGTGGACGAGAATTGGATGCAATAGACCATTGTGGAAAGTAAATTAATTGTTGATCATGGTGCATTGTGGGGGTAAAACACCACACGTTGTCTCTCTCTAATGAGAGAGTAGCCCTGTGGTCCTGTAGGGCTATGGTGACTTTACCTTTTTACCTGCAGCCTTTTGTTTTTAATTTTTTGTTCACTTCTGCTGGCTGTAAATAAAAGCTCACTTTTGCAATTGTTCAGTTGCTTGCCTGTATGTGCTATTCCCAACTGGACATTGACAAGGTACGGCTAAGGACAGCTACACTGTGTGGACTTGGTAGTTAAACAGCATCTAGGGGGAATGAATGGGGTTGAATGTGAGGAGGAGTGTCAGCCATGGAACCTATGAACTGCAAACACGATGACTTTGGGGCAGCTGTGCCACTATATTGCTGGTGAGGGACAATGCTGGACTGCCAACACTTATCTGCACGCACAGCACACTTTTAAAGATGCTATGTCCGCAAGGGACGCTGCTTTTTCAGTGGATATCTATTGAGTGAGTAATTGTCCCGGAAATTGTGAGTGGTAAGATAGGGCTAGAATCGGGGCGATAGGAGAGTATAGGGATGGGATAGGTAATTAGTTAGGAATTGCTAGGCTTCACAGAATGTAACCCTCTGTGAAACATGATGAAGCTGGTAAAAGAAGGAAGATTCAGCCCAGGATTTTATTTTAAGAGAAATAAGACAAACTAGTAATTGATATATTTGAAATAACTTAGTCATCAGTATAATCCTGTTGTCAATATGCTCAACTACGTAATGATATTCAGGAGAATTCGGCATTTAAGGCTCGAAGTGGAATCGTCCCTTCCTGAGAAGAAGAAGAGAAAATAATCATTTAGATTCACATCCTGTCACCAGAGAAATTAAGTTCAGGGCAGGAAGGCCCAAGCTCAGCTCTCCCACCCTGCCACCAATTGAGGCCCTAAAGTAGTCAATTAATGACCACTCAAGGGCTTTTTCACACAACCACTGTGATTAATTCTGTTAGGCAGCTTTCCTGATGAGCGAAATGGTGCGGTTGGGATGTTAGGGCAGAGTGTGGTGGGGAGGGGGTATGAGAATTGGGGGAGGGGGGGCATTGGGGAATGTGACTCCATTGCTGCTGTGCTGCCCATAACCTCAGCTTCTAGGTGATGCTGCTGCTCATTGTAGCTGCTTGCCTCTGATTGGATGACACCTTCAGACAGGGTGGGACATGGCTGACACAGGAAGCAATGCATTGAAAAGCCCACCAGATGACCACCCTACCTGGAAGATACAGGTTGTGGGG
Source organism: Rhincodon typus (assembly GCF_021869965.1). NCBI lineage: Eukaryota > Metazoa > Chordata > Chondrichthyes > Orectolobiformes > Rhincodontidae > Rhincodon > Rhincodon typus. The sequence goes on along the minus strand of NC_063333.1, from coordinate 52,003,547 downwards.
GGATGACCTTTATGTTATGGCCACCACATTTGGTAAAGAATTTGGAGGATCTCTGCCTTGTGTTTTTCTCAAATTACTTGGAAAAACTATGAGGTTGTCGCTAAGACAGAGGAGAAAACATGGTTCCAGAAGGGATATTTTATACTGTTAGAACCAATTACTGTAATGTGTCCAACCTGAGGACATTTTAATGTCTGCACTTGAACAAACATGGAAGGAGAAAAAAAACGTAGATAAAATTATCTCAGAGAATGCGGTAAATTATGAGCTACTTGCAATCTAATTTTTGTTACAAATATATCAAGATTAGATTAAAACAGTAATTCTATATATTTCAGGGAGCCTGGGATAAAAGTATAGGTTGTTTACTCAATATCGGTTGTAAAATTGATGTCTCATGCTTCTCAGAATTTCAAACTGAACTTTAAAAGGGAATTCCGCTTAAATCATCATCTTTGTGGGTCGTTGGTCGTTGTTTGTGTTGGGCTGACTAATGCTCTTGCTGGAAACTGTGTACGGTCAGCTGCATTTTTGAGTGATGACATACTTCCCTCAGGTGGATGGAAAGTCTCTTGGTAATTGCTAAAACAGGCAAGCAAAAAAAAACAGAAAGGATCCAACCAAAGTTCCAAACTTCAGGCCATTCATTCTTGGTAAAAGCCAAACACTGCAGTTGCTGGAATTCTGAAATAAAAGCAGAAAATGCTGGAAAACCCAACAGGTTTGGCAGCATCTGTGGAGAAAAAAGGAGTTAACGTTTTGTGTATGATATGACTTTTCTTTGGAACTGAAAGGAGCTGGAAAATGGTTGCTTTTATGCAATTGACAGATCCGGAGGAGGAGCAAGTGGAACATTAAAAAACCCACCATTTTCCAGCTCATTTCAGTTCTGAAGAACAGTCATATCATACTTGAAATGTTAACTCTGTTTCTCTCTCCACTGATTTTGCCAGACCTCTTGAATTTCTCCAGCACTTTTTGTTGGAGGAACACTTTAATTGATATTAAAGCACATAGTCTCTTTTTTGTATTATTCATTTATGGGATGTAGGCATCAGCAGATGAGTCAGCATTTATTGCCTGTCTCTAGTTGCCCTGGAGAAGCTGCCTTCTTGAACCACTGTCGTCCATTTGCTGTAGGTGGACCCATAATGCTGTTAGGGAGAGAGTTCCAGGATTTTGATCCAGTGACACTGGAGGTAAGGTGATAGATTTTCTGGTCAGAATGAGGAGTGGCTTGGAGTGGAACTTGCGGGTGTTAGTGTTCCCACCTCATAAAATGTACATCATAGAAACATGCCATTAAGCCCAGTTTGCCTATGTTGAAGGTTCTGCTGCATATCTATCTACTCTCATTATACTTCATCTAATATATCAACATATTCTGAGTCCTGTCTCCTTTTTGTATTTATCTCACCTGCCTTAAATGCATTTGTGCTATTTGCCTCAACTTGTACTTACACATTCTAAACACCTGCCCATAAAAAGCAAAATTTCAATGACCTAGTTTTCAAACAATTTGACAGAGCAAAACTTGTTTCAGCACCAGTGAGGTTCATCAGCCACGCTCAAGTCATACATTAAACGAGGTTGCAGACTTGCTTGCCAAGCGGCTGTGTTTGATTGCAGACATTGCGTCATCCTGCTAGATAACATCGTCAGTGCGCCTCCGGTGAAGCGTCGGTGTTCTGTGCCGCTTTTTATTTCTATGCCTCGTTTTGCTGGGGGGTTGGTATTACTTCCGGTTTTGTTCTTCAGTGGTTTGTAGATCGGGTCCAGTTCAACGTGTTTGTTGACAGAGTTCCAGTTGGAATGCCAGGCCTCCAGGAATTCCCTAGCATGTCTCTATTTGGCTTGTGCTATTATGGATGTGTTGCCCCAGTCGAATTACACAGGCCAAACTGGAAGAAAGCTGGCAATAAGGATATACGAACACTGACTAGCTACCAAGAGACATGACCAATTCTCACTGGTCTCAATACACACGGACATAGCAGGACATGAATTCGACTGGGTCAACACATCCATAATAGCACAAGCCAAACAGAAACATGCCACGGAATTCCTGGAGGCCTGGCATTCCAACTGGAACTCTGTCAACAAACACATTGAACTGGACCCGATCTACAAACCACTGAAGAACAAAACCGGAAGTAATACCAACCCCCCCAGCAAACCGAGGCAGATAAATAATAAGCATGACGGAACACCAATGCTTCACCAAATATGCACTGACAATGTTACCTAACAGGGTGATGAAACGTCTGCAATCAAACACACCGGCTCGGTGAGCAAGTCTCCAACCTCATCCACAACCCGAGCTACAAATCTTCTCAAAAACATAAATTGAATATTATTATGGGGGAAACTTCTGTTTCACTATAAATCAAGTTAAGTTGCCATTTTCAACATTCTGGTTCAATGTCTTCAATAAAATTAAGAAACGTGATTCAAACTACAAAAGGTGGCAGCTGTTATTTCGACTTCTTGATGGCATAGCATGGCATTCAAACAGCATAAGAGCAAAGATGGAACAGGAAAATTGGCAAACCTACCTAAAATCCCTCCTTGAAAGATCCGTCCTCACTTCGATTGGACCTTGGAGGCATATTTAATTTTGTATTTCCCTATGTTAAACAGAATTATATCACCTAATAAACAGAATTGTATCACCTATGTTAAACAGAATTGGAAAGAACTTATGTGACAGAAATGGGTCATTCAGTCTATTGGGTCTATTGTGAATTACTGGGATGTTTCACACAAGACTCTTGGGTTGAGTCTGGGCTGAGGGCTTCAGTTTGCGACCTCATATGACTTTTGTAAAGCCACAGTTTGAATCACAATGCATGTGCCAAAATGGCATCAAAGCTAAGTACCTACTGTGCTGCAGTGACATCTTCCACAGCATTCGCTTTCTATTAAATCCTTCTAAGCTTGGCAAATCACCCTCCCCCAACATTCCAAACAGACATGGCAGAACAAATTATATCTGCTGCACAACCTTCATGAACACGTATTTGGAACATACAAATTCAGCCAAAGCTGTATGGGAAAGAATATCTGAAAGTACAATAACTGATGACAAAAGTGAGACTTTATGAAGAAAATCACTGCTGAAAATGAAACTGGATTAAATTAAATCAGCTACTGGATCATGCTCCAAACATGCGCATGGGTAGAATTTTCTGTTCTTAGAAGATGTTGGGACTATTTTTGGGCCATGGGGTTTGTTTTTGCCCAGCTGTGCAATCTCCCCTGAAGTGGCCAATTAACAGGTCCCCTCTGTGTTCATTATTCGACTTAGGATGATGGCCGTGTTGTGAAAATGGGAAGGCCAGTAAGGTTCCTAAAGAGCTGGCCAGACATCAGGCCGCTGAAAAAAATGGGTGCTGCTGAAATATGTAAGAGAGGGCAAGGATCCTAAGTGGTACCACAAAGGTTTGAATGAAGTGTTTACGATATGGAAGGCCCACATCCCACAGGTACAGGGCAAATCTCTTCCAAAGAAGGTGACTTAAGGCCAAAGATGGGACGTTTTCACTTTTGCAACTCCTAATGGCTTTCCCATCTACTGGCGGGAGGTCACCTATAAGCTGCTGCCAGCTTCCTGACTCTGTGAGTGGGTAGACTGTGTTGTTCTGATTCCACAACCAGAATGATTGCAAGAGGATAGGAACATGTTGGGGAGATGAGGTGCCATGACCTTTCCACATTTTGCTCTCAGTCTTGTCTCCAAATGCATATCCACATGCCTGCCCACAGAATTCAAAGATTGGACTGACTATTAAGCAAAGGTTTGAGCAATACTTTTATAATTTCTGGGTGCGTTTTCTATAGGCATTAGATCCCAGTTTCCCATCATCTCAGAATCTTAGCTTGACAACTCATTGGTGCTGCATCCAGTTTATGGATGTTAAAAGAGCGCTTCAGAGTTCAATATGTTGAGAACTGGCATCTGCCTATATTGGATCTGAAGCTGGATAGAGCTCCTTTGTTGGCATCCAGGTTATTTTCTGAGAGTATTTAAAGTAGACTCTGAATCTTATTGTAGGATTCATTTGTGGAATTGTGCTTCCTCTGAGGCTAGATGATAAATTCATCAAACAACTTGTGACACTAACGTGCAGCAAAGTTTCTTCAGTGATGCTACTAAATGGGATCCTTCACTAAAAACAGGTTATGGGGTTGTTGGTTTACTCTGGACATTTGTTGACCTATTTTCTTATGTCTGATATGAATATTGATTGTCGGAGAAGTTTTTGTTGGTGGGGCATCACATTTTCCCTTTCTCAAACCAATATTCTTGTCTTGCATGGCCTGGTGGGTCTGTCTTTGAGGCTGGAGATTGAAGGGATGCATTCAGGAAGACAGAAGCAATTTGTAGAGGAGAGAGAAGGAGGAGGGTACTGTACACGAAGCCAAATCCTCAGCAGAATACTTCACACACCTACAATTCACAGAGCAGCAATGTTTTAGGCATTTTCTGTTTGAAAGGAGCCTATCAGTGATCTATGACACTGACTGTACCCACAATTAGAGCCTCAGATCCATGGCATGGATAACATTGTGTGTGACTGTCAAGGTCATCCTGGCCTTTAAACTTTTATGATAACAAGCCAAACTGGGTGGCCTTAGCAACATCACACAATGCACAAGTGGTAGCCAGGGCTTTCCACACCGTTAGAGATATAGCCACATCTTTTTCCCCGACAGACAGAACACAACAGAATAAGAAAACATTGGCTTTACTTGCATCGCAGGTTGATTTGTAGAGCAAGATGCAACAGACAGCATCCATTCAGCTTCCCAACATTATTATGATTACTTTCCAAATAAAAAGGAATTCCATTCCATCAAAATCCTGTTGGCATCCAGAGGCAGCGATCATGTAAGTCTGTGGCAAGTTTGCTGACAGTCAACCTGTTGCAGTTCAACAATGTTGCACTAAGACAGGTTATGAACTGGTTACAATGAGAAGTGGCAGCACCTCATGTTGTAGGAAATGCTGGCAGCTGGCACCTAGTTGTGATAATATATTTTTTTAGGTAGATATACTACCACAAACCCTTCTTCTGATACTGGATCCATGGTGCTTACTAGTGTTAAGTAATAAAAGATTAACCACTAATAAGTCTTCAGCAGGACAGGCACATATTTCAGTCATTAAGAAGTAGTTAATTATGTAATAATGAGATAACAAGTTATGTCAGTTTAAGAATGGTTGTTCTGCATTAATACTAGATAAAAAACATTGTTATCTCTGAAGAGATAGTAACTAAGTCTTTGCTATAAAATTGTAGACAGTAGAACTGATTAACAACGAACAAGAAACTGACTAGCTTCTCCCAGAGACAGTCACTTACATGTCAGTGGGGAGAGCTATTCTTGTGTTTCCAAATTAACCCCTTCAGCCCAATGGTCTTACACAATACCACACCTCACCAATTTTTAAAATATGTTAAAATGCTACATGAAAATCATTCACCACAAGAATAGCTCGTGATAAAAACCAGAAAATTTAAGTAATTGATCAAAATATATTAATTTCTTAAAAATACCTGTTTCTTTTATTTTCCTTGAAAAGCAGATCAATATATTGATTTGACTCATCTTGTAAAATAAAGAAGAGCTGTGATATGTACCAATACGGTGGCACAGTGGTTAGTACTTCTGTCTCATAGTGCCAAGGACCTGGGTTTGATTCTAGACTAGGGTGACTGTCTATATGGAGTTTGCACATTTTCCTGATATCTGTTTGGGTTTCTGCCAAGTGCTTTGGTTTCCTCCCACAGACCAAAGATGTGCAGGTTAGCCGTGCTAAATGTGGAGTTCAGGGATGCGATAGGTCTGGGTCGGATGCTGTTTGGAAGATCAGTGCAGACTCAATGGGCTGAATGGCATCTTTCTGCACTGTAGGGATTCTATACAAAGCATGTGAAACTGTGATAGTCTGATGTATTGACATGCTGTGAGACCATCCATTGTTTTCTTGTGTTGTAAAGCAAACCAGTAACTTCATCTATATGCAATTTAGGAAATGTCCGGGTCATAATCAAAGGTCCACTTAAGGGCTTCTGCTTCAAGCAGACCTGTCACTAGGTGGCGTTCATGATAGCTACTATGGGTGTGGTGAACTCAGGGAGAGGGGTTCCCTCAATCAAGGAATCAATACCTGAACAAGGGACTGGACATTGGACAGAAGCGGACCAATGGAATGCTCCTTCACCCCGACACCCCACCCCAAGAACCGTACCCCAGCACCCCACTTGCCTTTATCCTCTATTTGCAGCCATCACCTTCTCCAAGGCACTGCTGAACACAAGAGCAGCCAGCCTCTGATTGGTCGGGGAGGAAATGGTCTAGAATTATTACTTGTCTATTAATCTAGCAACCCAGGTAATGTTCCGGGGTTCAGGTTCAAATCCCACTGTGGCAGATGACAGTATTTGAATTCAATAAAAGCAATCTGGAATTAAGAGTCTAATGATGATCATGGAACCATTGTCAATTGTCTGAACAACCCATCTGGCTCACTAATGTCCTTTAGGGAAGGAAACTGCTCTTGACAGGTTCCAGAAAGGAATCTGCTGTGGCTTACACGTGAATCCAGACCACACAGCAATGTAGTTGACTCTCAACTGCTCCTGCGCAGTAATGGATAGGCAATGCAAGCTGGTTTAGACAGAGATGTCCATATCCTGTCAATGTGAGCAAAAAAAAGGCTGTTCTGAGTGAGGTTTCCACCCCTGAGGTCTTGATTCCAGTGGCCTTTCAAAACATAATTTAAATTCATTCACGGGATGAAGGTGTCGCTGTCTAGGCCAGTATTTATTGGCATCTCTAATTGCCCAGAGGGCTGTTAATAATCAACCACGTTGTGTAGGTCATTCAGCAAGGTTTCTCTGGAAGAGGTAGTGCACACCACTCGCCAGCTCTCTTCTAGGCTGGTGGAAGACCTGACACCTCCACAAGATTCCACCCAGCAATCAAGTAATCCATTCGTGTTTACCATCCAAGGTCATAGGATCACCAATGGAAATTTGCTACCACTCATTTATATTTAAGTCAACATATCTTATGAAGAAGTGTGAACATGTCAGACAATATTCAAGCAAAATCTCCCACCATGACTTCAGCAAAATGTCAGTGAAAATTCCGCAGAAACATTTATGCTATTTTTCTGGTTATTCAGCTGATCTTTGGAAATTCTAACTAAAGATAAACATATTTAGTTTTCACAATTTTTATGTTAATCTTTGTTATTTATTAAATAGCTGATTCTTGTATGATTTTTTTTTCTGATTTATTTCATCTTTTATAGAGTCATAGAGTCAGACAGCACAGAAATAGACCTTTCGGTTCAAATTGTCCACACCGGCCAGGTATCCTAATCTGACCGAATTCCATTTGCCAGCATTTGACCCATATCCCTCTAAATTCTTCCTATTCATATACCCATCCAGGTGTCTTTTAACTGTTATAATTGTACCAGCCTCCATCACTTCCTCTAGCAGCTTGTTCCATACACGTACCACCCTCTGTATCAAAAAGTTACCCCTCAGGTCCTTTTTATATCTTTCCCCTCTCACCCTAAAACTATGCCCTCTAGTTTTGGACCCACCCTAGGAAAAAGACAATGGCTATTCACCCTATTCATGCCCCTCATGGTTTTATAAACTTCTCAATGGTCACCCCTCAGCCTCCGATTCTCCAGGGGAATAAAGCCTCAGCCCATTCAGCCTCTCCCTGTAACTCAAACCCTCCAGTTCAATTAGTTATTGAAAATGATTTGACAACATCACAATCACTTGTTCGTAAAGTAGTTCATTGTATGAAGTGCTTCAACCCAAGGGGCTTTTGGCTTAATATGGTGACCAAAAGAATGTGAAAAATAGGAGAAATGTCTTATGCAGAGGGTTTTTGGAGCCTAGAACACTTTAAACACAGGGACTGACTGAGAAAATGACCATTTTAGGGGAGAAGTGAAGAAGCATTCAGAGGAGAGGTTGATATTAGTCTTTAAGGAGAGTGGGATTTGATTTGGATTGCTCTGGCAAAGAACCAGCATAAACAAAATGTGCTGAGTAGCCTCTTTCTGTGACACAATGTTTATATTCCATGACATTCTGATGATGTAGATGTACTAAATACAAATTATTTTGCACTTCATTTAACTCGTCACTGGAAGGAGAAGAGATTGTTAGTATTAGCATCCTAAATTATACAGGTTTTGGGGATATCAGCTTAGTTTCTAAGCCCTGTCAACCTGAACTCTATCAAGAATATGGTAAATTATTGGCCATGATTTTAAGGATCAAAAGGGTGGTTGCTAAGTAGGTTTGTAAAAGTTCACACTTGCATAGTAGATAAGTTTGAAATTGAGGTACACTGCTGAAGCCAAGTCAAAGAAGACTTTTTCCACATAAGAAAGTCAATGTTACAAATGCAAACAGTCAAATGGAAACCAATACCAGTGAAATGAATTATGAACCAATTTAAACAGTTGGATGTTGCATTTAATTTTCAGTCTGAGTCAGTTTTAATCCAAAGTGAATGAATTTCAGATTGAGTGCACATTGTAGGTCAGTACATTGCATTTTCCATATTTTGTACCTGCCATTGAAATGTATGAAGATGAAGTTGGTTTCCCAAAAGAGTAACAGAATGTAGGTAGAAACCTGTTTTCAACTGGAGCTTTGATCTGTAGTAGACTGCTCTCACTGATCCCCAGCTCATCATTATAGAGCAGACCAGGTAGCAGGCAATCATTTCTTCCACCCCCAAGCACTATGTAAACACAGATTTGATGCTGCTTGTTGGCTGCAATTTTGATATAAATTTTTGTTATGTGTCTGAACCAAACTCCTTAAAGCCACCAATGTAGACTGCTCCAAAGAGGTCTCTCCAGAATTAAACTTCCCCAGGGACAGACTTACCTTATTTTAAGGTTCTAGATCCTGCATCATTCATGAGGTCTCAGCATGAAAATTAATTAGAATTCATTAGGATTCTATCACCCATTGAGACCACAAGCTTGTTTCTACCCAATAGAAATTTATTCCATCACCCCACAACCTGATCTTATACCTGATTGGCAGAAAAATGCATACACAAAAAAGAACATTTTAGTGTAGCCTGTGGGGAAGAAAACTTTCTCATTCCAAAAAGTAGCTAAAGAATTGATCTTTGGGCTGTGACAGAAACATGATCAAATGTGAAAACATGATAGAAAATGGAGTGAAGGTTTACAAAGCACAACTTCCTTTTATTCTCTGCTATAAGCAATAGTAGGCTTAAGCATCAGATGAGAATTTGTACTCAGCAAGGTAAGTGATGTTTGAGAGACTTGCAGGGGCACCAGAAATGCCTCTTGCTTTAGCTAGAACCCCCAGAGAATGCTCTCGACTGATAATTCATTTTCCTATGCTTTTATTATAACTCTTAAGGCAAAATGGTTAACTAATACAGAACTCTGGGCAATTTTCACAAAATGTGCTGGATTAACAGGAATGAGATTTCCCTTTCTAGCTTCTTCTATTTGGACGGATTCAATTTCCTTGTTTCAGACCCATCAAGGTAATGTATTGTACTAAAAGCCATAGTACCAAAAAGTCTTACAGGAGTTTAATGCTGCTATACTCCTGTAAATAATCTATAAAAATGTGCGTCGTATGATGCTATACACCTGTAAATAATCTATAAAAATGTGTGGAGTCTGTCTGATGAGTTGCAATTAAAATTGCAGTTCACAAGAAATTAGGTTATAGAACAAAGCAAAAAACGAAATTTCTAAGAACGGATTTCAAATTGTGACAGAAACGGTATATTCTTTTTGCAGTCTATGCTCAATTGTAGTTTGAAAGGGCTTACGTAATAGATTGAAGTGCCTAGTTGCAATAGGAATAGATACAGGAATCAGGGAAAGCATAAAAAAAACTGTCTCATTGCTTGGCAGAACGGAGCATTTTGTGTCCTGTGAAGAATTTGGTAATTTCACCTTCTCAGAAACATCTCCAATAAAACCACCAAATGATAAAATCTTGATTAGCCTATAATTGTATGCACAGAACACCTCACAAGATGCACCTCAATATTAATTCTTGTCTTTGCTTTTTGAAGATAGTATCATTAGAATTTCCTGTAACCTTGATCATGGGCTGCCTAAACAAATAAAGCCCAGAAAATAAGTGGTGAGACCAGTGTAGCCAGTAACTACAGATTCTGGCTAATGAGTAGTTTAAAAATGGTTAATGTGAGGATTTATTGACTAATTGTGAATGCCATTGTTGTCTGCACTGTGGGTATGTTGGAATAGGTATTATTGCCTGCAGCATACAACACAGATGTTCATCCCTTGTGTGAATGTCTTGCTGTCAACACATACCACTCTGAGGCTTCGATATTCATCTTAGTAAACACCTTATTAGTAAGGCTGCACTCCATTTGATTGGTGCAACTAGACATTTGTGTGTCTAGATTTTTGATTTAATAAAGACAAGGCTCTAAAAAAGAAATCAAAGTAGAAAATGCTATTTAACCATCCTCTTGGCTATTGCCTGCCTTTGGCTTGTGTCTTATCACCACATATATATGCACTGACAACACTGCTTCCATCTATTTTCTATTACCAACAAAAAGAATCCTCGATTTGAATTCATCAGTAAACAATAAACATAATGAAATATGCGAGGATTTTTTTTGTCGAGAATACAACCCACGTTTAGAAGTACATATGAGTAACTGTAATTACACGTGACACCAATTACTCTGTTACATTGTATTAAATTTTAATGGAAAATTCCACAAGAGAATTGATGCCTAATTGCATCTTAATTTGCATAATTTTGCATATTAATTACCTCTCAGTTGAATAATAAATTTCAGCACTTTTTTTAATTTATGCACAGACACAAAGGAAGTTAAAAATTTAGTAAATTCAGGAAAGAATCAGGACCATATGGAAGCATATTTTACTAATAAAGGTATTGTGCCATGGGTAGAACCAATGTGTTTATTTATATCCAAGGTACAACTTTGCATATTAACAATAACTATGCTGCAATGAGGTGATTTTGCAGTCTGAATATTTCTGGCTTGCACCAAAAGAAGCAAGCACTTATCATGAGTACTTTGATTTCAGTGAGACATGACAATATTAAGGAATGCTCAGGATATTTTTCATTTTGTTTCTGAAAACGGTGATCTAATTTCAACAGAACATTTATAACTTCTGTGGTACATTGCTTACAGGTAATCTGGGACACAGCTTACTTCACCTATAAATGACGCAAGAATTTGTATTAATGTTATGCATGTTAATAGCCTTGATTGTTTTACTTTCTGGGTACTTGCCTTTTGTAAAGAACATTACCATCTGCACATTCCTCTACAAGTCATATGCCATCCTGACCTGGAACTATATTGTTGTTCCTTCATGGTTATGAGGATAAGTATCTGGAACTCCATTTGTAATAGCACTCTGAGTATACCTACACCAAATGTTCAAACGCTTCAAACGTTGCCTCCATCACCACTTTCCCAAAGGTAATTAAGGATAGGTTACAAATGCTGACCTTGTCAGTGAGGTTCACTTCCCATGAACAAGTGTCAAGAAATAAAAAAACTCAAGCTCCAAAAATTGTATCTCAGAAAATTCTGATAAGATGTTGAATTCTGCTCTCAGCTCTCAGCTCATTCAATGTTGTGTTCTTAATCACTCTCGTTACCATCTTTCTCACTTCATGGGAGTATCAATCTCTTCCAGTTTCCTACCCTGCTCTCCCATTTCGCATTGTCTCATTGCCTCTGCTTACTTCACTATACATTGAGTACCTTAAGACTGCTCTCAACTCTTCTTGAGCCATCATCCTTTTCATTGCTCAATACAACTAGTAATAATTTTAAAGTTCTTCTTTCTACACATGACATTACTTTGATCCTGGCCACCATCCTATACAGTATCATCTTCCACCTAATTCATTCCACCAAACCATTCCGCTTAAACGAGAAGGGTTAGTATCAATTAATAGTGTAAAGAGAACTTCTGCTAACCAATAACAATTCTGTTACTGGACTAATAACTCACTGTCTTGAACTAATAATCCAAAGTATGTGAGTTCAAGTCCCATTACAGCAGTTTGTAAATTTGAATCTAGTTTGAAATAAATTGTGGAATTAAAGTATCTAATGAAATATCAGTGAAAGTGACCACAAAGCTATTGGGTTGTTTTATAATCTGATTTACTCATATCCTTTAAAAAAAGAAATCTCTGTTCAAATGCATTCTTTCCTATATGATATTATTAAATTGGAGGGGTTTCAGAAAAGATTTACCAGGATGCTGCCAGGAGTGGAGGGTGTGAGTCATAGGGAGAGGCTGGATAGGTTGGGATTCTTTTCACTGGAGCATAGGAGGTAAAGGGGTGACCTTATAAAGGTTTATAAAATCAGAGGGGCATTGATAAGGTGAATACCAAAGGTTTTTTCTCTAGGGTAATGGAGTTCAAAACTAGGGGGCATAGTTTTAAGGTGAGAGGAGAAAGATTTGAAAGGGACCTGACGGGCAGCCTTTTCACACAGATGGTGATTTGAGTGTGGAATGAACTGCCAGAGGAAGCGGTAGATGCAGGTACACTTGCAACATTTAAAAGACATTTGGACAGGTACATGAATAGGAAAGATTTAGAGAGAAATGAGCCAAACACAGACAGGTGGGACCAGATTATTTTGGGATTATGGTTGCCATGGATGAGTTAGACTGAAGGCTCTGTTTCTGTGTAGTTTGACTATGTGACTCTGGTCCTATACCAGTAATGTTAATTCTTCACTGCTGTCTGAAGTGGCCTTGTAAGCCATTCAATTGTAGCGATCAGGGATAGGCAATAAATGACCTTGATGATGGTATTCACATCCCAAGAATGAACTCTTAAAAATGAAGACCTTGTTTGAGAAATCCCTTATTCTGCCTTATATGTGTATATTGTGTATATGTAACTGGCTTCGAGTTCAACTTCTAGTTGTTCAAAACTCTTATGTGCTGACAGGAGATGATCAGAATACCTCATTCTTTAAAATCACTCATTGTCTTTACTGGTGCCCTAATGTTGGTTTGGCTGCAATATCATACAAATTAGGATCATAAATAAACCATTCAACCCATCTAATCCACTCCATAGCTCAGGAAAGTCATAGCTTACCTGATTGTGACCTCAATTCCATATTTCCCACCAATCCCTGATAACCATAGACTTCTATAATGGGGAAAACATCTGTTTACCTCTGCCTTAAAAATAACTGCATTTAGTCAATATAGTGCATCTCCAACAAAGGAGAACACAATGCAAGAAATTATATTAGCAAATGAGGTAATTGGAAAATGACATGATGAGTAGAAAAGTAGCAATGTGAAAGATGAATGTTTTAGGCTGGAACTTAATGTATTTTAGTTACAAAGAGACAAAATCCTGATTAATTATTTGGAAAAAAGATGACAGGTCAATCAGTGGATCAGTGATTAGATTTAACTACTAGACATGCATGCTACATCGTGTGCAGAAGCAGGGTTAGATTTTATGCACAGGAGCTGGACCTGCCTACTGTCTGAAATATCAGAGTTTGCCTGTCTCTGTTAGCTCTGAAAGCCATGATCGGATTTTACAGTCACCAGGCAGTTAATTGCCTGAGGCTTTGGTTTCCACCTCCATGTGGGAGGATGTCCCAATCCAAGTGTTGTTGATCAATCAGATGATTGCTATCTCTTGACGACAGTAAGGTTCAGACTGAAATATAATGGAAGAAAAGTGTATTATGCTCGCACATAAAAACACAGCTGTGTTGACTGTATATGGACTTTCAGTCTCCAAGTTCTTGAACAGAAAAGGAGAAAGACCGAGGATTAAGAGGGTGAGCTGGAAAGGACACACACACACGCGCGCGCGCACACACACACACACACACACACACACACACAGAAATAGCTGTAGTCATCAGAGAAAGAAGCTACGTGTTTTCTATGAACTACCAGACAGAGTTTAGAGGGAAGGACAGTCCAAGGGATTTGTTCTTGAAGCGCCAAGAGAAGAAACGACCAGTGCAAATCCTACTGCATAGTTCACATTTGATAATTCTCTAGAAATTGAGAGAAGAGCCTTTTAACAATCATTTGACACTTTAACTCAGTGAAACAAAGCATAACAACCGACAGGAATCTGGGAATGATGTTGGACTTGTTCCTGTAAAATCTGCAATTGTGAGGACAGTGAGCAGTGGGAGTTTTGGTCCTGGAAAAGTTAAAGGGGATGATATATCTCCTGTAGTTATCTAATGTTACCTACTAAAATAGTACTTACACAATGTTGCTTTTAATTTGTTTGTTAAAGTACAAGTCTTAAAACTTGATATCTTGCCACTTAATAACTTCAATTGTATTTGGAAACTCAGATCTCTTCTTTAAAGTTATTCATCTGTATGGTGATCAAAACAATGTGGAGAGCCCCTGTTGATAGTAAAATGCCAGTGGAGGCAAATAATCAACAGACACAGAATCCTGTACCAATTTCTAACCCCATCTACATGCTGTTGTTGAGGAGATATTTGTGTGGGTGGGCATGAAAAGGAGGTATAAAACTCCCAACTATTAAATATGCAGATACAGAATTGATATATAATGGGCAAGTATTCAATATACAGGTATTATACAATTTAAATACAATTCGCCCTTCGAAGCACAATGGGCTTTGCTCCTGCTATTGAGCCAGAAGCTTCAGGTTTAAGTCATATGCCAAGGAAGGTGTGTTTATAACGTGGCCAAGTCGGAGATGCGATGGCCTAGTGGTATTATCGCTGGACTGTTAATCCAGAGACCCATATAACATTCTGGGGACGCAGGTTTGAATCCCACCACAGCAGATGATGGAATTTGAATTCAATAAAATATCTGGAATTAAGGATCTAATGATGACCATGAAACCATTGGAAGGAAATTGCCATCCTTACCTGGTCTGGCCTACCTGTGACTCTAGACCCACAGCAATGTGGTTGACTCTCAACTGCCCTCTGGGCAATTAGGGATGGACAATACATGCTGTCTCGCCAGCAACACCTTCATCCATTAATGAATAAAGTAAATAGCTTGAGTATCAACTTGTAATT
Source organism: Rhincodon typus (assembly GCF_021869965.1). Classification (NCBI taxonomy): domain Eukaryota; kingdom Metazoa; phylum Chordata; class Chondrichthyes; order Orectolobiformes; family Rhincodontidae; genus Rhincodon; species Rhincodon typus. The sequence goes on along the minus strand of NC_063333.1, from coordinate 51,988,394 downwards.
CTTTCATACATCATCGGCAGGCAATGAGAGTAGGAGAGAATCCTTGTCAACCATGTGATGAGTAGAAATTAGTGCCTCTACCATGAAGATCCATAGTTCCTGGTTAAAACACACATGTAAAAGTGTGTGTTGATACAGCAACTCCGACTTTTTGCAAGGGAGTTGATTGGCTCAGTTGGCTGCATGGCCAGTGGGAATTCATTTCATGCCATCAGCCCAGGGCTTGATCCCCATTCCATCTGGAATATATCAGGGCCGGCCTCCTTGCCTCACATGTGTGAGAGTTAACATTGCTAGGGGTTAGATCTGCCTTCACACAGATAGTTGAAGAAGAAGAAATACAAACCAATTGGGAATACAGTCAAATTCATTTGCTGGCACTTCCCTCAGTAAATATATTCACCTTTCCAGCTCTCTCCCCTTCAAGACCCCACATAAAAAAAAGGTTGTTGAGTAAGTGTTTGGTTTATTTTTCCTCCTAATGTCACTTTTTTTGGATCTACATCCACTCTTTCTCCTTGGATCTCTGAGAATTACTGTGGAGCACTTTTATATTAAATACCATCCATACTTGATGAATGGACTGCCTATTGTAATGAAAATGTCCATTCAGTTGTTTGAGTTTGTTCTTGAAAACTAGTATTAAGTTTCAGTCGTGTTGGTCAATTTTGCTTAGTCAAGGTACAGCACCAACAAGATAAGACATGAGGTCTAATATTATTTTATCTGATTGGGTTTTAATTATCAGAACTAGCACTGAACACTTCCTTGTTAGTATAATAGCAACGACTATAGAATATCATTTTTGAGGTGTGTGTATTTCTTATCAGTGAATTCACTTGTTAATGAAGGAAATTCACTATATATATTTTCATTGCTAGTTCTGACCGTGTGAAAGTATTTTGTACTGTGAATTTATCAGAAGTAACTTTCACCTTAATATTCTTATATTAATTTCATATTATTTGACATTCACTTCTTCACAGATAAACTATAATTATAAATGTACATAAAAAGGAAGCTAAAATGGAACTTAGAAAGACAGTGAAGCAATATGTTAGAATAACAGTTGATGATAAAAGAAAAATGTCAATGGCATTTATCAGCACCAGTGTATTTGTCCTGGTAGAAAAGGTCAACTTAGAAATGAACTAAACCTTGTTGGGGCTTAGAAAATCACATTAAATCTTAATAAGCATTTTACGTCAGTGCTTGCAGCAGCAAAGGAAGATAGAACTTTAGATATATCTGAGGAAAGTATTGGAAGAGACACAACTAGAGCTGAAAATTCACGAAGAAATAATTCATAAGTGTAACTTAATGTAGAAAATACATTGAGCACAGATGATCTACATTACAGAATACTAAAAAAAGCTGAGGAAGAGTTGGCCAAAGCAGGAATGGGAATTGTTTCAGGAATGGAAAATATTGGGGTGGAATTTTCAGTTAAAGTGTTTTTTGCATGAGATCTGCCATAGTGTGGAGTGACTTTTCTCGCATGATCTTGCACTCGTCCATCTCATTAATCCTACAACTGGGTCCTTTGTCCATGTGACTGGCTACAGGAGGCCAGGTCTCTAGGGCATCGCAGCCTGGACTCAGGCAGCAGCCCAGGTTAGTGAGGTGTCCTGGGTGAAGTTGGATGCCCAACAATGTAGAAAAAAGGACAATGGTCTTTTGTGCACCACAAGAGTAAGTGCCATTATTTTCTCTCTGATATCTCACTCTCACAGGACCACCTTTCATCTTACTCTGACACTGCACACACATCCTACCAAGATTTATGGACGACACCTCTCATTATTGCACACATTATGTCCACCCAGTGTTTCTCATTTACCTCACCCTCCCAAACTACTCACCCTACCTGCCCTCTGCACTTCCTACTCAGACATTTGAGGTGCCACACCACCCCTCTAGCTGATTCATCTCCAGGAATAGCTCTTCCATCCACTTTCATTATACTCGGTCCCTCTCTTTGTTTCATTGCAGGATAAACTTAGCACAAACTGGGACTAATGTCTCCACAGCACCCGACTGAGTCAACTGTCATCCCTGAACTGTTTGTAGCATTTACCATGACCCGTTCCCTGGGCACAGGGATGCAGACCATGAGATAATGGGAGGACCAAATGCCTGACTAACTGCAGCCAAACCCTAAGACTAAAATACAACAAGCTCCTTGACTGAGTGTGACAGTGCTCCCTGAATGATGGGACTAAAGACTGCACCCTTTTGACTCACACACGTGGCCATTTCCCTGAAGTGCATGCAGTGTGTTGGCTGCATGCTGGTACATGCTGCATATATGACAATGGCATATCGTGGTGCCACACAGTTACATGTTCACCCCTTTGGCTGTTTAATGCTTCCCACCATGACAAGTTCCTGCCTTGTCCTCCACAATGCAAGTCACACAGGCTGGCAAATTGCACCTGAACACTGAATACCCTGCGTTCTAAAAAGCAATGTGAGGCACACAGAGGCTGGCAGTCTCTAAGCACAAAGTGAGTGAGAAAGCAAGCTAATAGCCATAAGATGCATGCTGTGCAGATGTGTGAGATGCATTTGTGTGTCTGTGTGACCTGGCAGAACAATGCAGGTTGTGGGCATGCCTAAGTTCTGAACTTGAAGGCCTGGAGTGGTGCGGGAGTTGGTCTGACAGCGGGCACGATGATATGGTGAGGCTGGTGGTTTGTTAATGCCGCCTTGCATGGATGGAAGGTCAAGGACGATAATGGCCAGGGATATAGTGGTGAAGACACTCAGATAATGGCTGGGGCAGGCAATCGTCAAGCTACAGCTATCAGCTACATACTTTGATTTACATCTTGGGAATTTGCGCTGTCTATTTTCTTGGGGATGAAGAAGAGAATTGGAAGTACGTTGAAATTACAGCAATTTGGGATATTAATAGGATGCAAACGGTTAGAAATACGGCAGCCATCGCTCAATTTCAAGAATCTGTAGTTGCCAACTAAAGTTTAAGGAGAAATGGCAAAATGCTTTACTCAATGTCAAGACTCTGTTTTTATCATTCTCTCCATTTTCTCAACTTTCTTCCCCTTGCTTATAATATGCCAAAGAGGGGAGAATTCTACCCATAGAACATATCTGTAAAAGCATAGGAATGGATAGTCCAGGTAGCTTTACCTTGGATGTTAGTAGGTCTTAAGGCATATTTTATGAATTTCTACACCTGCTGCAAATGCAACTTTGAAGTTCTAGTAAAGACATCTGAGAAAAATTCAATAGATTCTCTATCAATTAATTTTAATGCTTTCACTAATCTCTGCACCTAAATTCCTGAAATGAATTTCCTTTATATGAAGTTCTGCACCAACAAAGCAAATTCTTAAAATTTACCTTGTAGAACCAATAAAATTTATGACTGAGATCATTAGCTTGGTCATGCTTTTCTGTAAGTGAAAGGTAATGGAGTTGCAGTACAGATCAGCCATGAGCAAATCCAGTGGCAGAACAGGTATGAGGGATAACATGTATACTTCTGTCCCTGTGGAACCACATAATGCATAGTTAAAAGGCATGCAGTGAAAGACATACATGTTGATTTTCTGGAGGCATTTGGTAAGATGCAACTCAAGGATGCGCCTGATTTGGCAGAGATATATGTAGGGAATGGACACAGTGATCTGATGGCCACTTTCTGTACCATAACAATTCTCTGATTCTGAGAAAGCAGAGTATGGGATTCATTGAATGTTTCTAATTTGGTTTAATATGGTTAGCGATGTGAGCAAGGAAATCAATTCCAAGGCTACATTTCTTTTCCATAGTTCTACCGTGGGTAAAAGAGGGATGATTATTAAAATTGACTGAAATGATCTTATTAAAGGGTATGGGAAGCTGTGAAGTGGAATGTGGAAGGCTAGGAAGATACAGAAAGACTCAGAGGTGTGTGATAGATGCAGTTCAATGCAAAGATATGTGGAATTGCACATTTTGGGGAAGATATAAAAAATGGAAGTGCAAGTTGAAAAGACCACTTCATGTGCATGAGACATTACAGTGATATTCAGCTTTGTTGAGGGCATAGCTAAAGTAGCAGCAAATCAGCTGCCCATTATGTAGTCTATCTGACTTTGCCTTTAATTGACTGCAATGGAAACTAGGTGACCATGTAAAAGGATTCCTGATTTGTTACTGTCCATTTTATTCTTCCACCAAGGTGGATTTTCATACTTAATGAAATACAAAATATAGAAGTTATGTTGACTTTGTACAAGATATGGGTTAGGTCAAAATTTTTGTACTAGATGCAGTTTTGGACACCCTACTACATCAGAGCTATGGAATGAGTGCACTGAAAGTCTATTAGAATGATACTAGGACTGACCAGTCATTATCAAAATGAAAGCATCAAGCACTGATGTTATTCTAATGGGAATAAGCAGTTTAGAGAGGGTCCTAGAGAGGTTTTCAAAATTCTAAAAGGTTTTTGGAAGGTGAAAGAGAAAATTGTCTCATTGGTCATTAAATTTGTACCAAGGATTATTACCAGAAGGACAAAGGTGGAATTTAATGGAATGTTTTTTTTTCACATAGATTACAGTGAGGTCATGGGAATACTTGATTATCCGTGACCATCTGTGACCATTAATACATGGATCTTAACAGGATTTAAAAGGTAAGTGAATAAATATTTGAAAAGGAGGGGAGAAGAGGAATGTAGAAAGGTACATGTAAAGGGCAAGGAAATGGAATTGAAGTAAGTAATATCAATTGAATAAAAACCAAAAGAACTGCGGATGCTGTAAATCAGGAACAAAAACAAAGTTGCTGGATAAGCTCAGCAGGTCTGGCAGCATCTGTGGAGGAGAAAACGGAGTTAATGTTTCGGGTCCGGTGAGCCTTCCTCAGAACTGACGAAGGGTTACCAGACCCGAAATGTTAACTCTGTTTTCTCCTCCACGATATCAATTGAATTGCTAGCACTAGCAAGGGACATTTGGGCTGAATGGTCTCCTTAATGTTGTAACTTCTTTAATTTTATGGGAAAAAATATGGTATCAATCACTCAGTTGGTAACATGGTAAAATCATTTAATGAAATATTAAAATAATTAATGATCATGAATTTACAACAAAGCTGCGTGTGGCCTTAAATTAACTTGAAACAATTATGGACAAGCTTCAGATCAAGTTGTGTTTTAATACTTGTCAGTTCAGGCTTTGACCTTTCTTTGGCTTACTTTGTTTCTTAAAGTGTATTTTATGTCACATGACACTCAGTAAATTACATAGACAAGAAGAGAGTATAAGAAAAGGTATTCAGAAGAATATCTGTCTGAAACATTAGCCCAGCTTTTCACTTTCCCGGCGTTACTAGTATTGCTTCATGTTTTGTTTCTGTACCAGGCTTGATGATAATGGCTTGTAACCAAGAAAAGAAGGGGGGAAATAAGTGAAGATTTAAACTAAATTGTAGTGCCCATGTTTGTTTCTGGAGGACAAGTGCAAGGCCATTGCTTTCAGTGAATATTAATGATAAAGTAGTTAGCAGACTTCATAGCTCTATGTTAGGTTAATATATAATCCATTGTACAAATCTCTTATAAGCACATCTTAAATGTTTTAGTAATATGATGGACCAGTTGCTGAAGAGATTTGACTCAGGGGTCTTTGAGTTTGAATCACAACTGCCATTAACATTCCAGGCAGAACCTTCCTGGGCCGTGAACGGTATGGTCTGTGGTGAAAAAGTTGGGACAATAGTACCAAAAGTTGAATGAGGCCTTTCCTAATGTGGGAAGCGATAAGTCACATTTTCCAAAAAAGGTCTAGATGTCAGGATGACATTCTTGCTGCTGAATGGTGATTGGCCCATTTAGACGGCTTATTGCTCATTATCACCCTCATCATTACTTATCTTGCCTCACTAACACACACTGTCCTATTTAAATTGCTTGCTGAATGGAAGCTAGATGTGGAGAATTCCTGACATGAAAGTCAGAGAGAGTACTTATTGACTATGCTCCTGCAGTCCCCCATCCTGGCTAACTCAGGGCACGCTTCAGGGGTAGTGACTGCATGCACCCATGTCCACAGAGGCTGGCATTTGACACATACCAACCCTTCTGCAACCTTATGGCATACCTCCAATTGACAGGGCTTTTCTGTGCTGCACTTTGGAGCACACTATCAATTAGCCCTGAAAGGCTGCTAAGAAGGACACTTTGCAGGCAGAGACAGGCACCCAGCTCAGGGATTGGACCAGGCTGTTTCACAGGGCTGCATGATTGTTCTATTAGTGCTTGCAGATTTAGATCACAGTATCCCTGCGTTGTCTTACATTTTAGTATTTTACCCCCTTCAGTTGCAGTTTAAAGGCTCATTGTATTTGCAGTACTCACAGTTTAGCATAAAGACAACCCCAGGCAGCTTATCATTGTCGTCAAGAGTCATTAGTTAAGGGGCTGGACATGTTGCTGAACTGCACTCTGCTATGTCAATCTCACAACTGCAGAATGTGCCATTTGAATACATGGTAAATACATTGCATGTGTATCAACCAAATGGCCTAGTCTCAAAGGTAAAGTGGCATAGTCCTCACAATAATAAATAAAAGGAGCAGCTGTCACTCAGGGAGATCCTGATAAAGTCAGTCAAGGGCAGCATTGCCAATCAGTCCAGGGTCAGATGTCTGATTGGATAGTAAAGCCACAATTTGTATGTGATGAGAATGCTGACTGCTCACATTGATATGTTACTGTTCTTTTCTTCTGCGTCCCACAGGGGTTCATTGTAACCATGACTGATGAATCCAGCCAAAGCAGAGGTTATGATTACTGTTGCTGCAATTTATCAAAGGCACAGAGAAATGGAAGAGGAATGGGTACTTCAGCAAGCCCAGGACTAGCACCAAGCTCCAGCAAATACTCAACGGCCTGCACACAGAGACATCACAGCTGAAGAGTCCTTCACAATGTGCAGGAGATACAGGAGAGCCAGAGTTTATTGTCTTCAATACCATTCCCTCGGATGAACATTGTCAGCTGATGTTTAGGATGCCCTGAGACACTGTCATCGGGCTATGCTAACTACAGGAGTGGGTACTGTGACCCAAAGGAGTGGGTGCCATCCTATTCCAGTGGAAGTCGAAGCTGCATGGAACTTTTATTCAAATCAGAGATAGTAGGAACTGCAGATGCTGGAGAATCCGAGACAACAAGGTGCAGGGCTGGATGAACACAGCAGGCCAAGCAGCAT
>NC_063333.1:51942398-51976165 GCF_021869965.1 Rhincodon typus | reverse complement strand
ATGCTGCTTGGCCTGCTGTGTTCATCCAGCCCTGCACCTTGTTGTCTGGAACTTTTATTGGACTGTCGGCTTGTAAGGCAACTATGTGGGATTTCTCAATCCTCAATCCACAGATTCATCAAGACTGACCAGTGCCATTTGTGCCAGATCACACAACTTCATCTTGATTCCCTATGACAAGATCACTGCAGAAGACTGAGCAGTGGGTTCAGCACCGTAGCTGGATTCACCCAGGTAAAGGGCATAACAGACTGGATTGAATCTGTATACATGTCATGCTAAGAGGGTCATTTCTTTAGCAAGTGAATTAATCAATTCAAAAGGGTTCCATTCCATCAATGTACAAGTGATCTGTGATCATCAGTTCCACTGCTTAGAAGCTTGTGCCTGATTCCCTGCGAGTGGCCTATATCCTTGAGAACCCTTGTGCTCCTGCAGTATTTGAGGGACCAGAAACCTTACAAGGATGGTTCGTGGGAAGGACAGGCTACCCGTGATAATGGTAACTGCTAACTCCGTTATATAACAGCCTGACTGAGGCAGATCCAATACTGCCCATTCTTCTCTTACAGCATTGGTAGAGCAGGCAATAGGCCAGATGAAGATGAAGTTTGAACTGGTCATGTGGGACGTTGTACTATACTCCAGACAGATTGTGCTGCATTTCACTAGCATGTTGCACTGTGCACTGCTGGAGCATGCAGAGAGGGAAGGTGATAGATGCTGACGAACTGGGAGAGTGGCAGCAGTCTTCCAAGGAAGAATGTGAGGACTTTGTGCGGGAGGACTATCACTTGTGTTAGAGAGCAGCTGCATCAGGCATTACAAGCCAGACTGGACTTCATTGACATCCAGTTCCAGTAGATGGGAGCTGGGGGCAGTGATCACTCATTGACTGTAAAAGTATTGGTACTCAACGTGAAAGCAGTGTTTTTTATGTGTTCTGAGAATCAAATACAGCTTCTGTTTGTATGATTTCAGTTTGCATTTAGTATTTGTAACTAAAAGTGAGTTTTTTTTGAGGTGAATGAAGGATTCCCTGTCTGTGATGGCCCACGTTGAACAGTGATAAAATGGTAGGCTATAGCGGGCACTGGAGAAAGAGTAACACTGATCGGATTGTCAGGTGAGATTTGGCTAGGGACAATTAAACAGTGTTGACTTAAACAGTGATAAATGTAGGAATGTGCAGTTATATGTGCAAAGAAGTGACAACCGTGCCATCTATGTACCCTGGGAAGAATCACTTTGTAACTGCAGTGCCAGTACATTGATGGTGAAGCGCAGCTCTGCACTGCCAGTGCTTTCAGTGGTTGAATAGCTAAGGTTCCAACATGGCACCAACTCCAGGAATGCCAGCATATCTCAGGACACCCCATCCAGCAACAGTGAGTGGGTTAGCACTGGATGTGGGAGATGTCTTAGGTTGTTAATGAGGCAAGGGTTGGATGGTAGCACAAGAAAATATGCTACATCTTGTGGGGAGAAAACCTGCATGAAACTTAGCAAAAATATTGCTTTGCCAAAATATGGAAGATTCAGTCCTTAAACTCTCTGTAAATTCACCATTGGGTTATTTCACCATTGTAGCCCACTACAACAACAGAGCTGTAGCTTGGAAGTGTTTGCTGGAAGGAGAGCATTCAGCAGAGCCTGTGCAGCATTCTGTCCATTAGTTCATCATGAAGTAACTAATAAAAACTGTGTATAAGTGACTAACAGTCCTTGTGGAAGGAAGAAACACAACAGCTATTGACAGCACAGAGGAAAGCCTAAAGGTTTAGCATTTCTTTTTAATTAAAATGTTATTGGACTCAAAGATGATTTGAAAGGTACAGAACACCATGTCAACAATGTTGTCTGGTTACTGCTTCTTTTGATGTCTAAAAAGAATTCAGATGCAAGTGAATCACTTAGTCTTACTAATTTTCAGTTCTTAGCTGACCTGAGCTCGTTTCTGTTATTGTTAAACAGAAATGATAACAGAAATAATAACTTAACAAGTATATTCAAGCTAAGCTATCTAAAATGTCTGGCAAAAGTGTCTTAAAAAATATGGTTCTTTGAAAAGTCTTAATTGCAGGGATAAGAAAAAGTAGGCTTAACTGTCTGATTTTAGAGGTCTTGACATTAAAGTTACAAGTTTATACTTGTGTAGTATGGTCTGATTCCTGGTAAATCAGACATATTACACAGCATTTTAATACGGAGACAATGAAAGCACACAATGAGAATGTATGTTATTAATGAAAGATCCAGAACAGTTAGATTGCAGCAGTGCATGCAAAACAATTAAGGTATTATCCAAAATTGTTTTTACTTTTATGAAAATAAAGAAGTTACTTAATTTGAAAGCATGTGACGCAGAAAAGGGCTGAGTATCAGTTGTAAATCACATTTAAACAGAGCAAAGATGTAAACAATAGCGTCATCTAGTGGTTATGTCTAGACATAGATTCCTGTGTTTCAAATACCAATACTATATTAATCGGCAAAAACATTTAACTTCATTCAATATTTGTTCAGTTTTTACCTTTTTTCTGTGTACTTAACAGAAGATAACTACAGCGTAATTGAATATGGGAATATTACAATAGAGTTGATGCATTGATAAATCCAAACAAAAACTGAAAGAACTGCGGATGCTGTAAATCAGGAACAAAAACAAAGTTGCTGGAAAAGCTCAGCAGGTCTGGCAGCATCTGTGGAGGAAAAAAACAGAGTTAACGTTTCGGGTCCGGTGACCCTTCCTCAGAACCAGCTTATTTCAAAGCCATTAATACCATATTGAAAACTATTCAAATTTATTGTTCTTTGAGAAATGGGTTATTCCTACAATGTAAACTGGTCACATTTGTCAGTGGATTCTGTCTGTATATGCTGAACATTTCCAGCATTTGCAGTATTTTATTTATGTTTTGGGTCTTTTAAACTCACCATAAAGAATGCCTCTAAAGCAAATGGAGACATGGGCTGAAATGCCCATCAGGTTTTCCTGGTGGATATGGAATATCTTGCAATAAACGTGTCCGTAGGCTGGGAGGGCAGTTCCTTTGTAACTGCTGTTAATGCCACTATGATTTGGTGCCAAGTGGTGAGATTGTATTGACACTACTTACGAATCCAAGTGGAGCGCCACTGTTCTCAGCATTGAGTAAGTCTGTCCTGGCAACAAAGTTATTTGTCAACTTTGTCAACGAGAAAGAGTCAGGCAGAAGAGGTCAAGAAAAGGCCAGTACTTGTAAACAACAGGCCTTAACTCAATTTGGAATTGAACATAAGAGTCATAGAGCACAGAAACAGACACTTCAATTCAACTCTTCCGTGCTGACCAGACATTCCAATCTGACCTAGTCCCATTTGCCAGCATTTGGCCCATATTTCTCTAAACCCTTCAAAAATGTACCCATCCAGATGTCTTTTAAATGTTACAATTCCACTTCCTCTGGCAGCTCGTTCCATATATGCACCACCCTCTGCGTGAAAACGTTGCCCCTCAGGTCCCTTTTAAATCTCTCCCCTCTCATCTTAAACCTATGCCCTCTAGTTTTAGACTGCCCTATCCTAGGAAAAAGACCTTGGATATTCACTCAATCCATGTCCCTCATGATTTTATAAACCTCTATAAGGTCACCCCTCAGCCTCCGATGTTCGAGGGGAAAAAAAGCCCCAGCCATTCAGCCTCTCCCTATAGCTCAAACTCTCCAGTCCCAGCATCATCCTTGTAAATCTTTTCTGCACCCTCTCAAGTTTAATAACATCTTCCTATAGAAGGTGACCAGACTTGTACGCAGTATTCTAAAAGTGGCCTCACTATTGTTTGTACAACAGCAACATGACATCTCCATTCCTACGCTCAATATTCTGACCAATGAAGACAACCATAACAAATGCCTTCTTTACCATCCTGTCTACCTGTGACTCCACTTTCAAAGAAACTATGCACTTGCACCCTAGGTTTCTTTGTTCCGCATCACTTCCTAGGTCCCCACCATTAACTGTATAAGTCCTGCACTCGTTTGTCTTAGCAAAATGCAACACCTCATATTTATCTAAATTAAACGCCATTTGCCACCCCTTTGGCCATCTGATCAAGGTCCCATTGTATTCTGAGATAGTCTTCTTCCCTGTCTGCTACACCACTATTTCGGTGACATTTGCAAACTTAACAACCATACCTCACTTGACACTGTAAAAGGCACATCCTCTGCTCACACCTTACAAAGCCACTGGGGAGCAGGGGCCCAGCCAGGGGTCATAAAACCTATCCTGGGAGTTCCTTTTTTCTGTCTCATACAGATTCTGATGTAAGGCAGGAGGCCAAGGTGCTCCGTGAGGTGGTGCAAAGTGACCTGCTAGGGTGAAAGTGCAGGTCCTATTGAAGGGAGGAACACAGAAGACAGCCTTTTGTTAAAAAAAAGGTGCAGTATCAAGCTTATACATGGAGGGATGAGGGAAATTGTGAATGAGGTCTCTGTGGAAGGGTTAGGGGCACCCCATTTACTCCCCAATGGTTGGTGAACAACAGGTTTTCTGATAATACAAGACAGGCTTGCTCTCAGGTTGAGCCCATGATGGACCCTGTGTGCCCCTGTGAAAGAAGAGCTGACAACTGTCTCAGGATAACAGTTGGGCTCACATCTCATTGGGTTTTGGTTCAAGTGTACTTGGACAACTGTGTTGTGGGATTGGACTGAGGATGGTTGTGGGGCTAATGGAGGCAGAGCAGGGATAAGTTGTAATATTCAAAGTCAAAGCAAGTCAAATATTAAGAATAAAAAGACTAATAATTAAATAAAAGTCATGATTATGGAAATCAAACAAAAGGTCCTGTATGGTCCATATCAATAACAGAGTATTCAGGAGGCTGTTAAATCTTTGCTCAAAGTAAGTCCCACAAGTGCCACTATGTTTCAGTCTTGGACCTTTGAGAAATCCAAACAGATAGATTTAATATTTGCTTGATACATGGCTTGAAAGAACCAAGGGGAAATCTGAGGGAGAAGAATATCACCTTTATAGAACCTTAGGATTTCCTGAAATAATATCCTCTCTTTGTAGTGAAACACCTCAGTTATCTAACTTTGCATTGTCTTGGCACAGTGTCACAATCCCTGTACAGATCGATAACGTTCGGAAGATAGTCAAATTGCCAGGGCCTGACAATAAGGATCATAAGACAAGCTTTCAAGTTTTAAGAAATTTACTGTGACAAAGTAAAGTTAACTTTGACTGACACAACTTCAGTAGGCAAGCTGAAATCAAAAGAACAGAAAAGTTTCCCCATTTAACTTTTAAAGTGACTGAAAATGCCCCTCTGTGATTAAACTATACTCATTTCTGTCCTTTAAGTGGACATTTCATTCTGCAAAAACCAATCTAAAGCTGTTCTCAGCTCCAACAGTCTTGTTTCCATTATCCTTCTCCAGCAAGGTCATTTTAATCCACAAACTAACTTTTGCAGTGAGGGCTACACAGGAGATCCCTTCCTGTAAGCAAAGCTGGGCAAATCTTTCAGCCCCTTTGATATCTTCACAAAAATGGTCTCTTCATTCTGAGTGTGAGCTTCTGTTTGTTTTGCAAAACTGTGTCTATCTCTCTTTTTACACTTTCTCCCTCTTAGATTCTTGCAGACTGACTGTGTCAATGATTTTAGGCGATGCGTTAGGAGAATCTAAACCTGATTCTATACCAGCTTCCTAGGGACTGTCTAAAGCCCATCTCCATGGCAACATGAATCACATGGCCCATGTATCCAGAAAGAATGCTAATTAGCTATCCTTTAGATCCCCAGCCTCCTTCCAGCTTGAAATTAAATTGACAACTTAAATATAATTATTTATAAAACCTGACATTCCTAAAACCTCCTGATGAGACTTTGAGACTAACAGCCTATCCCCATAGTCAGTACAGATGCTCTTGTCATTGTCAATAGACATGAACATCTTGCAACGTCTGCTCAGTAAAACAGCCTGGGCCCAGCTTATACCTCTAACAATGAAGCCAGCCAAGTTTGTCTCAGGCAGCCTTCAGGACAGCTCATACAACCACGTTATTTCCCTATTTTACACTACATTAAAGAGACAGTCCGAAAACATAACAATTTTACTAACTTTGTATTTCTAACAACAGATTAGGAAGTGTGCACAGGAGTAATGTGGTGTTTAATCAACTACAAGAATGCAGCTGACCTACACAGGAAGGCTTCTTGTAGCTTGTTCAACAAGGAGCATTCAATTCACTGAAGCACTGTCTTACAATATACCAGATGAAAATGGCTCTAACTTCCAATAACAGATTTGTCCCTCTTGATTCCATTAATAATGCAAGTCATCTGGTCAAATGATCAACTCCTATTCCCGTGCTTGTTTACTTGAGGTATCAGATTTCATATTTCACCACTGAGTGTTCATTCATTCAAATGACAAAAACGCCTCTGCACATGTGCAGACACAGCCCATAATAGATTCCACCATGTGCCAATGACATCAACTTTCTCCTGGTACAAATGTGCTCTTTGCATCCCTACAGGTAGGGTTTATACAAATCACTGTTGCCATTTTATAACAATCTGATTTTCCTGTGGTCAATATTACTGATTCCAGCTTTTTATTAATAATTTAAGTTAACGTTGGCAGATATATAAAATGGACAACAGATTGGCTATCATATCACATTAAGTCAATATCACCAGTATCTTGTGCTATAGTTATGAATCTTTCCAGCCAATCATTTTCAAAACAAAGTGGACAGAGTTCCAGGGTCAGATCATTTTCTTACCTTTTCAATTAAAAAGTAGTAAAATAAATTTTAAATGTTAGTGCTTGTTAGAAGGACAGATCAGAAAATTGGACATGATGTTCAGTGTAAAAACGGAAAGAACCGCAGATGCTGCAAATCAGGAACAAAAACAGAAGTTGCTGGAAAAGCTCAGCAGGTCTGGCAGCATCCGTGAAGAAATAATCAGAGTTAACGTTTCGGGTCTAGTGACCCTTCCTCAGAACCAGTTCATTTACACTAGTATTATGCTATGTCTCATGTCATATGCAATATACTTTTAAGGGGCGTGCTCATGATATCATCACTATATCAACCTGTGACCTGATGATATAAAGGGCTCAGTCTCCATTTTGCTGAGCCCACTTCCAGCATAATACACTGAGGGAAGGACCTACAATTTACGTGTGAATTGCTTCACTTCAGCCCAGACATGTAAGCGCCTGTGATTGTAAATAAGTAGATACCAGAACCTGTAATAAAAGTCTACTGAAACTTTCAGTCCTATATTACTCACGCTGTTATGGGATGTTTTGGGAGCTAACATAAATTCCACCACATCGAGTACAAATACCCTGTTGAAGGTAAAAATCCCATTACTGCATTTACATCAGGTCATCAAAGCAGAACAGATCTGGATTAACAGCAGTGGCCGTTTATTAAGAAATGACTCTCAGATACCACATCATATTATGTTGGATAACTGCCATTATTGGTAAGAGAATTGTAATATTGTTTATACAACTTCTTTGTATCTGAAAGTATGTATCATTATTCCTGGAGCCGAGCAAATAAGAGTTGGGCATTTGCTTAACCTACATGATTCGAAGGACAAAGGTTGGGTGACAGCTGATGACCCTCATTTTAAGCCAGTTGCAAGACTTCATTTGAACCACTTCCTAATCAGAAATACAACACCATTGGGATTAGGAATAAGAACTGGAAAATATTAAGGCACTATTTTACCATGACTCCTGTAGTATAATTCTTCTGAGACATATTCAAAAATATTCTAGTAGGGTCCCTAGACCTGAAACATTAACTCTGATTTGTGTCCACAATGCTGCGGGACCTAAAAAAACACGAAAGAACTGCGGATGCTGTAAATCAGGAACAAAAACAGAAGTCGCTGGAAAAGCTCAGCAGGTCTGGCAGTTCTGAGGAAGGGTCACCGGACCTGAAACGTTAACTCTGATTTTTTCTTTACAGATGCTGCCAGACCTGCTGAGCTTTTCCAGCAACTTCCGTTTTTGATGCTGCCAGACCTGCTGGGTTTTTCTAGTAATTTGTTTTTGTTTCAGATTTCCAGTGCCCCACAGTCCTTGTTTTATTTATTAAAGTAACATCACTTCAGTGACAGAAGATGATAACCTTTAAGAACAAAAGAGAAGAACAACACAGGAACAAGCCCTTCAAGCCTGTGCTAATCAAGAATACACCTGATCAGGGGCCTGAGCCTGGGACCTTCAGACTAAAAGTCTGATGCTCTACTAACTAACTGAGCTATCCAGGCTCACAAAGGAGTAATCCTTAAAGGGTAAGAAAAGACCATTTGCCTTCACTGCTTGTTTGTTAAGTATTTATAAAATCTTCTTTAGTAAATGCTACTTGAGTCATAAATACTGCTCATTTGTATTTAGTTTAGGTCAAGCAGAACTCAATCAGGACTCCAATGTTATCAGTTTAAACATTGAGAACTTAGTGTTTTAAGAGTAACGGTGTTATATTTCAAACTCCTAAACTTACACCTCTCTGCCAAATATCAACACTGGCTTCCCATTGAGAGCCCGGTTTACAGCACAAGGAAAAAAAAAGACAAAAAGTCGGGAAAAAGAGAATACAAAGGATAAACTTCATTGGAGTTTTCCCCACCCTCCTATCTCTGGAAGTAGATGGTAGTGCAATGGCTCAATCTCAAAGTAAATCCACTATCAAAGGCAACAAAACAGCTGGTGTTAATTCGTGCCATTTTAAATATGCCATTGTGGAATCTTGGCAAATATGGATGTCACATAACTGTGGCCAGATTTTGAAAGTAATTTCTGGAAGAGTTTACAAACAGAATTATCCTTTACCTATTTGAATATATATTGTGAGGATTAAAATGGGCACAAAGATCTGACAGAATTACTTTTGTTCTTGGTACTGACCTAATAAAATCTTCACAAATACAGTCATGGCCTCATGACAAACAGTAAACCCAGCAATATTCCTTGAAAGTAGCACAACATGAAAATGTTACAAAGGTAGGATCATTATTGTTTTCTCATGAAAGCAAGAGTGGCATAATTGCAAGTAATCATTCTACAATAAAGCCTCATTTTATTATACTTCATACATTTTTAATATTCTAAAGGATCTTAAAACACAACCTTAATCTTGTGTATGGAAGAAAAAAAGTCAGCATTAAAATAGGCAAAGGTGAAAAGGAGGGATAAGCCTTAGTAAATACAAGTTTAGCACATCCAACAAATAAGGAGAAGCAGCCGATGAAGCAAAACAAATATTGCACTGCATAACCAAAGTTGTAGAATTCAAGTTTTCGGAAGTCATTATAAAAGTTTACAATGGTTCACACTTTTAATATTGTCAGCTCGAAACAGGGAAACATCTAAACAATGGAGGAAGTGTGGAGTAGAACCATGAACCTGATTCTTTTCAAACACATAGGTTAATGTAATGATGGATTGTTGTTTTGTTCCAGATAGTTTGGAACATAGTGTCTAGATGTAACTTTCAGTATAATAGGAGATCATGGGATGTTACTGTTAAAGGACGCTCGATCCTATCAGGGGACTATCTTTTGCAATATGCAAATAGAATACATTTCAACCGTTATTGTTAGAGGCAGGAGTTATGGGGAAAACCTGAAGAAAATTGACTTTTATGCGCCTTGAAAAAATCCACCTAGGGAGTGATTTAATATACATAAGGTACAAAAATTTTAAAAAGTTAAGGATAAAAGTGAAGAGTACCTTTTTAAGACAAAGATAAGACTTTTTTCTAAAAAAAAATCATCACGTATCTTTGGAAATCCTTGCCTCAAAAGCCAGTGAAAGCAAAGTCTTTGATTATTTTTAAGGCAGAAGTAGATGCATTTCTGGTAAGCAAAGGGATGAAAGGTTGCCAGAATAGGTAGGCATGTGCGTGGAGTAGTTAGATCAGTAATGATCTTATTAAATGGTGTAGCAGGATTTAGGAACCAATTGGCCTAATTTTGCTCCTAGTTTGTATGTAAGCAAATTGCCTTGTTAAGGTGGGTTTATTTATTTTGTTCTGTTCTCCATTCGTCTCTTGTTGTAACTCAACCATCTATTACTTATGTCACTGCTGTCAGACATTAGCTCAGAGTCTTGACAACCTATGTGCAATACTGCCAAGATTCCTTTCTTCGTACATTTTAATTAGTAATTTTCCAATCATGATGTAAAATATATATTTTTCATCCTAGTTTATGACTTCACAGTATCCATCTTAAACTACATGTTGGAAACATCTCCCCACAATTTAAGTCTTGCTGAAGACTTTCTCAATTCTCCATCTGGTTACCCACTCTTTTAATCTTGCTGTTAACCACAGACTTTGAGATGAAATTTCTGATACTTTCTTCCAAATACATTTATTACAGTGTTGAAAAGTTTCTGTCCACACATCAAGTTCTATGTGTCTTCACTCAATGCACTCCCTCATCCATCACACTTCTCCATCATGTCGACTCTGGAGATATTATCTGTCATCTCTGTCTGATCTTGTAATATATGGATCTGACATATTTTGTTCGAAAGGATTAACACTTGCTTGAGTTCAGTGAGTACCACCCACTATGATGTTGTCACAAGGACTTGGTCAGAAAAAAAAGAAGCTTGTAGGAGACTGACATGGGCTATTTGCTCTTGAAAGCCCCTGTAATGTGTGGATTGTATTGATGTACTCCAGAAATAGTTGTTATAATGCAATAAACGTCATAGTTACTCAACAAGACTCATCTAGTTAGACCAGAAAGAACATCTGATGCGGTTTTTGCTTCCAACTGGATATTTTATCTCGTGCAACAATGCTTATGATATTCCTTGATAACAAAAGAAATTGGACATAGTTAATGTGGTATTGAAAAATCCAAGTGCAGTTTATTACAACTAGCAATTATATACAAATATATCAAATCCCTCTAGCTTCAAGAGAAATAAATAATGCTGATTGCCGTTGACAGCAAACCCCAAAATCCTCATAGCAACATGCAACCTGGAGGAATATTTCAGAGACAGAGCCCTGAAGAAATCTCCAGCTCCAAGGCAGAGGTACAGCCAGATCATAGCGTGGTGATCTGTGGGAGTGGTTCCCAAGCAGTTTGACCAGTAAGCTAACCGTTTGTCAAAGATTTCATGAGTCACAACAAAAAAGTCCCTTGTACAAAAGGGAAACCTTAAATGATGTAATGATTCAAACTGAAAGAGGAGTAATTTTTTTAATAAAGTATTTCAACCATAGCTCACTGATACCACAGGACAGATCCGAAAAATGATACAGAAGGAACACTGAGAGAAAGCCCATCTCACCCAGAAGTGGAAAGCCAATGTAATTACTAGCCAAGGTATTTAAAGCAGGTATGTTGAGCAATTTAAAGAATTGTTGCGATTCCTGTTTTACGTAGGTTTTTCTGAGAGGCAGGAGAAACGCAGTGGGAGTCAGAGTGAAGTTCTAAAGCCATCATTACAGCCACAAAGGGTGGGAAATCACTAATACAGCTGCAAAACTTGGGATGACATACAAAGCCACAGAGACTGTTAGTACCACACTAGCCCCAGATCCGTCTCCTCCAAGCTCCACCTTTTCTCTGACCAAGTCTCAGTGATATCATCACATGGGTGGTGCTTACTATACTCAAATCAATTTGCCTTCTTTCTAATAAGCCCTTGCACCATAGATTTCCAAGCTTCACTTTTGTTTTGGAAAGCTGCTTTTAATATTTTATAGTGTCTTTTTGTGGATCTTAAGCATTCCCCAGGTGAACAGAAAAAGGGGAGCTTGCTCAAAGGAATGCTTGAAAAGGCAGACATTTAGTGGAAAATTGGACTTTGTCATCTATTGTTTTTCATTCACAGGATGAGGGCATCAGTGACTAGGCCAGCACTTACACCCCATCCCTAATTGTTGAGTCAACCATATTGCTGAGGGACTGGAGTCACATGTAGGCCAGCCCAGGTAAGGATGGCAGTTTCCTTCCCTAAAGGACATTAATAAGCCAGATGGGCTTTTCTAACAATGAGCAATGAATTCATGGTCATCATTAGATTCTGAATTCCATGAATTTTTTTTCCTTAGTGAATTCAAATTCCATCTTCTGCCAAGGCAGGATTTGAACCCAGTGTCAATAAATGTGGAGCTGGAAAAGCACAGCCGGTCAGACAACATCCAAGGACCAGGAAAGTCAACATTTTGGGCCAAAACCCTTCATCACGTTTATTGATTCTAACTTCCAGCATCTGCAGTCCTTACTGTCTCCAAGGATTTGAACCTAGGACCCCAGGACATTAGCTGGGTCTCTGGATTAACAGTCCAGCAATAATACCACTTAGGCCATCAACTCACCATCACCTCTTGTTGCAAGGATAATTTTAATCAAGGGGCAGGATGACTGAACCCGAAACATTAACTCTGATTTTTCTTCACAGATGCTGCCAGACCTGAGCTTTTCCAGTAATTTCTGTTTTTGTTCCTGATTTACAGCATCCGCAGTTCTTTCGGTTTTTATAATTTTAGTCAATTTTGGTACAGTGTAGCCAAGGCTAATTCTAATAATGTGAATTAATATTCCATGATTTACCTTATTAAATGCCTTATTAAAAGATTGCATTTACATTTTTGATGATGAAGCATACAGATCAGTAACCATAGTGATAATCTGCATATCAATGTGTCACACTAGCTGGCTGACCTAGGAAAGTGATTTAGCTCTAGGAGTACAGTATATTTGTTTTACCAGCAGGTGGAATATCTACATGGAAAATCTCGTTGAATTACTTTTGCTCTGGCCATTAACTGAAGGCAACAAGATTGGTCAGCAATCCCAGACTACAATTTTGTGTTTGTTCTAACAAAATAACAGTCAAGAAAGACTGTCTACTTTGAGCCCTCAACAAAATAAATCATTTTCATGAATTTAGCATCCTAAAAGTACAGTAGGATGTAAAAGGACACATGTAAATTATTCTTTTTGGCAGATATGTAAAACCTACTGAATCTCAGTAGATAACACAGTATGGATCTGGAGGAACACAGCAGGCCAGGCAGCATCAGAGGAGCAGGAAAGCTGACATTTCAGGTCGGGACCCTTCTTCAGAAATGGGGCAGGGGAACGGGGCTCTGAAATAAATAGAGGGGGGGAGGTTGGGCTGGGAAAGGTAGGTGGGATGGTGATAGCAGGTAGGTAGTGGTGGGGATTGGTCAGTGAGGTGGGAGGAGCGGATAGTTGGGAGAGAAGATGGACAGCTCAAGGAGGTGGGGATGAGAGGGAGGGCTGGTCTTGGGATGAGGCCAGGGGTGGGGAGATTTTTGAAGCTAGGAAAGTCCATATTGAGGCCATTGGATTGTAGGCTTCCAAGGCAGAATATGAGGTGCTGTTCCTCCAGTTTCTGGGTGGCGTCATTGTGACACTGGAGGAGGCCCAGGATGGACACGTCACCCAGGGAGTGGGAGGGGGAGTTGAAGTGGTTCACGACTGGAAGGTGTTGTCGTTTGTCGCGAACCAAGCATAGGTGCTCTACAAAGCGGTCTCCAAACCTCTGCTTGGTCTCACCAATGTACAGGAGGCCACATTGGGAACAGCGGATACAATAGACCACATTAGCGGATGTGCAGGTGAACATCTGTCTGATGTGGAAGGTTTTTTTGGGACCTGGGATGGAGGTGGGGATGGAGGTGAGGTTGGAGGTGTAGGGGCAGGTGTCGCACTTCCTGCGGTTGTAGGGAAAGGTGCCGGGGTGGTGGGGCTAGTGGGGAGTGGGGAGTGGGGAGTGTGGAGCAGACGAGTGAGTCGCGGAGAGAGCGGTCCCTCCGGAAGGCAGATAAGGGTGGGAAGGGAAATATATCCTTCGTAGTGGGGTCAGATTACAAGTGGCGGAGAATGATGTGTTGAATCCGTATGTTAATAGGGTGATACGTGAGGACAAGAGGAATTCTGTCTTTGTTTTTGTTGCGGGAAGGGGGTATGAGGGCTGAGGTGCGGGAAATGCAAGAGATGCGGTCGAGGGCATTTTCAACCATTAAGAGGGGGACGTGCGGTCCTTGAAATACGAGGACATCTGGGATGTTCAGGAGTGGAATGTCTCATCTTGGGAGCAGATGCAGCGGAGGTGGAGGAATTGGGAGTAGGGGATCTCATTCTTGCAGGAGGGTAGGGGAGAGGAGGTGTATTCTAGGTAGCTGTGGGAGTCGGTGGGCTTGAAATAGATATCAGTTTCGAGGTGGTCACCAGAGATGGAGACAGAGAGGTCCAGGAAGGAGAGAGAGGTATCAGAGATGGCCCAGGTGAACTTGGGTTTGGGGTGGAAGGTGTTAGTAAAGTTGATGAACTGTTCGAGCTCCTCGTGGGAGCATGAGGCGGTGCCGATACAGTCATTGATGTAGTGGAGGAAGAGGTGGGGGATGGGGCCAGTGTAGCTGCGGAAGAGGGACTGTTCCATGTATCCTACAAATAAGCAGGCATAACTTGGGCCCATGCAGATTCCCATGGCTGCCCCCTTAGTCTGTAGGAAGTGGGAGGAGTTGAAGAAGAAGTTGTTAAGGGTAAGGACAAGTTCGGTTAAGTGGATGAGGGTGTTGGTGGAGGGGGACTGGTTGGGCCTGCGGGAGAGGGAGAAGAAGAGGGCTTTTAGGCCATCTGCATGGGGAACGCAAGTATACAGGGATTGGACGTCCAAGACCAAGCAGAGGCTCGGACACCGCTTTGTAGAGCACCTACGCTCGGTTCACGACAAACAACAACACCTCCCAGTTGCTAACCACTTCAACTCCCCCTCCCGCTCCCTGGATGACATGTCCATCCTGGGCCTCCTCCAGTGTCACAATGACGCCACCCAGAAACTGGAGGAACAGCACCCCATATTCCGCCTTGGGAGCCTCCAACCCAATGGTCTCAATGTGGACTTTACCAGTTTCAAAATCTCCCCACCCCTGACCTCATCCCAAGACCAACCCTCCCTCCCATCCCCACCTCCTTGACCTGTCCATCTTCTCAACCACCTATCCGCTCCTCCCACCTCACTGACCAATCCCCACCACTACCTACCTGCTATCACCATCCCACCTACCTTTCCCAGCCCAACGCCCCCCCTCTATTTATTTCAGACCCCTTTCCCCTCCCCCATTTCTGAAGAAGGGTCCCGACCCGAAACATCAGCTTTCCTGCTCCTCTGATGCTGCCTGGCCTGCTGTGCTCCTTCAGCTCCACACTGTGTTATCTCTGAATCCATCATCTGCAGTTCTCACTGTCTCTGAATCTCAGTAGATGTTGTCATTGCTTTTTGGTAGCCACTTCTTAACTGGAACTCTCCATCTTCTGACTCAGAACATGACAGATATCAGTTGCAGTCCAAAGGCTTGAGCAAAGATAATACTTTAGTGCAGTCCTGAGGGAAAGTTGCACTGTAGGAGATGTTGCCTGTCAGAGGTATTAAACTAAGGCCTTGTTCTCCCTCTCAGGTAGGTGTAAAAGATCTAATGGCCAGTATTTCAAAAAAAATAAGGAAATTCTTCCTGGTGTACATGTTAATATTTTTTCCTCAATCAATACCAGTGAACCAGATTGCCTGGTCATTATGATATTGCTGTGTGTTGCACCTTGCATGCAAAATGGCTGCCACATCTACTCTGTTACAGCATTGACCATACTTCATTGGCTGTAAACACACTTTGGGATATTTGCAAGGTCATGAACCAATGCCGCATAAATACATACTCTTTCCTTCTACTTTATGAACCAGCTTCACTGAGTGCCAAGAAATGAATTTCATGCAAATCACCACATTGAGGTGGTTTGTCAATTTAGGTGTAAAGACCTCCTTTTGCACATTGATAGCAGTACGTCCTAATGTAGA
The DNA here is from genome assembly GCF_021869965.1 of Rhincodon typus. Taxonomy (NCBI): domain Eukaryota; kingdom Metazoa; phylum Chordata; class Chondrichthyes; order Orectolobiformes; family Rhincodontidae; genus Rhincodon; species Rhincodon typus. The sequence continues at coordinate 51,960,293 of NC_063333.1, read as the reverse complement.
AAACATGTTCTGATTTAAATGGTGCCAAATACTAATGTTGTTTCAATTGTTGTGACCACACTTACAAATCTTAATGGATGTCAACTTTGTAGGCACTTAACACTCTTATTGCTTTTTGATTAGCTGAGAAATTGAAGTATTGTCAATAGGAAAATAACCCTGCCATTGAGATAAAAGATAGTCCTGAGTGGAATCTGTTCTGTTTTTCACAACTCCCTGTCAAGTGCAGTGTTTATAAAACACCTTTCTGCAATCAACACTGAAAATGAAATCTCAAACAAATTATGTAAAGGACGCCATGGTGATTAATTTATGTTAACATGCATATGTGTGATACATTTATCACTTCATCTGTAGCTTTACACGTATTGCATAATTGAAGCTAATCCAAACTGTGCAGGAGCAGTTTTTAGCAGTGAGGTGTTTAAATTGATAATGGTTATTATAATTACTGCTGTCCAGCTCCAGCGTGATGTGTTTTGAAGAAACACAAAGGTTAGAATTAAGTATTACTCAGTGTTTTAGATTATTTTCTCTTCTGACTAATCATGGAAGCTCTCAATGTATAAAAGTTGATTGTGAATAAGTTATTATTGATTGTCACCAGATCATTTTTAAAATTCTTGTCTTGGTGTTCAAACCTCTTTTGACCTTGCTTCTCTTTATTCTTTCCTCTTCCATCCTGCTACTCTCAGAGAACTCTGCAATCCTTCAATTATAAGTGTTAACCATCTTCTGAAACATTTTGAGATATTTTCCTACAGTTAAAGTTCTATGTATGCACAATTTGGTGTTGTTGGGATGGAGGTGCTGATTTCTCAAAAGATATTATGTTGGCTCCCTATTTGGTGATACCTTGAAATTTCCGACTGCATGCGATACAGAATTACAACCAGCCTTCCTAAATATTGGAGGTCATGTTATAATACTATGTAAATAAAGAAAAGTACACAATTTGGTATATTTTCTTGCATCTGTGCTTTTTAACATGCTGGTGTACAAATGCTTGTATGTCTGGGGTTGCAAAACAATAAGCCAATGCAATCAATTAATGAAGCTGTAGACAGCATTTCTGAAAATGTAGAAATGTGTCTGGCTATACAAGCATGAAGACACTAGTTACAATGCACTGCATTGTTTTTTCTCCATGAGATCCAAGAGCCAATGTTCTCTTCAGTATGAATTCGGTGAGAAAAAAAAACTCACCTGAAAACTTAGAATGCTGCTGTGAACCCAGAATTGTCCAAGATAATACTTCTGGCAAGCACAGGTCACCCTTTCCAGAGATCAGTCAGGCTTCCTCAATAGCGATAGTTTTTGTCTTACATCAGCCAGACTGTCGCATATTGCCCCCAGCACCATCTTCCTAAAACTGTTATACCTCATTGGGTCCTCCTTAATTTTATTTTGCCAAGCATCAGAAAACCTCCACAGACGAAGGAGATACAATGCCTGAAACAATCTAGGCAAGAGAGAGGGGAAATGAAGAACAAGCCACCGCAACGTGGTCAATGGCAAGCCCAGAGCCGCAGAAGAGACTTGTTTGAGTATATTTTGGGTGGAATTCTGTTCGTGGTGGTCCAGCAATGGGACCGTCTTCCACCCACTTCTGTGATTGCAGTGGAAGCAGGACCCATTTTCTTAGCTTGGAGTTAATTAGGCAAGCAGGGTGTAGTCCTGGTGTTTTGACTGCCATCCAGAAGAACGCCATTGCGCCAAAGTGAAAAATCCTATTTTAGCACTGGGAGTAGCTATGCTGTTGGAATACCACCACCACAAAACCAGAGAAAAGGACTTCAAAGGAATGGAAAATATGTTTGGAGAGGACACCTTTAATTTTGCGGATTTGGGATGCTGTAGGAAGAAGAGGCTTTTCCTATGCTTTCTCCCTCAATCCAGAAATTTAGGCCCCATTACCTCAGGGATGACTATCTGTCTTTAATTCATCATTCCTGAGAAAGAACTGATAGTAAAAAGCTAACAGCTAGTAGTCCAGAGCGGTTTACCTGCCGGAATTTGTAAATGGCTCAGGGGAAGGTAAAACTAGCAGCAGTCCTGGCAGGGATGTGGAAATGAAAAGTAAGGTTGTGGTGGTATTTGAAAATCACTTGCAAACTTTGCTTCACTTTCCATCAGTACCCCCTCCTAATTTTAGGTGAGATTACACTAGTTATGGACCAATGATTCATTGATTCTGATTTCTAGGGACCTTCCCAGGAAAGAAGATAGCTAATAGGCCATTACACAGCTGTAAGGGAGCTAGACAGTGTGCAAGAATTTACACCATTTGTTCTGGCACCAGCAGAGAGGGTATTCATGAATAGATTGAATCCTGGAGAAGTTTACAGTTCCTGAGACATCTCTAACAATTCCACATGGTAGAAAGGCCTTCAGGATATGGAATGCTGCCAATGTGAAAATCAGTTACCCAGAGGCTTTAGGAATTTATGCAGAGATACTGGGTGTAGGAATGACATTTCCCTATGCCAGCATCTTTGAGGAATTTTTATATATTTTTTTAATATTCATTTGAGCATATGTGGATGTCAGTGTCTAGGCCAGTCATTATTGCATGTCCCTAATTTCCCTGAAGAAGGTGCTGGTGAACTGTGTCATTATATGATGTATTAGGATGCAGGGACACTCGCAGTACTGTTAGGAAAGGAATTCCAGGATTTTCACACAGTGACAGTGAAGGAACTGTGATATATTCCAAGTTAGGATGACGTAGGGTTGGAGAGGAGGTTGCCAGTGGTGGTGTTTCCATCATCTGCTGCCCTTGTCCTTCTAAAATGGCAGGGGTTATGGGGCTTAGAAAGCACTGTCAGCGGAGTTACTGCTGTCCATTTTGGAGACGGTACAAACTGCTGGTACTGAATGTCAGTGGTGAAGAGAATGAAGAGGTCAAAGTGGTGGATGGGGTGCCAATCAAACAGGCCACTTCATCCTAGTGTCACATTTCTTGAGCATTGTCAGAGCTGCACTCATCCAGGCAAGTAGGGCATACCCATAACAGCCCTAACCTGTACCTAGCAGATGATGGACAGGCTATGGGGAGACAGGAGGTGAGATACTCACTGCAGAATTCTGACCTACTCTTGTAGCCACAGAACTTGTATGGCTAGGCCAGGTCAGTTACTAGTCAACGTTAACGCACAGGTTGTTGACAGTGGGTGTTCAGAGATGGGAGTGCCATTTAAATCTAAAGGGATAATGTTTAGATTCTAAAAACTGAAAGAACTGCAGATGGTGTAAATCAGAAACAAAAACAGAAGTTGCTGGAAAAGCTCAGCAGAACAGGCAGCATCTGTGAAGAAAAAATCAGAGTTAACGTTTCGGGTCTGGCTCTGAGGAAGGGTCACTAGATCTAAAATGTTAATTCTGATTTCTCTTCACTGATGCTGCCAGGCCTGCTGAGCTTTTCCAGCAACTTCTGTTTTTTGTTAATGTTTAGATTTTTTCTTGTTGGCGGTGGTCATTGCCTGGCATGTGTGTGATGCAAATGTTACTTTGCCACTCATCAGCCCAAACCTGGATGTTGTCCATCTGTTTCACATGAACATGGACTATTTTGTCATCTCAGATGTCACAAACAGTGCTGCACATTGCACAATGAGCAATCAACAGTGAATATTCCCATGTATGATGTTACAATGGAAGAAAGGTCATTGACAAAGCAGCTGAAGGTGATTGAGTCCAGGACACCACCTTAAGTAACTAGATTTCTGGTAGCGCAGTGGTGGTTTCCCTATATCTGAGCAAGAAGGCCTGGGTTCAAGTCCCACTAAGCATCTGTCAGCAGAGTATTCGTTTGCAAATGCCATTTGATAGAGTTATCAACCTCTTCAATCAATTTGCTGGTGATTGAGAGTACACTGATGGGATGATAATTGGACAAGGTGCATTTGCCCTGCTTTTTGAAGTATAGGATATAACTTAGCAATTCTCCGCATTGCTGAGTGGATACTAGTGTTGTAGATATACTGGAACGACTTGGCTAAGGGCATGGCTGGTTCTGGAGCACAAGTCTTTGGGCTGATTGCCAGAGCGTGGTTGGAGCCCACAGCTTTCAGAGTTGTCTTCGGCCTTTTCTTGAAATCACATAGCATAAATCAAATTGGTTGAAGACTGGCACAATGGCACTGAGGATATCAGGAAGAAGCTCAGAGAGATCACCCACTTCTGGCTAAAGGCTGTTCCAGGTACTCTTCTTTGCACTGATGGGCTGGACTCCCCATGATTAATGATGGTGATTATTGGGATGGCCCCTACCTTCTGTTAGCTGTTTAATTATCCAACACCATTCACTGCTGCAGAGTTTAAGTTTGATCCATTAGTTGTAGGATCACTTAGCTTTAGCTACCTCATGCTGCTTACACTTACAGCATCCAAGTGGTCCTGTAATGTAGCTTCTCTAGTTAACACCTCCATTTTTAGTTATGTTACACCCTCCTGTACTATTCAACGTACAAGGGTTAATCTCCCAGTCTCCTAGTAATAATAGAGTGAGAGATATACCCTGCCATAGGATTACAGATTGTGGCTGAATATAATTCTGCTGCTGCTGATGGCCTATAGTGTCTCTTGGATGCCTACTTTTGAGTTGCGAGACCGGCTCACAACCTATCCCATTTAGCACGGTAAAAACCGAAAGAACTGCGGATGCTGTAAATCAGGAACAAAAACAAAGTTGCTGGAAAAGCTCAGCAGGTCTGGCAGCATCTGTGAAGGGAAAAACAGAGTTAATGTTTCAGGTCTTCATCTCCACAAGGGCTATGCGGTGGTCAGTCCTGATACTGTCATGAACAGATGCATCTGCAAAGGGGATGTGGTGAGAATAAGGTCCAGTAGACTTTTTCCATCTTGATGACTCAATCACCACTTGCCGCTGCCCCAGTCTAACAGCTACGTGGTTTAGGAATCTCGTAACCAGAATTAGTCCTTCCAAGTCAGTCTTAGAGATAGGCATTGAAGTCTCCCAGTCAGAGTTCATTTCTGTACCTTTGCCAACCTCATTGCTTCCTCCCAGTGGTGTTCAACAAGGAAGTGTGCTTACTCATGAGCTGTGGTTTTTTGGTTAGGCGGAGTGGGAGGGAGGACATGGCAGAAAGTGGTAATCTGTAGGTGGTGGTTTCCTTGCCCATCTTGTCTTAATGCCATGAGACTTCACAGGGTCCAGAATCAATATTGAAGACTCCCAAGGCAACTCTTCCCAATTGTAACATTACCTCTGCTAGGTCTCTCCTGCCACCGGGGTAGGACATACTCAGGGATGGTGATAATGGTGATCTGGGTGACTGTCTGTAAGGTATGATTCCATTGTCTGACGATATCAGTCTGTTTCCTGACTAGTTTATGGGACAACTCTATCAATTTTAACACAAGCCCCAGACGTTAATAAGGAGACTATGCAGGGTTGACAAGACTGTGTTTGCTGTTGTCTCTGTTGCCTGTCTCCATGACATTTGGTCTGTCCATTTCATTTCTTGGTCTAGATTTTATAGCAGTTTGAAATGGCTAAGCAAGTCACTCAGATGTATCAGAGGGCAGTTAAGAAACAAAATCATTGTTCTATGCCTGGAGTCACAAGCATGCCAGACCAGGTAAGGATAGCAGACTTTCTTCCCTGAAGTATTTTAGCAAACCAGGTGGGTTTTTCTTTATGGCAATTGACAATGGTTACATGATCATCATTAGGATGGCTATTAATTCCAAATATTCATTCAATTCGGATTTCACCATGTACCATGTTAGGATTTGAACCCATACCCCAAAATATTAGCCTGGGAGTTAATGGATTTCTAATACAGGGACATTAATCTATGCAGTCACCTCCCCCAGAGGACATTCTCTTTAATGATACACTGTAATTTTTTGTTGGATAAGGAGTAGTTTGTTTCAATGGTCTATAAGTGCAGAATATTCAGAAGAAATGTCACTGGACTGAAAAGTTAACTCTGCTTTCTCTCCACAGATGTTGCCAGACCTGCTGAGTTTCTCCAGCAATTTGTTTTTGTTGTCTGAAACTGCATCTGATCCAATACATTTCCATTCTACTGCTGAACAAATTTACATCAATACCTTGGCCAACTTTGTTTTAACCAGCTGCCCCGGGGATTTCAGATGATTGGCTTCACTGGAGATTAACACACCCAGATCCGAAATCATTTGACAGTAGATTGAAGCATTGGAGTGTTGGGATCTCCACATTTCTGAATTTTAAATTGCATCTACCACTTCTCTATCTACTTTCTTACTCTATGTTCATAGAGGCCTGGAGCACCAGATTGGAATATCACCATATTGAAATCATTTTTTCCAGAATTGCTTCTTGGTTAGAGAGAGTTCTGAGAAGGTGATTCTGTTACCATGGTGAGACAATAGCTCGTAGTAATGACACAGCTGGAATGGACATGGATGATATCCAGCACACTTGGACCCTCTATTTGTTCCACAAAATGTTCAGGCAGTTATCTCTCACCTTGCCATTCTGTATCAGTTCTTACATGGCACATATTGTAAATTTATCTTTTTCTCAATTTCCTCAATGGTTTCATTCTACCTTACCCCTACAAACTTCTCCAGATCAATTAAGAACTATCATCTTCTACACTTTTGTATTCAGTACATTGCAACTGTTCTACCATTGATACAAAAGCCTTCAGCTATCATGCCAATAAACTCTGGAAGCTTCTTTCTGTGCCCTTAGTGTATTGCTGTGTAATTCCAAACAACATTGAGTATAGGAGTTGGGAGGTCATGTTGTGGCTGTACAAGACATTGGTTAGGCCACTTTTGGAATAGTGTTCAGTCCTGGTCTCCCTGCTATAGGAAGGCTGTTGTGAAACTTGAAAGGGTACAGAAAAGATTTACAAGAATGTTGCCAGGGTTGAAGGGTTTGAGCTATAGGGAGAGGCTGAATAGGCTGGGGCTATTTTCCCTGGAGCATCAGAGGCGGAGAGTTGCCCTCATAGAGGTTTATAAAATTGTGAGGGGCACGGATAGGGTGTAGAGTCAATGCCTTTTCCCCTGGATAGGGGAGTCCAAAACTAGAGGCCATAGGTTTCAGGTGAGAGGGGAAAGATTTAAAAGACACCTGAGGGGCAACTTTTTCACACAGAGGGTGGTGCGTGTATGGAATGAGCTACAAGAGGAAGTGGTGGATGCGGGTACAATTATAACATTTAAAAGGCATTTGGATGGGTATATGAATAGGATAGTTTTAGCGGGATATAAGTCAAATACTGGCAAATGGGACTAGATTAATTTAGGATATCTGGTGGTCATAGACTCTAATAACATGACTCTAATAACATGGCTGAGAGAGGGAAATTGGCACATGGATTTGCAGATGGAGACCTGGAGGGCCTGGTAGATGGGTAGTGGAAAGGAGTGCTGTCCTCTTTCCCGAGGACCATCAGAGGAAACTGTGGCTTGGATGCTGCCAGCCCAGTCTGAAATAGTCACCCAGGTCAGTGTGATGTCCAGGGCCCACTGGAATGAATAGCAATGCCGCAAGAATGTTGGTGACTTTCAGTGCTCTGCTGTTTGCTTCCTCAAACTCACTCTAACTCTAAATACTACATCCATCTCCCACCATGACTCATGGTCTACAATGCATGCATCATCTTCCCTTAATGTTTCTCATCCACTTGATCATCCGAAACGACTAAGTCTTCCTGCCTTCTGCCTTTTGTACTCCCTCACTCAGGACATCTCATTATCTTTCCTGACTGATGACGAACAAGCTCCCTGGCTGAATTACTAGTAACCCCTGAGTTGATCGTATTCCACCTGTGGGATTGACCATAGCTGAAGCCTTTTGCTGACTGTGGTGGCAACTTATGACTGACCAGAGTCCCACTTGGCTAAGGACTACCCTCCTTAGATTTTCAGGCATGGCAGTTTGGATAATGCACATGCAGTGTGTTTGCTGCATAAGCAGCTGCTAGCTGCTGTGGATGTGACATTGACACAGCATGTTGTAATACACCACTGACCCCTTGGCTGTTCAATGCTGACAAGCTGTCTTGGAATTTTCAGCTCTATAAGGCAACGCAAGGCAAAACTGCTGTGAACATCCAAGTAAGTGCAAAGCAAGTCAGTGCTAAGAATGTACCTAAGACCCCTATGATGCACTCTGTTCTGATATGTAAGATGAGTACTTGTCCTTGAATTTAAAGCAGCCTGACATCAGCAATATAATGTAAGATATTGGTGAGCTACAAAGTGCAGTATTGAAATAGCAACCGGTGAATAAGTAAGATGAGAATAGGTAATTATGAGATGTTAATGCATGCAAATTGGGCCCTCACCGCTTACTAGTCAGATTCTCATTCAGCTGTTGAATCCTTAAGAGAATAGTTGGACTTTTCTTACCTCAATGTGAAATTCTCATTTTATCATTCTTGCCATTTTCTCCAAACTTCCTCACTATTACCCACATCAGTTAGAAGCTGGGAAAATGCCTCCCTATGATCTAATTGTCATTTGCAAGACTTTTGGATACCTCGGTTCCCAAAATTATAGCTGAGCTCCCTTCAGTAACGAAAGAAAAAAAATAATGTTCACAGTGATAAATTATTTGCTGTCAAAGACACTGGGTGGCAGCAGAACCACAATCAAACTCCATTTTGCAGGTTAGGGTTAAGATTAACACGTTCAAAGTGCACCTTCAACAGACAATGTACCACAGTTAAATCTCACACACAGATACATTTCCAATTGAAAATTGTGGGCAACAAACTTGGAATTTTTCCGATGAGCTGCCGCATTGTGAGAGGGACCAAAATCTTCAGCAGTCCTTGAGTTCTGGTGGACTAAATTTTCAATGAGTTATTATCTCTGAGAGTATTGGTAGACTTTGTCAGCACAGAACCAATCAATTGGCATGATTTTCACACTCCAAATAATCCAAATGTTAATGGTAATGAAACCATCCACTGAATACAAATGTATACTCACTTTAACTTTTTGGAAAATCCAGATTGCTGTTGCAGTGTTTGCACTCATAGAAATATAGAAACATAGAGTTTAGGAGCAGGAGGAGGCCATTCAGCCCTTCGAGCCTGCTCCGTCATTCTTCACGATCATTGATAATCATCCAACTCAATAACCTAATCCTGCTTTCTCCCCATAACCTTTGATCCCATTCACCCCAAGTGCTATATCTGTTGCCTCTTGAATACATTCAATGTTTTGGCATCAACTACTTCTGTGGTAATGAATTCCACAGGCTCACCACTCTTTGGGTGAAGAAATGTCTCCTCATCTCCGTCCTAACTCGTCTACCCTGAATCCTCATACTGTGATCCCTGGTTCTGGACATACCACCATCGGGAACATCCTCCTTGCATCTACCCTGCCCAGTCCTTTTGGAATTTTTAAGCCTCGATGAGATCCCCCATCATCTGAACTCCAGCAAAAACAATCCCAACCTAGTCAATCTCTCCTCATACGTCAGACCCACCATCGCCGGAATCAGCCTGGTAAACCTTCGCTGCACTCCCTCAAGAGCATGAGCATCCTTCCACAGAAAGGGAGACCAAATTGCACACAATATTCCAGGTGTAGCCTCACCAAGGCCCTGTATAACTGCAACAACACATCCCTGCTCCTGCACTCAAAACCTCTCGCAATGAAGGCCAACATGCCATTTGTCTTCTTTACCACCTACTGCAACTACATACTTACCTTCAGTGACTGGTGCACAAGGACACCCAGGTCCCACTGCACACTCCCCTCTCCCAATTTACAGCCATTCAGGTAGTAATCTGCCTTCTTGTTTTTGCATCCAAAGTGAATAACCTCACATTTATCCAAATTAAACTGCATCTGCCATTGATTTGCCCACTCACCCAACCTGTCCAGATCATGCTGAAGGATCTCTACATACTTGTCACAATTCACCCTCCCACCCAACATGGTATCATCTGCAATCTTAGAGATGTTACATTTTGTTCCCTCATCTAAAACATTAATATATATCATTAATTTCTGGGGTCCCAGCACCAATCCCTGTGGCGTCCCACTAGTTACTGCTTGCCAATTTGATAAGGGTCCATTAATTCCTACTCTTTGTTTCCTCTCTGCCAACCAGTTTTCTATCCATCTCAATACACTTCCCTCAATCCTTTAATCTTGCACATTAATCTCTTATGTGGCTCTTTGTCAAACGCTTTCTGAAAGTCCAAATACACTACATCGATTGGCTCCCCCTTGTCAACTCTACTAGTTATATTTTCATAGAATTCCAACAGATTTGTCAAGCATGACTTCCCCTTCAGTCTCTGTCTGATCCTGCCACTGCTTTCTAAATGTTTTGCTATAATATCCTTGACAATGGATTTGAAAATTTTCCCCACTACCAAGGTTAGGCTCACCGGTCTAAAATTCCCTGTTTTCTCTCTACCTCCCTTTTTGAAAATTGGAGTGACATTAGCCACCCTCCAATCTGCAGGGACTATTCCAGACTCTATTTCATCCTGGAAGATGACCACCAATGTATCCATTATCACTAGAGCTACTTCCCTAAGTACTCTGGGATGCAGATTTATCAGGCCCTGGGGATTTATTGGCCTTCTATCCCAACAATTTTCCCAGCACCATTTCTCTACTAAAATTGATCTTCCTCAGCTCTTCCCTCTCACTAAATTTTGCCGCCTCCAACAATTCTGGTATCTGGTTTGTGTTTTCTTTTGTGAAGACAGAACCAAAGTATATGTTCAATTCCTCAGCCATTTCTTTGTCCCCTATTATACATCCCCCAATTGTGTCTATAAAGGATCTACATTTGTCTTGACCAATCTCTTTCTCTTCATGTACCTATAGAAACTCTTAGCATCAGTCTTAATGTTCCCTGCAAGCTTACTTTCATAGTCTATTTTTCCTTTCTTATCCCTTTCCCCTTCAATCCCTTTGTCCTTCTTTGCTGAATTCTAAACTGCTCCCAGTCCTTATTTTTCTTGGCCAATCTGTATGCTTCTTCCTTGGATCGGATACTATCTCTAATTTCCTTTGTAAGCCATGCATTGGCCCTCTTACCCATTTTGCTTTTGCAACAGACAGGAATAAACAGTTGTTGCAGTTCCACCATGCGTTCCTTGAATATTTGCCATTGCCTATCCACTGTCATCCCTCTAAGTAACTCTCTCCAATCTATCAAGGCCAACTCATGCCTCATATTCTGATAGTTTCCTTTATTAAGGTTCAGCACACCAGTCTCTGAATCAATAACCTCACTCTCCACCTTGATAAAAAATTGTGTCATGTTATGGTCGTTCTTCCCCATGGGGTCTCACACAGCTGGATTGACAATGATTCCCTTCTCATTACACAGCACCCAGTCTAAGATGGCCACTGTCTAGTTGGTACCTCCACATATTGGTCAAGTAAACCATCCCGTATACACTACAGGAATTTCTCTTCTATGACATTGTGGGTAATTTGATTTGCCCAATCTATGTACAGATTAAAATCACCCATTATCACTGGTATTCCCTTATCACATGAATCTCTAATTTCCTGTTTAATGCTATTCTCAACATCGCCACTGTAGTTTGGGCATCTAAACATGACACCTCCTAATGTTTTTTGCCCTTTGGTATTTCTCAACTCCTGTCAGGTTACCCCTCCCTACTCATCTGACAGCATTTCTTGCTGAAGGCCACCCTAATGTCAACTTGAATAGAGTCATAAATATGTACAACACAGAAACAGACCCTTCAGTCCAACTCATCCATGCCGACCACATGTCCTAAATTAATCTAATCCCATTTGCCAGCATTTGCCCCATATCCCTCTAAAGCCTTCCTATTCATATACCCATCAGATACCTCTTAAATGTTGTCATTGTACCAGACTCCACAACCTCCTTTGGCAGCTCATTCCTACACACGTACCACCATCTGCGTGAATAGGTTGCACCTTAGGTCCCTTTTAAATCTGTCCTTTCTCACTCTAAACCTATGCCCTCTAATTTTGCACTCCCCTATCTTGGGAAAAAGACCTCGACTATTCACCCTATCCATGCCCCTCATGATGTTATGAACGTTTATAAGGTCAGCCCTCAGCCTCTGCTCCAAGGAAAATAGCCCCAGCTTTTTCAGCTTCTCACCTTAATTCAAACTCTCCAACTCTGGAACTATCCTTGTAAATGTTTTCTGAATCCTTTCAAGTTTTACATTTTTCCAAATGCAGGGAGAACAGAATAGAATTCAGTATTCCAAAGGTGGCCTAACCAATGTCCTGTACAGCTGCAACATGACCTCCTGACTCCTACACTCAATGTGCTGACCAATAAAGGCAAGCATATCAAACACCTCCTCTTTAATCCTATCATATATCCTTGTCTGTGGCTTGCAATTCACTTGCCAAGGCCTGGTATTCAAAACATTGGGTCTCTTCAACACCCAGAAGTGAGCCCAAACTGGACATTCTGTTAGTCAGCCAAAAGCTTAAGTCAGCTATACATTTCATAAATTCAGATATTGGAAGTCCTTCCTGCTGAGATAGTCGAGTAAATATTATGTGGGAGTTTCCAATCTTTGACGCATGAGACTCAGAAAACAAATCTTTCATCATTTCTGTCATATGAGCATAAAAGGGACTGAAAGGTTAAAACTCAGAAGTGCCTTTAGCACCACCTATTATGATGATGTCAAAGGAATATAAGAATATACTAGTTTAGGAGGAGGAGGAGTGAGACCTCCAACCTGGGTCTTGTGCATTTTTACAGAGACTATGTCAATCATGCTAACATAACTTACAGTCTGTTGCATTGTACCATCTATATACATCCTGTTTAAGGCAAAAGCCTCCTTTCGTTAGACTAAAGTAGTTTTCCTCCACCATACTAGACCAAGCAGGCCTGTAGATCCCTACCAGGTGGCAGCAAATCTAACAGCTCATCCATTTTTGGTGGGATCTGATCTCTGACTAGCCCAACATTTATTTTCCATCTATATTTAATCATAGGACAGTTAGATGTCAGCCAAATTGCAGTGATTCTGGAGTTATATATTGGCCAGGTTGGGTAAAGATCGCAGATTATCTTCGCAAACAGATATTAGTGAACAAGATGGGTTTTAGTGACAATTGATAGTGACTATATGGCTAGCTTCTTATTGCCAGATTTTTATTGAACACCAATTTCACCGACTGTCATGGTGGAATTAAAACCCATTTCTCTGCAATATTTACGGGTGGCATGGTGGCTCAGTGGTTAGCACTGCAGCCTCACAGCACCAGGGACCTAGGTTTGATTCCACGCTCGGGCGACTGTCTGTGCGGAGTTTGCACATTCTCCCTGTGTCTGCATGGGTTTCCTCTGGGTGCTCTGGTTTCCTCCCACAGTCCAAAGATGTGCAGGCTAGGTGGATTGGCCATGCTAAATTGCCTGTAGTGTACAGGGATGTGTAGATTAGGTGGGTTTTAGGGAGATGGGTCTGGATGGAATGGTCTGAGGGTCAGTGTGGACTTGTTGGGCTGAAGGGCCTGTTTCCACACTGTAGGGATTCTATTCTATTCACCTGCAGGTTGACAGTACTAGTCCAGTTGTTAATACACCACCTGCCTTGTGGTGTGGACTCATCTTATATGTTGACAAGCAGTGCAGACCCGATTTTGTTGCCTCCTATAGGGTAGTGGAGGCCAGTGTCTGAAGATTTCTTCAGGTACAGCTTTAAGAAGGCTGGTCTTGCAGACAGTCAACAGCTGGAAAAGAACTGTCTGCAGTGGAGAAGCTTGGGAAAAGATTCAACAAAATAGAATCTACAGTTGATGGTAAAAAGCTTTTCAGACGTGGTAAGAGACAGTCTTGATTGTATGTTAGGGACCCTACAGCGCTGGAGCACTCATCTCACTAAGGAAGGTACAGACTGCAACGCTTGCTGATGGTTTGTTGGAGGAATCCTGAGTCAAGGTCCAGCTGGAAAGCAAAGGACGTTGGAGGTCCCATGAGTAAGTTGAAATCCCTGACAGGGAGGGAAATCTCCTGAAGAATAGTTCAGGATATCCTGTGGAATTTATGGTCAGCCTTTCCCTCAGTGCCAAAAACTGCTCCCTGTTAATCTTATGGTTTTAATGATTCTATGACTCCATTTCCTGCATCTTGAAGTAATACTATGCATTTGCTAATTGCCTCCTTTCTCCCTGTCCTCTTTCTCCTTCTCTTCCCACGGCACATCAATACTTCTGTCAATGTCAGTACATCCATACTTCTGACAAAAAAGAAATGTTGTGTGTTATTAAGTCTGTGCTAATAATTCTAAATTGTCATTAATTCAAGTCTTAAACTAGAAGTTGAATCTGGAATAAAACTCTCACATTTTGATTTAATTGTAGACTTTTGGAATGCAACAAAAGCCTCTCAGATTTAACAAGGTCATAACAAACAAATGTGATTTTCTCATAACTTTTTACTAAACTGTCTTTGGAGTGTTAGGAACATTCAAGGCAGTGTTAAAAATGAGTGAATTGTCCATTAGCGTTCTCAATTCATATTGGAAACTGTCTATGTGCAGTTAGTTTTTCCCATTAAAAACTGCAAACAAAGAAGGTTTCTATCCTGCTTGAGCTGAATTGATTCTTCTCAATCTATTTCCTTTTACTCTTGGAATCCATTTATTCTGGAGAAAAATAATCAGCACCTGTGCTAATTAAAATCTTTTTCATGCTATTCATTAAAAAACAATTTGTATGTTACAAGTATGAAACATTTATTTCAGCTGATTGAATCTCTGAGTTCTTGAGCAATTGAACGATGGATACATATTCTAACTGAAAGTAATTCTATTTTTGGTGTAACCTTGGAGATATGGATGGAATTAAATGAGTACTTTGGAAGTCTTGTTCACTGAGTCAAGAACTGGTAAGAAACCTCACGTTGCTTCTCTCCAGGAAGCCAAACCCAATTAATAGGTAATCAGACACTTAGTTGGATAGTCCCATTCAATTAATCCCCATTGGGAGGAATTCCCCTTAACTGAAGTACAAGTGACAGCAGATGACGATATCCAATAACTGGAGAATTTTATATTCTGAAGTCTATTACATTATACAGTAGGTGCCAGTTTACGTTTTTTTGTTCTAATTAATCTGGACACATTGTTATTGCCATTGCATTATTTATAATTTAGACTAATTTTGTACAGAATGATTTTTGCAGCATTTAAAAGCAATGAGTAATATGGCCAGATATAACTCACCACAAGTGAATAACCTCTGCAGCTGTGATCCATTTTTTAAATAAAAATATCATGGCATGTGGGCATGTTGGAAAAAGTCAGTATTTAATGCCATTTGGCCTTGAGAAGATGATATTTGTGCCTTACTTCAACCACTGCGGTCCATCTGGTTTGGATACACTTAAAGTACTGCTAAGGAGGGACTTTCATGATTTTGACCTGGCGACAGTGAAGGAATAGTGACATAATTCCAAGTCAGGATGGTGTGTAAATTGGATGTAAACTTGCAGATGATGGCTTTCCAAAGCAGCTGCTGCCCTTATTCTCATAGTTGGCAGAGACAATGTTTTCAGAGAGCACTGTTGATGGAGCTTAGGTGAGTTACTGATGCATCTTGTCAATAGTACATAACGTTGCCACTGTTTGTCGGTGGTGAAAGGAGTGAATATTTAATGTGATCAATAACAGACTGTTTTGTCTGAATGACATCAAATCTCTGGAGTGCTGTTGAAGCAGTATTTCAGTGGCGAGTGTTCTATCACACTCCTGGTCTGTGCTTTATTAAAGGTTACAGGATGTGGGGAGTCAGGAGGTGAGTTATTTGCTGCAGGGCTCCCAAATCTGATCTGTTCTTGTAGACATGGTACTTGTATGGCTGATCCAGTTAACTTTCTGGGTCAGTTGTGAACCCCAGAGTGTTGATGGTGGGGATTTAATGATGGCAATGCTGTTGAATTTCAAGGGGAAATGGATTGATTCTCTGTTGTTGAAGGTGATCAATACCTGGTGCCTGTTTGGCATTTGGCACTACATGCCATTTATCAGCACAAGCCTGAATATTATCCAAGTCTTTCACTATACCGTCACATGCTGTTTCATTATCTGGGAGTTATGAATGGAATTTTACACTGGCAAGCATTAGATAATATCCCAATTCTGTGTGTTATGATGGTGAGGTATTCTTTGAAGCTGATTAGGAGGTTGAACATAGGACACTCCTCTGAGAAACTCTTGCAGCAATCTCCTGAGGCATAAAATGATTAACTTCTAACTGTCACATTCCTTTGTGTAAATTTGATTTCAACCAGTGAAGAATTTTCTCTGATTCCCATGAACTTGAGTTTTGTGTGGGTTCCTTGATGCCACACTTAGACAACTGCTGTAGGTAGGTAGTCACTCACACCTCATTTCTGGAATTTGGTTCTTTTCTCTTCATATGGGCCAGAATAGTGATGTGCAGCATTCCCACTAATTTTCTTTTCTTTTGCACAGCCATCTAAAACCCATGTGTGGCAGTGACTCTGGAACCAGAAGGCATTGCTGCCAATCGCGCCAGAGCATTGACTGCCATGCTCGAAACCTCAGAGCAGCTGTAGCATATACAGCCACATGACTTAGAGGAGGCATTGGTGATGAGGTCAGGAGCAAAGTACTCCTGGCTGAACTCAAACAGAGCATCAGTGAGCAGTTTATAGGTGATAAAATGCTGCCTGATAACCCTGGCAATGAAGTGTTCCATCACTTTGCTGATAATTAAGGATAAAGTGGTGGTAGTTGGCAGATTAGATTTATCCTGTTTTATGTGGACAGGAATACCTGGGCAATTTTCCATGCTGTCAGGTAGATGCCAATGCTGTAACTATACAGGTGTAGCCTGGCTAAAGGTACATCTAGTTCTATAGGAATATAATAACAGGACACGGAGGCCATTTGACCCTTGTCCCATGACCTCTGTCAGTCAACAAGATCATGGCAGATCTGACTGATGCATCAATGCGTTGCTATTCCTGCCCTTACATCACCCTTCCCTCCCATCGAAAGTAAAAGTCAGTAGGACTCAAAATACTCAATGAATCAACCATCTACTTTCTAACATAGACAAATCCAAAGATTAACAAATTTCTGAAAGAAGGAATCCTCCTCATCTCCATCTCTAAATTGGACACCCTTTATTTTTATAGATTTATTTATCACATATACTAAGAATAGGAATACATAAGTACAGCAAAAAGTGCACAAAATGTCGCCATTCACCAGAATTAAAAGATTTTTAACAGAGCCAAAGGTAAGCAAGAAATAAAAAAAACGAAGGCCAGATCTCAGAGTCCCAAGTCCCATCTCCACAATGGTGCACACACCACTCCAATCATAGAATCCCTACAGTGTGGAAACAGGCCCTTCAGCCCAACAAGTCCACACTGAACCTCAGAACATTCCACCCAGACCCATCCCCCTATAACCCACCACATCTACACATCCCTGAACACTATGGGCAATTTAGCATGGCCAATCCACCTAGCCTGCACATCTTTGGACTGTGGGAGAAAACTGGAGCACCCAGAGGAAACCCATGCAGACACGGGGAGAATGTGAAAACTCCACACAGACAGTCACCCAAGGGTGGAATTGAACTGGGTCCCTGGTGCTGTGAGGCAGCAGTGCTAACCACTGAGCCACCATACCACCCCAATTGCTAGGAGGCCACCGTAGCTGCCATGCAAAAGTCCCAGTCTCGCCATCGTCGCTGCCTCACCGGCCCCGCTCTCACCGCCCACTGCTGCCCCCTCACCGGCCCCGCTCTCACCGCCCACTGCTGCCCCCTCACCGGCCCCGCTCTCACCGCCCACTGCTGCCCCCTCACCAGCCCGCTCTCACCGTCCACTGCCCCTTCACCGGACTCGCTCTCACCACCCACTGCCGCCCCCTCACC
>NC_063333.1:51940188-51942298 GCF_021869965.1 Rhincodon typus | reverse complement strand
TGTCACCGCCCACTGCCCCCTCACCGGCCCCACTCTCACCGCGCACTGCTGCCCCCTCACCAGCCCTGGTGTCACCGCCCACTGCCCCCTCACTGGCTCCTCTCTCACCACCCGCTGCCCCCTCACCGGCCCCACTCTCACCACCAAACCAGCCCACTCTTGATCTGCTGTCACTGCAGGACATGGCCCACACATTCAGCTCCCACCACATAGTTCCCAGTCTCAACCAACTCCTTCCCGACTCCTTAGGTAAGTAGTTAAAAGGGCGGGGGTTACAGGGGATAGAATTACTGCATAGAGGAGGGAGAAGAAGAAGAGAAAAAGAAAGGAAAAGGAAAGGGAACTGACAAGCAGAGTGGAGCAACAAATGGAGTGGCTTACCCTGCAGCCAACTTGCCGGAATACACTTGTACTCCCAAATCTTGAGTCCTCCGTTGGCATTCGTCTGGTTACCAACCATTGGTGGCTCTAATGAGTGTGGGCCTGACCTGTTGATCGTTTGCGGATGAAGATGAGGCTGTGGAGCAGGCTGTCCAAAGAGGAGGATCAGACTAATGCCCCAGAGAAGCTGAGAAGCCAGGGATAGCCTTATTGTCAATAAAAACCACAAGAACTGTGGATGTTGTAAATCATGAACAAAAACAAAGTTGCTGGAAAAGCTGAGCAGGTCTGGCAGCATCTGTGAAGGAAAAGACAGAGTTAACGTTTCGGGTCCGCTGACCCTTCCTCAGAACTGTACCCGACCCTTCCTCAGAACTGTTTTCCTCAGAACTGTGTTCAGATGCTGCCAGACCTGCTCAGCTTTTCCAGCAACTTTGTTTTTATAACCTTATTGTCAACTGGTTCCAGGATGAAATGGTTCAATCAGACTTGGTTTAGTTGCTTTTATATCTAAGTTGCTCATTTGGCAGGCAAGCTCTGCCTAGTGTAAGGACACATTCAGTTGGTGGTTTGTTGCTCTTCACATTTTGTGTTGCAGATTAAATGTTATGTTATGCATGTTTATTTTTGAATAATATCTTCAGTTGAGTCAAAGTTAAAGTAGATACACAGATTCTGCACTACATCACCATAGTGATTGAAATGAGGTCAGTCAGATGGACCTCGTAGAATATGAGTTCCCTGATTGGAGCTGTTAACCTGGTCCAATCAGGGAGCTCTGGCTGGCAGATGTAAACAGGAGTGTCAGACAACCTGACTCTGATACTGGCTCTGAGGGACCTGGATCAGTGTCAAGGATCTTCTACGTGTAAATAAAGTGTGACTTGGTGACCGGATACTAGCCTCTGTGGAGTTATTTCAGTGATGACGACACCAAAGCATGCTTCTGAAGAAATTCGCTTGCAACAATCTTCTTTGAGTTGGGGCAAGCATTTCTGGCATCATGCTGTTATTTGGGAAGCTTGACTCATTTAATCCTGCCGTGGAAGACTGGGCCCAGTATGTGAAAAGGGATCATTATTTTCTCTGGGCAAATGACATTTCAGCAGATGAAAAGGAATGAGTAATACTTCTGACAGCTTGTGGACCCACTGGTTTTTCAGTTATTAGGAGCCTAATTTTCCCTGAGGCAAAAGATACTAAAACCTCCCAAGAGTTGACAGATTTAGTTAAGGATTATTACGACCCAAAACCTCCTCTAATTCTAAGTTGCTAACATTTTTACTGTGCAATTCGAGAACCAGGAAAATCCATATTGGGATTTTTGACTTGGTTAAGATGAGTGGCAGACGCATGTGACTTTGGTTTAACCCTTAACAAAATGCTGAAACACCATTTAGTACGTGGGATTAATGATGTAACCATGAAAAAGCACCAAAAGCTGAAGGCCAACTGGACTCCAAACAGGCACTACAATTGTCTTTATCATTGAAAAATGTGGCAAGTGGCACACATGAGTTGCAGGATATTCTGATGAAAGAGGACACCTCGCCAATCCATCTGCATCGCCTGACTCAGGACATATCCTGGACAAAGGGACTCTTGGTTAACTCACAGCAAAACCCCAAAACAAATCCAAGCCTCTGCCAAAATATTAATATTATCTTCAGGATCCTGGCCAGTAGGCCATTATAGTTGCTGCCAGCATGTGGACCTTAGACAACAAAGG
>NC_063333.1:51856035-51940178 GCF_021869965.1 Rhincodon typus | reverse complement strand
TGCCAGCATGTGGACCTTAGACAACAAAGGAGCCCCATTAGACCTAAGTTGAGTGAGAGAACTCATAGGCCCGGTATCCAGGAGAGTGCACACCCTGGAAAGTCCACGTACATCTGGTTTGGAGCAGTTAAATTGCTTAGCAACATCTAAATCAGAACCAATCAAAATAAATGGTCACTGGGTTCTAATGGAGGTTGATACCAGTGCAGCCATTTAAATGATGGCAGAACCAGTCTTTAACAAAATTTGCTTCGGACTCCAGCCCTTAAGTTTGTGCAAGACTGAGAACCTATACTGGGGAAATTTTAGAGATTAAAGGTACAACTTTGGCTCCAATCTGTTATGAGAAGCAGCTAGTTCAGTTCCCACTGACTGTAGTGAAAGGCCCAGGCCCAAGCTTCATAGGGTGAAATTGGTTGAGAAAGATTCACCTTGATTGGTTAAACATCTTTCAATTAGAAAATGGCTGCCTAAGTGAAGGCTTAGAATAGAATGTCTGAATAGAGTGGATGCAAAGTGAAGATGTTACAAATATCCCCATCTCTAGCCTGGAATATCCCATCATTACCAAAGTTATCTTCACAGCCAGTGATAATGTAACCCTTGTCCTGCTTTGTGGCTGCACTTGTGCCTGGAGCAAGTGGGCAGTTTTCAATGAGGAAATATTCTCTGAATTGCACACATGCATTGTTGGTGAGGTTGGTAGGAGAATTACATCCTGAATACGCTGGAGAGTAATGTTTTGCTGCAAAGAACCATTCTCCCACTCTTCCCTCTAGTGGTTTGGCCTGGTTTGTGCTTCCCAAGTTTATTCTCCAAGTCATTTTGCATTCTATAGGAAAAATCAACTAATGCATCCATATCTGGAAGTATTGAAGTCAGCGAAGATTCCTTCACTTCCTGTGATACCATATCTTGTAGAAGTTCAGTACGTGAAACAACTGCAAAAATGCCAACCACTTAGAATCGTTGCCTCAATCAGACAAACCAACCAATACCTAATGTGTGGATGTTTGAAAATTCCTTTTAATAACATTAGTCAGGCTCCTTCTTATTGCTGAGCTCATGTTCAACTGTGTAGCCAGAGCCCTGAGCTCCAAAATGGTATAACTGGTATTGAAACAGTATTTACCCCCTCCCTGCCATCCCACACAATTTTGTAATCTTCTGCCTTGAATTCTTTTTCCAGGCTGGATGTGACATTATTGTCATTTAGTTTGCTCCTCCATGGGTAGTCCTTTGTGCCTTCTCCCAACTGAAGAATTTTGCTCACCACCCTCCCACAATTTTATAGTATATTCAAAATAAATGCAACAATTTTCTTTCTGTAGAGACCGTTGCTGAAATAATGTGACCTATTTCCCAAATCATGCGAGCAGACACATTTAAATGATAGGGGTGAGCAGCTAATGTCTGTGCAAATACAATGGATCGGCTTTCACTGTTCTCCAGAGAATGAGTCAATAAGATGCCCTTCTGTGGGAAACTTGGCAGTATTACCAAGGCCTACAACCTAAAGGCAAGTGATAACCTGACTTTATATCATTTCACCCCAGCAATGTTTGTTTGTAGAATTTTGTAACACAATACAGGGAACATTTCTGTGTTCAAAAGTGAAATACATGGAAGTTGAGACTGTAATGCAACATGGCCACCAATGTAAATGTTTTGGCTGTGATGCAACCAATGAGGTCTTTATAATATCTTCCTTCTACCTTTCTCTAGAACTGCAATATGATGCTGACTCTTTATCATCGCTGAACATTATGGTACTTTTACATATCAACATTCTGTGCAATTGACAGAAACTGAGACTTTGAAAATTTTTTCAGCAACTTTCTATGTGTGGACCTTTTCTCTGGAATTGGCAGTGCTGCTGCTGTAGCATGCAAGGAATCTGGACAAGATGCTTTTGAAGAATAGCTCAAACTGTAGTGGTGTGACACAAGGATTGTTAGCCAAACGAAACTGGCTTCAGTGTCACTTGATATGCAACACAGTGAAATTAAAACATTCAATGGCTATTAAATTGCCCAATTGTTCCTGACCAGATTTTACAAATAACAGATCTTGGAACCAAGTTTATAATTTAAATAAAAATTAACAATTTATTATCAGTAATGTAACTTCAGCACAACACAGATAAATAATAAGATAATCTAATTAATATCTATGAATTAAAGCCCAATCTTCTTTGATCATAATCCTCATCACACAGTACGGTACTGTTAAGGGATAAATTGAAAAGAAAATTTAAAAATTGAAATTTGCCAGTTTAATAAACAGTTTCAAATGATGGATACCAGGCCTTCGTGAAAACCTTGAACAATGGGTTGTTCACAGGCAGTTAGAAATTTATACCTTGCTTGAATTCTGAAGTCACCAGTTAATGCAGTTTTAGCAGGCCTCTAGAAGTATTACTTAATTCATACAGACTGGGATTCTTTCTTCAGAACAATCAACAATTCAATAACTGGAGAAAAACTAGAGAGAGCAAAGCAAAACAGGCTCTGGAAGCTTGTGACATCACACTATATCCTGCCAAACCCAGTCAAAACTGGTTCTCTTTTTTTTCACTTTTCCAATCAACTTTCTCTGTGATTAACTGGTTAGCACCGATTTCCTCCCGCTTCCCCCCTTAATTGATCAATTCAACATCCAACCAGCTGCCAGCCCTCAGCATAGCAACCACTCTGCCAATTTGTCTACAGCGTCCTTAGATCAGGAATTAAGTTGCATTACTTTCGAGGCCAGTGACCAGCATAAAGTATCTCTGTCTTCTCTTCTCTTTTGTAAACAAGCTGCTGCTCAAAGTCCAAATCTTAACGTCAACTCACAGTTCCAAACCAAAATGTGAGAATCATTTGATTTTGTTCTCTATTTTGCCACTTTGCGAATCATATTACTTTCACTTGTTAATATCCAGAAGAAAAATTAGCAGAACTTTATTCCGAATCCCCTAACTTGACATCAGTAACTTAGGCTGGAGTTCATGAAGGAATAGTATTGTTGCCACATCTGGCTTGTTATTAGCAGGACAGAATTAACAGTTAATACTCCTCATCCTGCCAGCATCAATAAGGAGAAATGGAATGATAATGAAACAGGCCATTGCAGAGTCAAGACACTGCAGTGCTCACCTATTCATGAATCATGTCATACTGTTATTTGATTAAATGCAATGAAATAGTGAAGTGAAAACATTTGCTGACTAAAATGTGGATATACTTCTCTGAAGTAGTGACATTCATTGGGAACCTTGACGATTTTTCTTTTCAGTGCTTCAGACAGCTTTAAGTTTGCATATTGCACAGCAGAAATTAAGGAGCATTTATTGTACCTTCTGAACTTGTGATTATCTTCTTCTTTATCAGTTTCCCAGCTGAAGGCACAACTCCATTGTGGGTACTAGGAGGGAGGTTCCAAATCTACCCTAGTTTAATGGAGAATTAGCCCTCCTCTATTGGCATCAATCTGATCCACATTGTGTGTCCAGATAGCTGAGCTAGCTGCACGCACCACCCCCCCATACCCCCCTTCCCCCCTGCCCCCTCCAACTCCCTGCCCCCAACAAGGATTTGTTGGGGCAATGTACACTTAGACATGCATGTTGCAGTCTGGACCTATAAACAATGGTGGGAGATTTTCTTTCCATACCAGGAAACTCTCCTATGCTTACTGCTTGCTAATGGTGCATGCTGGAAGGATTCAGATGTTGATCCCCAACTTGTGCTATGAATGCACCTTCCTTTGCCATCAATTCCCAGTGTGGGACTTGTACCCAGAGCTTCTGTATTAGAGGTAAGAATTTCCTATGTACATCTATAAGGTCCCAAAATGTTAACACGTGCATTTTCTGTTTTCTCGGGTGGGTGGGATTAGAAATAAGAGACTAAGATGTCACTTTTAAAACAAAGACGAGGAGAATTCTTTTAAAAGTCTCAGAGATTCCAGGGAATGCTCTTCCCTGGAAAGTAGTGGAGGCTGGTTCATTGAATTTATTTGAGATGTCAGTCCTGCCAGCCCAGGAATTAGTCTGGTAAATCTTAGCACTCCTTCTATAGCCAGAACATCCTTCCTCAAATAAGGAGACCAAACTGCACACAATATTTGAGGTGTAGTCTCACAAAGGCCCTGTACGACTGCAGCAAGGCATCCCGCTCCTGTATTCAAATAGCCTCACTATGAAGGCCAAGGTATTATTTGCCTTCTGTACCACCTGCTGTATCTACTTACTTTCAGGGACTGGTGTACAAGGACACCCAGGTTTTGTTGCACTTCCCCCTTTCCCAATCTATCACCATTCAGATAATAATCTGCCTTCCTGCTTTTGCCACCAAAGTGGATAATGTCACATTTATCTACATTATACTGTATCTGCCATGCATTTGTCCAATCATTCGACTTGTCCATCGTTGGTTTTAATGCTACTTGTAAAAGAACATAGAACATAGAACAGTACAGCACAGTACAGGCCCTTCGGCCCACAATGTTGTGCCGAACTTTTACCCTAAACCTAAGATCTGAAGGGTCTAGGGCCGAAATGTCAGCCTTCCTGCTCCTCTGATGCTGCTTGGCCTGCTGTGTTCATCCAGCTCTACACCTTGTTATCTCGTCTATCTAACCTCCACTGCTACCTTATACTATCATCCATATGCCTATCTAATAGCCGCTTAAATGCCCCTAATGAGGCCAACTCCACTACCCTCTCCGGCTATGCATTCCACGCCTCTACCACTCTCTGAGTGAAGAACCTACCTCTGATGTCTCCCCGATATCTACCTCCTTTCACTTTAAAACTATGACCCCTCGTAAAAGCTACCGCCACTCTCGGAAAAAGTCTCCGGCTGTCTACTCTATCTATACCTCTGATCATTTCGTACACCTCTATCAAGTCACCTCTCATGCTTCGTCATTCTAAAGAGAAAAGCTGTAGCTCTCTCAACCTTTCCTCGAAAGACCTTCCCTCCATTCTAGGCAACATCCTGGTAAATCTCCTCTGCACCTTTTCTAATGCTTCCACATCTTTCCTGTAATGAGGTGACCAGAACTGGACACAATACTCCAGATGTGGCCGAACCAGGCTTTTGTATAGCTGGAGCATAACTTCACGGCTCTTGAACTCACTCCCTCTATTAATTAAAGCTAACACACCATACGCCTTCTTAACAACTCTATCCACCTGGGTGGCAGCTTTCAGGGAACTATGGACATGAACCCCAAGATCCCTCTGCTCCTCCACACTGCCAAGAATCTTTCCATTAACCCTGTATTCTGCTTTCAAGTTTGTCCTTCCAAAATGAATCACCTCACACTTTTCAAGGTTAAACTCCATCTGCCACTTCTCAGTCCAGCTCTGCATTCTATCAATGTCCATTTGTAACCTAGAACAGCCCACTGCACTGTCCACAACATGACCCACCTTCTTATCATCCGCGAACTTGCTAATCCACCGTTCCACTCCTACATCCAAATCATTTACAAAAATCACAAATAGAACAGGACCCAGAACAGATCCTTGTGGTACACCACTCGTAACTGAGTTATGATCATTTACTTCTTGGAATAGAAAGATTAATGATTATCAACAAGTCATTGACGGGTGTAGTTGTGTGTGGGAGTGTGGTGCCTCACATAGTTGAAGAGCTTTATGTCTAAAGAGAGCGAGGTGCTTTTGTGGTTTAAGCAGAATATTATCAATTATTATTTGGGGAGATGATGGCCTAGTGGTATTATCACTGGAATGTTAATCCAGAGATCCAGGGAATGTTCTGGGGACCCAAGTTCAAATCCCACCATGGCAGATGGTGGAATTTGAAATCAATAAAACTCTGGAATTAATAGTTTAACAATGATCATGAAACCATTGCCGATTGTTAGGAAAAACCCATCTGGTTCACTAATGTCCTTTGGGGAAGGAAACTGCCATCCTTGTCGGTCTGGCCTACATGTGACTCCAGACCCACACCAATGTGTGGTTGATTTTTAACTGCCCTCTGGGTAATTAGGGGTGGGCAATAAAGGCTAGCCTAGCCAGCAATGCCCAAATCCCATGAATGTGTAAATTAATTTCCATGGTGAATCAAGCAATAGGTGCTGTGATGCTGTTGAAGTTATTAAGAAGTCTGCTTGTGAGATGAGGGTGAACCTTAAGTATTTGAAGCTGTTCATTAAATTTCTTGCAAAACTGGAAACAATTTCTGAAGTGAGGGACCTTGGCTGTGACCTCCCAGACAATCCTCTCCCACATGTACTGCATCAACTGATTCTGTGGTCCTTTGCTACAGGTAGAATACATCCCTGCTCCACTCTACCTCTGCATTGGCAAAACTGGCTTTTGTTAGCCTTCCTGCTCCTCTAATGCTGCTTGGCCTGCTGTGTTCATCCAGCTCTACACCTTGTTATATCTGTCTTTTGTTTAGCTCCTTTACAGAATCCTTCCAATTTCAACCAGAGTACACCGCACCTTCAATGGAAGTGGACGATGCAGGTTACATACAAAGCTCGATGAAATTTACCTGTAATCAGTGCTTGAATAATGAAACTGCTTATGTTGTTTCCAGTACCTGCAGGCACGTTCGTTATAATTATCAATTAGCCCAAAAATTGTGTGCTGAACCAGAGTTTCATACAGATGTTTTTTATTAGTTGAGGGCTCAATGAGTACTTAATTGACCTTTGACTAAAATAATGCCCATGCCCTGAGGCAGAAGTTCTTGACCTCCTGCCCAAACAATTGTTCATTTATGATTATTTTAAGGATCTGTCAATTCTCAGTGATTTCCTGATTCAATATTTAAGCAATATCTCAAATTAACCTACAATGAACTTATTCAAGGGCCACTTGATTTAATCCCTTGAAGCAATGTATACTTCACATGGTTACTGCTCTCGGGCTATAATACTCAAATGATGAGTGAAACAGGGTGAGATTAGATTTCAGTTGGAGCCCAATAGTTTATTCTTCTACATGCCTCTGTTGTAATAATATATGCCTCATATAATATTAAATCCATATCTCATGCTAATATGTAATAAAATACATAGAGATTTTTCAGAGATATATGTGATAGAGATTTGCAAAAACATGATTCATACCTTAAGCCATCTGACTTCTTTGTCATTGTAAAACAGAATTGTTTAAAGCCATCTTCAAAATTAATTCAAGAAATAGCATCGGTTGGGAAGCTTGTGAGGCAGCTAAAAATAAAACTAAGCTCAGTAAAATATAACTTTCTTGAAAAAAAAATTATACGTCATCAACCTGAAACTCTTTGGGATCTGTTTTTGTCAAGATCTCCAGAAATTGTGCTGTGATAAGCAACTTTGATTTTGTACACAAGTCCTGTTTACTGCAGTTTGTAAGATTCCTTGTAAATAGATTCAGTAAATACAATTTGTTTGCTTTTCTGTAAGTTTGATTATAAATCTCACACCACCTCCAACTATCTGACTGTTGCTTCAATGGATTCTCCAGACAGAATTTTCTGAGTTAGTGGGAAGCATGGTAAATTGCACCAAGCTCTGTGAAGCGGGCAAATCTACCTCTGCATCCTTCTATGCAGTGGGTTAAGACCCACTCCACCCTCACCCTAATTCCAGGCATGACCTAGTTGACTCCTCTAGAAGCAGGAGTTTTGAGGGTTTTCTTTATAAATTTACAATTTTTGGGACCTAATATCTTTTATGGAGCTCACCTACACTCATTTTGATGCCAAAGTACCTCAGATTTTTCCCTCCATCTTTCAGCGACATTTACCTTACAACAGAAGGATAAAGTTTTCGCACTCTCCCTCCATCACCTCACAAGGCAAAGTCAGAAATTGCAGAAATGACCAAGTAGCACAAATGTGCAGTTCTGCTGAAGAGCCACTGGACTCGCAACTTTATCTGTCTTTTTCCCAAAGATGCTGCCAGACCTGCTGTATATCTCCAGTACTTTCCATTTTTGTTTCAGATCTCCAGCATCCAGAGTTCTTTGTTTTATTTATACAAGTGTGCAGATTTGTCTGAGTGCAATGAGGCTGATCTGAATTTGGTGAGGGAATTCAGTGTGATAAGGGAGGAGCTGTTCACTAGCCTGTTCCAAAAAAGGAAGTGGTCCAAGAGAAGGTGCCAAGGGCAGTGAGACCCAAGGAGTTGAAGCTCAGGGGCATTAACAATGTTAGCAAGTTGGTATTGATGACTTTTAAGATTTTTGTTCTCTCTCTATACCAGGACAGTAGTTTAAATGGATACAGTGGAGACATATGTAAAGTATTAAATTTGTAGCGTAACAAGTTAACAAAGCCACAGAAAATCATTGAGTAATATTTCTAAAATTAAAGGATTATAGTTAAACAATACGAAATAAAGATGACAAGACAGGTTACGTATTGCAGCTGTAATATGTGGGTAATGGAGGAAATGTGTGTGATCACAGCAATAATGTCTGTAGTGTCTGCAGGTCAAGGAACTTAGGAGAAAGTTTACGAACTAGAGTTTGAATGACCGACACTATCAGGGAAGGAGAGAGCTTTGGCGCAGGGTGCAGTCACACACCCAAGGAAAGGCAGATTGGCTTCGTGTTCAGGGGACAGGGGGGTATGACTGCAAGTGAGTTACGTATATGAATTTAGAAGTTAGCCACAGAAGGGCCTTCGCCTTTGTCATTGTCCAAAAGGTTCAATAACTTTGCAACTTGTGTCACAAGAGAATGACAGCAGGAACTGCAAGGAGTATGAGCAAATTGACCACAGCATTGTGGTGCTGGGGACATTTCAAGTTGGAGAGTAAAAATAATTGTAATTATAATCAGGGACAGTATAGTTACGAGGATAAGATACAGTTCTCTCCAAGAGAGAAGGGCATCTCCACAGGCTGGTGAGGAACTTGGCTGGGAAGGATCCAATTGTCAGAATCCATGGAGGTAGCAATGACGTAAGTAGGACTGAAAGAGGTTCTGCTTAGGGAAAATGACCAGTTAGAGGCTACATTTAAAAGATGAATGACATAGATAATAATCTCTGATTTCTACTATCCAAAGTATGGGCAAATTGAGGTGGGTAAACAAGATCAGACAGTTAACTGTAAGGAAACTTACACTAGGAATCCATGAGCTGTAAATTGAACAAAGATGGAATTTGTCTTAATTTTTTGTGTATGATTTCTGTTATTAATATAGGCACTGGATAATGGTGACTTCAATACATTTTCACTGTATTTTTTGTAAAAATAGAAGTGACAATAAATTACTATTCTATTCTATATCCTTTTACTTCCCAAGTGGTCAGCCCAAGATCTCAAATTTTCACAGAATTTGAAGTCCTTTATTCCATTCTACATATTGCTGTAACCAATTTCATTGTGTTCTGTTGCCAATTCTACGTAAGTTCACAGAGATATTCAAATTGCTGGCATTAGTTGTTCCAAAACCTTTTTTTGTCATTTTGCTTTATTTGGGATGTGCTGAGGTTTATGGAAATGTTGGCGTTCAACACAGATGGAGTATGCCTGAGATTTGGTCCAATGTTTTGCACTTTTAGTGCCAGAAGAGACATAGATTTTCATCAACTTAGTTTATTTTGCACATTAGACAGTGAAGTGACTCCTAATTTTGACAGGGTGGCACATAATGCATAACAGTATGTTCTTAACATGTAAAACATTGTGTGCATGATATCAGGCATGATATCACAATAAAGGAAATGTGCCTATCAAGACTGAGTTACAGCAGGGAACTATGGTCAAGCTGTGTCATGCCTATCCAGGAAATCTCCAGACTGCTCCTAGCCATAGTAACCTTAAATATCAACTTGACCTTTCATTTCTATGCATCCAATTATTTGCAGGCATTTTAAGCTTTAGCCAGATTTCTAGCTACATACTTCAAAACAAAAAGGAATAGTGATAATTATTCTCAAGGGTTAGAGATTTGATTATTTTGCTTGTGGATAAAAAGAATGTAAGAGAAAAGCGTAATTTTAAATAAAAAGACTCAAATAAAAATGTGAAAAGAACAATTAGTAAGGTTAATATTGGTTTCAGAAAGTCTCTACTGTCATTGAACATACAGTTTTTCGGATTTATGCACAATGTTAAGTGGTTCATGAATAAAAAGGAATTCCATCCTTTTGATGTCCAATTTGTATATGACCACTAGACCAAGTTGAACAGATAAATACCTACTTTGAGGAAGCTCTTTTAAAACCTTCAAAGTAAGGCAGCCACTTTTTTTAAATTAAAAAATCTCATATTTCATAGGATTGTACTGATGAAGGTGATGGTCAGATGCCTTATGTAAACTGCAGTCTCTGGCATGTAGGGACAGTAATAGTGCTGATAGGAAATGGGTTCCAACCTTTTGACTGAGAGAGGGTCAATATATTTCCAGGCTAGGACAGTGTACAACTTGGAGAGGAAATTGCAGACAGAGGTGTTCCCATGCAGCTGTTGTCCTTGCCCTTCTTTGTGGTCGAAGTCACAGATTTGAAAGATGTTGTTGAGGGAACCCCATTGGGTTGGTTGCTTCAGTGCATCTTTGTGATGATGCACTCTGCTGCCACTGTCCAGTGGTGGAGACAATGAATGTTAAAGGAGTGGATGGGGTGCCAGTCAAGTGGACTGCTTTGTACTGAATGATGTCAAACACTGGAGTGCTGCGTTCATCCAGGTATGTGGGGAATATTCCATCATACTGCTGACTTGTGCCTTGTAGATGATGGACAAGCTTTGGGGTGACAGGAGATGGGTTATACACAGCAAGATTCCTAGCCTCTGACCTGCTCTTATAGCTAAAGTATTTATATGGCTGGTTCAGTTTAGTATATGGTCAATGATGATCCCTCAGGATATTGATAGTGGGGGATTCTGTTGTAGTAATGTCATTGAATGTGAAGAAGTGATGGATAGATTCTCTATTGTAGATAGCTATTGTCTGGCACTTATGTGGCATGAAAGTCAGTTGCCACTTGTCACCTCAGCCTGGATGTTGTTGGGGTCTTGTTGTATATGGATATTGATTCCTTCAGCATCTGAGCAGCTGTGAATGGTGCTGCACATTGTGTAATCATCAGTGAACATCCCCACTTCTGACCTTATGATGGAGGGAGAGTCATTGATGAAGCAGCTGAAGGTGGTGGGCCGAGGGCACTACCCTGAGAGATACTTGGGAGTAAGGTGATTGGCTTCTAATAACCACAACTATCTTCATTTGTGCTAGATTTCACCAAACCCACCCCCACCAATTCCCATTGACTCGAGTTTTGCTGGAGCTCCTTGATATCACAATTGGTCAAATGCTGCCTTGACATCAATGGCCATCATTCTCACCTCACCTTTGGAGTTCAGCTGTTTTGTCTATATTTGGATCAGGGCTATTAATCGATTCAGGAACGAAATGGGACTGGCACAACACATTCAAAGTGCTGTCAATCAGGTCATTACTGAACAATTGCCAGGTGATGACCTCTTCCATTACTTTGCTGATGACCAAGAGTAGACTGATGGGTGGTAATTGGCCAGGTTGGATTTGTCTGCTTTCTTGTGGGCAGACCATAACCTGGGCAATTTTCAATATTTTCCTCTTAATGCCAAAGGCTGTACTGGAAAAGTTTGGTTCAGGGTGCAGCTAATTCCAGAGTGTAAGTCTTCAGTACCATTGCCAGAATGTTGTTAGGGCCCATATCCATTCCAATATCCAATGCTTCAGCTATTTCTTCACATCACATAAAGTGAATCAAATTGGCCAAAGGCTGACATCTGTGATTCTGGTGACCTTAATAAAAGAAAGACATATCATCCACTTGGCAGTTCTGGCTTAAGATGCTCCAAATATAAATGTTTCAGTCTTGTCTTTTGCATTTATGTGCTGTATTCCCACATCATTGAGGATGGGAATATTTACAGTGCCTCTTCCTTCTTTTAGGTTTTTAATTGTCTGCAACCATTCAAGCTGGGTGTGACAGGACAGCAGATCTGATCCTTCAGTTATTGGATTGCTCTGCTTCTTCTATTCCAAGTTGCTTCTGCTATTTAGCACACATGTAGTCCTAATTTATGGTTTCATATATTAAAAGCTCATTTTTAGGTGTGTGTGAGTGCTGCTTCTGCAATGCCCTGCTGCACTCTTCATTAAACCAGGGCTGATCCTCTGACAAGATGATCATTGTAGAATTGGGGATATGCCAAGCCATAAGGTTACAGATTGTAGTTGAGCACAATTCTGTTACTACTGCTAAGGCCCACAACACCTCTTGAACACCTAGTCTTGAGTTGCTAGGTCTGTACAAAATCTACTCCATTCAGCACTGTAGTAGTGCCACACAGCACGACAGTGGTTATTCTTAACGTGAAGACAGGACTTTATTTCTAAAAAGACTGTGTGCAGTTGTCATTCCTACCAGTACTGTCACGGACAGATTCATCTGAGATAGGTCGATTAGCAAGGATGAGGTCAAGTAAATTTTTCCCTCATACTGGTTCTTACCATTGCTCACAGACCCAGTGCAGTAGTAATATCCATTAAGAATCAGCCAGCTCAGTCAGTAGTGGTCCTACTGAGCCACTGTTGATGATGAACATTAAAGGCCATACCCAGAAACCATTGTGTTCTTGGCATCCTCAGCGCTTCTTACAACTGGAGTTCAACATGGAGGTGAACTGCTTGTCCAGATGAGGAGTTGCCAGTAGATGAAGCAATCTGAAAACATTGGAGCAGTGGAGGTGTAGAATGACATTGAGGAGGTAAAGTTGGGTGTCATCAACATCCAGGAACATCAGTAAGCCATTCAGCCTGTTGCGTCTGCTCTGCCGTTTAATGCGATCATGGCTGATCAAACACTTCAATACCTTTTACCCATGCTTCCTCCATACCCATTATCATTATACTGGTAAGCAAAATCTTATCAACATCTGTTTTAAATATCCTCAAGGACTGAACTTCCCCAGTCTTCTGCAGTAGAGAATTCCCTACCATCCAAGTAAAATAAAAATTCTCCTTATCTTGGTTCTAAAAAGCATACTCTTTATTTTTAATGTGTAACCTGTTTCGGACTCCCAAACCAGGAAAAACATCTTACTTTCTTCTATCCTGTCTGTCTGTTTCAATATTTTGTAGATTTCAATGAGATTACCTTTCGTTCTTCAAAACTCTGGAGAGTACAGGCCCAGTTTGCCGAATGTCTCCATGGTGGAGTCTTGCCATCCTAGGAACAGGCCTGGTGAACATTTGTTGCACTCCCTCTATGGCAGCAATATCTTTCCTGAGGTAAGGAGGCAAAACTCAGAGTACTCCAGATGTGTTGTCATCAAGCTTCTATACAATTGAAGCAAGGCTTCACTATTTCTGTGCTCCAATCCTCTTGTGAAAATGGCTAATATTCCATGACTTCATAATACTTGCTACACCTGCATGTTAGCCTTCAGTGACCAGTTGATGAGGTCACCCAAGTCCCTCTGCACACCTACATTTTCCAACCCCTCACTATTTGAGAAATACTCTGCACATTTGTTCCTCCTAGTACATTTTATTCTATCTGCCATGTTCTTACCAATCGCTAAGCCTGTCCAAATCTTCCTCAAAATATTTTACATCCTCCCCTCAAGACACATTCAAATAGGCTTGTGTCATCTGCAAGCTCACACGCCCCATGTCCAAAACATTGACTAACATTTGAACAGCTGGCACCTAAGTATTAATCTTTATGGTACCCCACTAGTCAGCCTGCCAAAATGAGAATGATCCATTTGTTACTATTTTCTGTTTTCTGTCTCTGCACCAATTTTGAAACTATGCCAGTATATTACCTCCTCTTACAAGTGTTTAAACTTGACTAACCAACAGCCTTTGGGGGACCTTAACAACAGACTTCTGAAATTCCCCATATACTATATCAATCAACCTTCATTTATTATGTTGGTAAAATCCCCAAGACTGCAACAAGTTTGTCAAGCAGACTTTCCCATTCACAAATCCATGCTGATTATGCTCAATCAGACTATCTGAGGACTATCTATTTTACAATGTGGAAGTGCAGCAGGATTTTTGTGTTCAGGTTCAATCAAAGAAATTACCAGTTGAATCGCACATGGATTAAAACAAATAAAAGCATACGGAATACCGGATTTTACAGGAAAAGATTATAAAAGTCAAGATATATTGCTAAATCTGGATGGAGTTTATGATGTGGGCTGAATATTATGGCTTCTTTCTTCCTAATGTTTAACAGGAAGGAGTCATGATTCATCCAAGATTGTCAGTTTTAAACATAGAAGGACAGTGGAGAGGTGAACTATGGTGATGAGGAGGTACAACTGGACACCATTGACATCAGGGAAACTGACTCAATGGTTACAGAGAATGTTACAAAAGAACAGCATGTACATGAGTAAGAAGAGACCCACATTTTAACAAGACAGCATTTAGACTTCTGTCGTGAACATATTGGCTCGGATCATAGATTTTTAAGAGAAGAACATTTCTGCTTTAAAAATCTGTACATTGGAAATTAAGTTAACTTATTCTCTTTAAGATGTAGGCCATACAACAGGTCATGGCTGTTCCTGTGGAGAGTTTCAAAGTCAATTGAACTGTGCTATCTCAGCTTCAAATCACAAAAGGAAGACTTCTAGAATGTACCTGTAATTCAATGGGTCCTTCAAAGATGCAAAACAGTGTTTTGTGCTTCAACTGAAATTAAAGTGGGAGCCATTAAATCTATATTTTTCAAAATCCAACTTTATCAGAAAATACTATCAACCCAACTACAAAAGCCAGGGAAGTGACCAATCTCTTTGTCTACCCACAGAAACTAAAGGGAAAGGGGTGGTGGGATGGGAACAAGAGGTATCATCAATGTTCCCTCAAAGCTGTGTCACAACGTGGCCTCTCCAAAAGTCCACACACAGCTATTAGTTCATAGCTTTGACCTCTGGTTCCAGACATTGTGACCCCGTGTGGACCTCAGAGTTCCGTGCAGACAGAACCAAAATTAATGGGAATGCAGGGTGCCACTGCTGCAGAAGGAAATAGGAGCTACAGGGTGGTGAGAAGTAAGGGGATTACAATTCTGAATGATGAGGAAACAGGAGGCAATCCAAAAAAAGTCAGATCAAGGTTCAAATTTTATTTCACAAATTTTCAAAGAAATAATTAATAGTTTGGGAATGAAACATGTCCTATGATTGGGATAAATTAACTCCATTGTTAGTATTTGCCATTATGAATACCCTTAGCTTGTTCACAGAATTGAATTCTTTTGAACTGATATACAGACATGAGGTGAGAGAGCCCACTAAATTCAACAGAGAGAAATTTCTAAACCAAAGTTCAGAAATTCTGTCGATGTTTTGTGTTTCAGAGTGAAATTAACCAAAGCATGTGAATTGACAAAAAAAGCATTTGTAAAGCGCACAAAACACAATGGAAATTATGGCAGATTTAAAAAAGCTACAAGTTCAGAATTCTGTTGCTGAAGACCAGGTGTTAGTATTATTATTACCTATCTCTGGGGAACTATCATCAAATCAAGAAGAAACTCAATGATGTGAATTATGTCATGAATACTCCAGACAGGGGAAATAACAGGCATGTGTGATATCAATATGTTAATGTGATATTATAACAGGAAGGATAGTCTGGAGAAAAGTCCATTTATGGGAGTGATAGAAATAGGAAATGAAATAAAAACAATTGGAGAGTGAATCATAAATTGAAAATACAAGTTGATCATCCAGTAATCAGATTGGATAATACAGAGCTGCCTAAAAGTTTAGGTGGAATATTACATTAGCTTCCAGAAAATGATCAAGTGACTCACCAAAGCTATTATAGATCATAAATTCATTTTTGTGAATGGGCCAGTCAAAATATGTTTGGCTTGTGATAACGTTTATGTTACAGACTCAATCTAGAGAAATTAGCACAAGTGGGAGAAGAGATTAAGTCCACAATGGACAATGATATTATTGAACCAACTCAGTATCTAGAGCTCACCTATTGTGATGGTGTGTTAGCTGGATGGGTCACAAAGCTTCTACATTGATTATTGCAAAGTCAACACAATAACAAAAGCAGCCTTTTATCCTATCCCATGACTAAAAGACTGCATTGAAGGAATTAAGCAAGCATAATTCATTGGAAAAACTGATTTTTTAAAAAGATATTGGCAAGTTCCATTGACTGAGCCAAAGAAATGTCAGCTCTTGTAACTTTATAAATGTAATATCATGGCATTTGGAATGTATAATTCAACGACACATTTTTAATGATTAATTAACAATGTTATTGAATGGTTATTCAATAGTGTTATTCTACATAGATGACTTAGTTGTATTCAGCCAAACGCAGAATAACATTTACATCACTTACAGGAGCTGTTTGATCAGGTAAAAAGCGTCACGGTGGTTATAAATCTGGTTAAAGGTGAATTTTCCAAAGAAAATATGACTTTGGATCACACTGCGGGATAAGGTAAAAAAGCGCCAAGAGAAGCAAAAATAAGGGTTGTTTTGGATTTTACAGCGCCTAAGACAGAATGTGAAACTCTGTGATGTATTGGCATGAGTGATTTTTTTTTGGACATTTGTGCCAAATATCAGTTCTGGAGTGGTTCATTTGCAAATGTATTGGAGATAGGCAAAAAAAATTAAACAGAGAAAAGAACATTTGACAATTCAAACCTGTCTTGATAACTGCATTAGTTTCAGCTACACTGAATTATGAGATGTCATTCAAAGCGGCTGATGATGCTAGTTGGGTGCAGGTACCGTTTCATTCCAAGAAGAAAGGATGGGGATTCAACTGCCAGCCAGTTATTTCCTCAAAAGCAGACCAGGCGGCTTTAGTTTAGTTTTTGACTTCAGAACAGAAGGATCAGGAATTCAGAAGGAAGAACAGTTTTCTCCCAAGATGCGCGACAGGTTTTCAATGCAGAGAAACCAGTTACCCTCGAAGAAGTGTTTGTCATTTGTGAAGCTTCCAAACTGGGAGAGTTTGTTTAGAAATCTTCAAGTTGTTAGGAATGAAAATGTTTAGGCTATCAGATTTGAGAAAAGTTAGTACCAGCAGACTCAGAAAAGAATGGCAAGGAAAAGAATTATAATGCTGTATCAGCAATCCAGGAAAAACCTGCACCCAAACTTGGAAGAATAAGTAAGTATTTAAAGAGTTGAGAAAGAAGTGATATTCTCTGGGATTGAGTCTCTGTAAAAACTTGTGTTAGGAAACAGGTTGAAACTTTGCTTTGTTGTTCATCTTGGGAGCTTTCTAACATTTTTTAAATACAAAGCTTTGTTTCATTTTTGTAAAAGAAACTTTTTTTTGTTCAAGAACATTTGCACACTCATTTAAACATGTTGTGGGGACTAAGTACCACAGTTACCAACTGGAAAACTTAAATTTATGATCTACCAAGACAGGTTTCATTCTATAATCTGATTTTTCCAGTATTACCATCAGCTAGATTCATCAGAATTTGAATGTGCTTCTTAAATCTACTAGGTTTCTATATCTTCTGGATATTTGAAAGTATATTGAAATTTGAAATCTATGACTCCAAGATCAAAGGGGACGAAAAGACTATCTGGAAGAGTCTTGCTTCAGTTCATCAGTTCTAGGTCTTCAAGATAAGCACGGAAAACTTTCTGATTTGATTAAGACTGAGGGAGCAATAATTGGCTGGGTTGAATTTGTCCTGCTTTTTGTGTACAAAACATACCTTGACAATTTTGCACATTATCTGATAGATGCCAGTGTCATAGCTGTACTGGAACAGCTTGGCTAGGGGTGTGGCAGGTTCTGGAGCACATGTCTTCAGTTTTACTATCAGAACATTGTGGGGACTTTAGCCTTTGCCATATCTAGTGCCTCTAACCATTTCTTGAAACCATTTGAAGTGCATTGAATTAGCTGAAAACTGTGATGCGTCTGGAGAAAACCAAGATGGATCATCCAATTGGCATTTGTGGCTGAAGATTGTTATGAATGCTTCAACCTTGTCTTTTACACTGATGTGTTAGGGTCTTCCAGCATTGAGAATGGGGATATTTGTGGAGCTGCCTCCACCAGTGAGTTGTTTAATTGTCCACCACTATTTACAACTGGAGGGATTCAGAAAAGATTTATGAGGACGTTGCCAGGGTTGGAGGGTTTGAGCTATAGGGAGAGGCTGAATAGATTGGGGCTATTTTCCCTGGAGGGTCGGAGGCTGAGGGGTGATCTCATGGAGGTTTTTAAATCATGGGGGTCATGGATAGGGTAAATAGGCAAGGTCTTTTCCCAGGGGTGGGGGGAGTAAAAAACTAGAGGGCATAGGTTTAAGGTGAGAGGGGAAAGATATAAAAAGGACCTAAGGGGCAACTTTTTCACGCATAGGTTGGTGTGTGTATGGAATGAGCTGCCAGAGGAAGGGGTGGAGGCTGTTACAATTACAACATTTAAAAGGCATCTGGATGGGTAAATGAATAGGAAGGATTTAGAGAGATATGGGCCAAATGCTGGCAACTGGGACTAAATTTATATAGGATATCTGGTCAGCATGGACGAGTTGGACCAAAAGGTCTGTTTCCATGCTGTATATCTCTATGACTGTAACTGCAGACCTCAGATCTGATCCATTGGTTGTGAAATCATTTAGCTGTCTCTCTCACTTGCTACTTATGCTGTTTGACCACAAACAGTCTTGTTTTTTAGGTATGCCTGGTGCTGCTCCTGGCATGCCCTCCTGCACTCTTTATTGAACCAGGAATGATCCACTGACTTGATAGTAATGGTAGACTGGGGGATTGGCAGACCATGAGTTTTGAGATTATGTTGGAGTATGATTCTGCTGCTGCTGAGGGACCACAACACCTCCTGGATGCCAGTCCTGAGTTAACCTGAACAAAGTCTATTCCATTTAGCACAGCGATAGTGCCACATAACACGATGGAGAGTATACTGAATGTGAAAACAGAACTTTGTCTCCTCGAAGAATATGCAGTGAACATTTTAACTGATACTGTCATGAACAGAAACATTTGTAGCAGGAAGATTGGTGAGAATGAGGTCAAGCATGTTTTTCCCTCTTGTTGGTTCTTCTGTTTGAACACAAAGCTAAGCTACTGCCATTAATGTATAATTGCAACATTAGCATTATCCATTTTGTAAAGAAAGTTAATCTGTCTTTAAAGTGGACATGAGAAGTCTTACAAAATATCTTCCATAAGTCACATAAATCGTGTGGATTCAGCCAGTGTTGGAACAAGAAGAAGTCATAAGACATTTGATCAAACTTCCCTGGAGGTACTTTCTACCTCACCAAAAAATCTGACAGAGTAAGACCTAATGGTTGAGACTGTTTAAAAAATAAATTGCCTCAACTAAAAGGAGCCTAGAAACCAGCTTTTGCAGATTCTTAGCTCATGGATCATTCTGATTACATGTTTTGTTTGGATTGAAATGCATTCATATACAAGTGTCCTTCATGGTCTGCCATAATCTTGTGAACTCTACCATCAGACGCACTCTACAGGCAGCCATCTTAGAGGCACTTCAAAAAGATGGCATTGTGACCAGACTACTACTTTCTGAACATATAACATGGTGTCAGAAGTGAAGCTGAGATTGAGTGTTCAAAAACTGTCTAAAAAAATGTATTGACAGAAAGACACAGACATGTTCAGAGCTGTGAAAACTTATAATGGCAAGTGAAGTAAACTGAAAAAGAATTAGGCCACTTCCAAAACACTGAGCAAGAGACAATGCCTACAGCTTTTCTTCTCTCAGCTCTGGGTGAAATAAAAGGAGTTACAAAGCAAAATTGGTGGCTTTTCCGTATAAAATGGCAAAAATGGCAATAGATTGGTTTAACAAACTGGAGGAGATATGTTTCACTACAATCTAATCACTTTTGCAAAGCATATTCTAACATGAATCTCTCTGAAGAACAGAAAACAGAAGGATTTGAAGGCATGGTTTGAATTCCATGTGAATATAACTTGTGAACGGTATGTGTTCAACATTGGAGCAAAGCATAAAAAGAGTCCGTCAATCAAAATGTGGCCTCAGTAACTCAGCTCACAGAATCCTATGAATACATGAAACTAAAAGATGATCTAATTAAGGTCAATTTGTATGAAGTGTAAGAGATCCTACAGTGAGAAAATGCCTACTGAGAAAGGAAAAACTCACATTTGGAAAGCAATTGCCGCTTGCAGAAGTGCTGTGGTTGTAAACTTGTAGCTGCAGCATACTCGAGACAGGACAGACCAGGTTGTACA
The DNA here is from genome assembly GCF_021869965.1 of Rhincodon typus. NCBI lineage: Eukaryota > Metazoa > Chordata > Chondrichthyes > Orectolobiformes > Rhincodontidae > Rhincodon > Rhincodon typus. Next base: position 51,919,940 of record NC_063333.1, on the reverse strand, counting down.
TTATACAATAGATTCTACAGGTCCAAAGGAAAGGACAATCAATAACAAATGCACAAATGCTGAAGGACATCGTGCAAAGAAGAAGACATGCCCAGCGCGTGAAAGGCAGTATTCTCACTGTAAGAAGTAGGATCATTTTACACACAGTAAATGGCTACGATGAAGCACAACAAGATGACCACAAGAAAGATATCAGCTGAAGATTCTGACAAATCACTGTGCCACACAACAGGTTTATTTAGTCAGTTTGATAGGTAATATGTAATTTGTGACTGGAGTATTGCTTAATAATGACCCATTTTGTTGAAGTTTTTCATCATGAACTCATCAGGACGTTTATGAGAATGGCAATTCAAAGGGAAAGAAACCAACTTTATATACGTTATAGACAAAGTCTAATTGGTAGAAACATTTCCAATGAGAACGATGAACAGTTAGTTGCCGGTTAGTTTGTTTTAATTTTAATTCAGGTAGGTAAACTTTGACTCATTAAGGAATTGCCCTGGAAAATGATGCAGCAAATGGTTTCTATTTTGTTGACTTAAAACAGGTGCATTGTGTATACATGTTCACAGGGCCCTGTGTCTTAATATATGTAGCTCCCAGTCCAAGTAAGTACACTACACTGTGACTTCAACTGACAATCATAAAATAGTCATCATAATGTTTCACACACTGAGGAATATCCAGAAAATGCTGTCCAATTGCACAATCATATACAGTATTGGTCACTGTGGGCAGAATCTTGTGCTTTATTGGCTAAGGATCAGTTTTGTTGTGTTTCATGGAGGGTTTCTCTTTGTAAATGCTAATGTTTTTTTCTCACCACATCTTACCAAACCCATCCCATTAGCTACTACCCCTGCCCCTCTTGGTGGCCTTCTTGTCTGATTCTAATGCTATTGAAACACTTGCCATCCCCAAAACTCACCACCACTGCCAAGATACCTGTAATGGACTGGAATTCTTGGTCTTTAAAAGGCCATTGTGCACCTGGACAAACATTATTAGTCTGGAGCTACCCTGCAGAATTCCTGATATTTGTCCCAGACATGGTAAACAAGAGAAATTTAGCACCTCACTGTATGTGCAGGGTCTCAGAGGTCCTGGTAGATGGGGCAGTGCAGAAATTGGAAGTAATCTTCCATCAGGCAGTGGAGGCCACTACACAAGACCATACCAGCCTGGTCCAGAATTGCCACCTGAGTCAACGTAATCTCAGCTGTGCAGAGGAATGGTCAGCATGGTAGGAAGAAGGTCAATGACTTTCTCCACCCCACCGGCATAAGTGCCACCATCTTCTTCTCTTCGATACCTTACGCTCACTCTACCTCTGCTACGGCATTCATCTTCCACTAAAGCACATGGTATACTACTCTCACTATTGTGTGCAACATTTTCCCTCTATCACTGTCAGCTAGCCCAGTCCCCAAAAGCACTAACCCTGTATTTGTTTCTGCACTGCCTACTCACTCAGACATCACCCCACCCGCACCAAAAGTGTACCCACTGTCTTCTCCCAAAATACCTGCCTCAGTCTTGTTTCTGGAAGGAATCAGCCCACATAGGCCAACAATAGTCAAGACAGGTGGTGTGCTGCCCAACATTTGGCTTGTCTCCCCTTATGAGAACAGCATTCTGACTCTGATCACTGCAAGTTGCTGACTGACTGTGTCAAACGCCTGGGCTGGTATTGGAGGCTGATCTTGACTTACTGTGCCCTGTCTGAAGGCTAACTCTCTTGACTTGAATGAGGACTGTGGACAAGTTTTCTGCCTTTGTATCTGTGCTAAATGGCAAAGTAATACAATATTACTGTGAGTCTGATATCTCTGATTGAGGAGCAAAGTACAAAAAAGTGAGGCAGTGATGCTGTCAGCATTCAGTAAGGTCACAGTAAGTGGGAGGAAGTGACTAAACATGCAGCCTGGTCCAGTCCATGAACTGGGTGCTTGTTCCTGAGCTCAATATGTCCTTGATGCAACATTATAATGATAATTGTCATTGCGACTCGAGCTGCAACATTGAAGTGCAGAAGCAGAAGCATAATGTAAGTGGATCAGAGATATACCATGAGGTTTCTTAGAAGCTACTGCGCATTGGATACCATAGAGGCGGGGTGAATATGGCTGGTGCCCATGGAGCGTACCCTGAGATGATGTTGCCCGGTGTCCAACACGGAAGTCATTTGGAGCAAGTGGTAAATTGAAGTCACCAGGTACCCACTCCAACTTCTATTTTAAACATGCTATGTTTCCAGTTTGCTAGCAGTGGAGGTTACAATAAAAAGCTGCATATTAATGTGGCAAGGTGTGCGGTTGATAAGCTCATTGGCAAAAGATGGTCCACCATAATAGGCAACTGGCCAGTGGCGTAGTAGCAACATGAAATAGCTGGCTTCATCTATTGCTCAAATCTTTGAGATCGCCTTTGAGAATATAAGAGTTTCGGTGCCACTGTGATGCCAGGTATATAAACTGCTGGATCATTATCCCTAAGGAGTTGAGAAGAGAGATGCAAAAGCATGTTCACAAAAGCTAGCAGGGAATTGAGTCAAGTTTAAGGAAAGCAAGAAACGTCCTCCACAAGCCAAACTTGCAGGTAATGAAATCAAGGGCCACATCAGCTCGTACAGAGCTTGTAATGTGGACCAGGCTAAGCAAAGTAAAGAGTTGCTGAAAACACATGACATTCCAGACTGACCCTGGAGGCAGATGGCAATAGACTTTTCACTCTCACTGGAACTGATTATCTGGTCACCGGAAATTGCTATTCTGATGACTGGAAGTTGGGTGGACCAGCTGACATCATGGACTAACACTGAGATTGCTGAATGCCTAAAAGGACATCCACAGCATTCCCACCATTGTCATGAGTTACAATAGCCCTCTGTTCACGAACAAGGAATTCAGCCGCTTCTGATAGGATGGTGAAATTCAACAACATGCATTATCTCCACGCAATTCCAAGTTAAATGGAAAGGCTGAGGCAGCAGTGGAAATCGATGAAAGAATCCTAATGAAGTCAAGGAAATCCAGCACAGAGATATTCAAGACAATTCTTGGTCGAGAAACACGCCTACTCTAGCATAGAGAGTTGTCCTGTACAAAGACTAATGTCACACTGCACCAGAGCTGTTTTCTCTGATAGCAAAGAAGCTGGTGAAACCAGATGTAGTAACAGGTGTAAGTGATAAAATTAAGGTGAAATGACAGCAAGCTGAATTTCATTTTGGACAAGACTGCCAAACTATTGCAAGGGTTGAATACAGCAAACTTTTGTTTTCACTGATACCTTATGAACCAGCATTTTTGATAAACTGGCAAAAAATTAAAATACCTCCAATACCGTGAAGTTTACTGTATTATTCTGTCCATTTGTTTTGGATTTTTTAATTTATTTACTTCAATGTAAATATATTTATTGTTCAACCCAATGGCCATATGAAATATCAACAGTTGATTCAATTTCAAGTCAATTTCTCCTCAAATTCAAAGATCTCTACAATGTCCGAATAGTCAGTTGGCGGTATCAGTCAGAAGGCTCTATGCTGGTAAGTTTAATTTAAGGCAAAGTTTGTATTATAATTTAAGTTATTAGTGCTGTAAATATAACAGTAATGTATACTCCCTCTGTGTTATGTTTCTATTACTTCGTGTGTGTTTTTACTTTGTTTATGGAGACCTGTTGATTGTTCAGAGTATTTGATCAATCAGCACATTCCTGGTCCCATAGGTGCTGGATAATAAAAAGTTTACTCTTTTAAAAATCCAGTCAAGGTACAATCCTTCAACGCTTATAACAAAAGTCAGCCAAGAGGCAACTTGGACCTCTGAAGTTGTCAACTTGATTGCATGCATGGTGGTGAAGGACTATATATGTATCATTGCAACTACAGACGCATACCTACAACTGGAGAAGCTGCTCCTCAACAACAAGTAGCTGATCAGGAACATATAAACTCACCACCTGCACAGAACACAAATCAATGTCAGACCAAAATATCCATAGCATGCCAGCAATATAAATGGAACAATAACAGGTACCAGAACCACAGCAAATGACACAGGAACAACACTCCCTGAGGAAGGATTATCAGCCAAATAAACAGTTAACAAAAACATGCTTTTAAGAGACCAGCATGACTTAAAAACTGTGTGCATATGCAGAGACTGACAAAACTATTATGCGCATATTTGATAACATGGGCAACTCAAAATGTACAAAGTGGTGTATGCAAATTATTTTTGTTCATTTTGTGCAAAAAGCTGTATGTTCAGATTGAAATGGAAGCATATCCAAATGTCCTTCGTGATTTGCTGTAGTCATGTGTCGCTTAATGCAATAGATATGTTGTATATTGGAGGCACTTTACAAACTCTATTCTTAATCAGACTGTTGCTTTGTGAACAGTGAACATCTCTGCTGTGCGGTCATGAAGCTATTGACTGCTTAACTTCCCTTCCTGAATCCCATATTTAACATTGTAAATAACTCACTCTTCTTGTGCTTTGTCCCTCTCAATGAAATCCATAATCATTACTCGCAGCTCAAGGAAATAGCCTCGGTCTCTGCAAACGACAGCCCTATCTCTAACTTTCCTTTCAAAATCTTGAGTGTACTGAATGATGGAAATCTCTTTGAATTAAATATCATGAGGATTGAAATCATTAACTTCAGTCCCTGCCACACATTCCACTCTCTCATCTTGGACTCCATCTCTCTCCCTGGTAACTGGCTGAGACCAAAGTAGACTGCTTGTAACCTCAGTGTCATGTCTGACCCCAAGATGACCTTCCAACCACAAATCCACACAATCACTATTTCCAGCTCTGTGACATTGCCCATCTCCACCCAATCTCAGATCATCTGCTGCTAAAACCTCATTTCTGCATTTATTATCTGTAGATTTAACACTTCTAATGCACATCTAGCCAGCCTCCAACATTCTTCTCTTATAACCTTAATGTTAGCCAAAGTAGTGCTGTTTATTCCCTAACTAACACCAAATCCTGTTCACTCATCATCACTTTGTTCACTGACCTATACTTGTCCCCAGTTGAAAAATACTACAGTTTAAAACCTCTCATCCTTGTTATCAAATCCATCCATAGCCTATTATCTTCATGGTCTCTAATTCCTTACAGTGCTACAAACCTCTGACATATCTGTTCTCCTCTGTTTTGACTTTAAGATCTCCAATTTTAATTGTTTAATCATTGGCGATGGCTATCAGTTTCCTTTGAGTAAAGCTCTGGAGTTCCTTCTCCACACCTCTCTGACTCTCTATCTCATTTACCTCCTTAAAACACACCTCCTTTAAGAAGCCTAATGTTACCTGTCCTTACATCTCCTTACATTTCCAATCATCATATTCTATTTCATCATACCGTTGTGACATGCCTTGAATTTTAAAAATGTTAAATAAATTCAAGCTGTTCAAACAGTTTTTGTGTCAATTGACTGAATCATCCAGACTTTGATCATTTTCAGTCATCGGGACTATTTTCAGGTCTTGACCCAAAACAACAGCTTACAACCAGGATCACAGGCAAATTAGGGATGGTGAACGGGTTGTGAAATTGGGAAGGGGAGCCAATGCATGACGCTGCAATGTTGGTTGTGTATGTGATGAGAGTTCTGCTGGTGTACATAATACATGAGAGGGCTGGACAACACAGAGGAACTAAATAATGGAAGTTAATTGCTGCCACTTCCTCACTACTTGCACTAGATTTTAGTGCAGTCTGCAGGAGATTGGAAGGAAATCACATGCCGTTCTGTTTATATGGTTCCCAGATGGCTCAATTATGAATGCTTGGCTGAGCATCAATCCTTATTTATAAGTTTGCTCAGCAAGGGCTCTGTTTACACAATCTGAAGTGGAATCTTAGCCTTGATTGACATTTTTTTGGACTTATAAGAAGCTTTTTTTCTTTGATCTGCTATTTTCAATGTTAACATCTTTACTTGAAGAAGATTAAGAGCTGTGAGTGAGGTAAAGTTTTTGAGATTGAAATTGTGAATGGTTCTGTCTGATTCTCACTTTTATGACATTGGATAAGCAGCAGGCTTTTTTCCAACATTTTTGAATATGTGTTTTTAAGTCAATTTCAAGACTTGCCATTATATGGTACAATAGGTCTTTAATCATACTGGATGTTTAGGTATGGAGCAGGCCTGGGGCATGTAGAGCTGACATGGGAAGTGGTTAAGTGTGAGAAAGAAGCTAGATGGGCAAAGAAAAGAAGACTTGAAAGAGACAAAGTCCCAAAGAACCAAGGTAGGCTTTCTAATCAGTCTTCAGTGGCACGCATTCCCTTCCAAGCTATATCTGAACTGCTCCTGGGATCAATTGGCACACCTCCTGCAACCCTGAATGATAAGTAATGATGCAGAACTCAGTTATGTAAGTCAAGTCTGCTGAATCAGGATTTTTCTTAAATCAAGTTTCTTACCTCAGCGGTGAAAACCTAGTCTGTCGTACCCTCTTCTTTTCCAAGCACCTTATACCCATGCCATCCTGCTGTTGATTCTTCAGCCATTGGAAACCATTTTCTTTATTTAATCTGTCTGAACTGTTCAACATTTTAAACTTTTCTATCAAATCTCCTCTTAATCTTATCCCCTCTAAAGAAAACAATCCAGACTATTCAACTATTTAATAACTGGGGTTCTGAAGAAGTCATAAACAGATTCAAATCATTAACGCTCTCCACGGATGCTGCCAAACTTGCTGAGTTTCTCCAGCACCTGCTCTGTTGTCTGCATAAATACATGCCTATTCCTGGAATTATTCCAGGACGATACCCTTCTGTACACTGTCCAAAACCTTCACGCCTTCCTAATGTATGTTGCAGAGAATTGGATGCAGCACTCCAGATGGAGTCAGTCTAATGTTTTATGGATGTTTGGCTTTTTCTGGCTTTTAAACTTTGTGTTTATATTTATCAACACCAGGATCCCTGATGCTTTGTTAACCAGTCCGACTTTCTTCAAAGGTTTGTGCACAAATCCCTCAGATATCTTTGTTCTTCTATCCCCTTTAAAATTACACCATTTAGCATATATTCTCTTTCCCTTTTCATCCTCTCACAATATGTCACCTCCTACTTTTACATAAATTTAGTCTTCATATTTTTCACTCATTCCAAAAGCCTATTTAGGTCCGCTTGAAGCCTATTAGCATCTTCCTCACTGTTCCTCACTGTTTTCTTCAGTTCCTGACACTTCAGCTTATTTCTAGCTTCTTTTGGCACTTGATGTTCAGTCCATAGCAAGGTTATCACCCTGATGATGTCTCTGAACCAACCACTTGCCTAACTGCTTCTGGAGCTCTGTTCAGTTAGGGATGCTAGTCAGGCAGGAGGACCAATTAAAGAAGCTGAGGCAGTGGGCAGCCAGCAACCCCACTAGGAGAGGTTAAAGCTGTCAATGTAGATGTGGTCTGTAAGGACATTTCAAGATGAAGGTACCCTCTGAAGAGTTCTTGAATTACTAAAAGTGTACCCACAACTGCCAGGCCATCAATGTAGACCAAGAAATCTTTAGGTCACAGTTGTGGCCTACTAATCACCAAGCTTGTGGGTTTGGGGGGCTGGAATTAAAGGAAATGTCAATGGTCCCTTGATGTGACATTGGGAGGCCATCACTAGAAAGCGGGTGAGTGGCACACAACACAAGGGTGAGGGGGCACCACTTGATGTCAGGATAATCTTATCTCCATCAGAAAATGAACATAAATTGAAGACTTAAAGTGCATAATTGGTTGCTTGCCTCATTGAGGTGCCTGACAAAATCCTTTCCCTCCCACTATTGGGAAGTTCTTACAAAGGTCAGAATGAATGTGGGAGCTATTCCGACCTATTTTCCCAGACGCCCTTCAGCCTCCAACCCTTTCTCCATTGGGCAGGGAAAGTCCAGTCCTTTGTGTCTTCTGCAAATTTTAAAATTATGCCTTGTACTTTCAAGGCCAAGCCATTAATGAATATCACAAAGCTATGGTTCTGAGGCTGAACCACTGGCAACTGTGTATCTTTCAATGGTTTGAAAAATAGTCATCATTAAAATCCTATTTTCTATGCCTTAGCTAATTTTCTACACATGCTGCTACTGTCCTTTTAATCCTATGCCTTTCAATTTTGCTAGCAAGACAGATGTATGCACTTTGTCAATTACATTTTGAAAGTCCATGTTCATAATGACTGCATTGTTCACATTTACCCTGGCTGTTCCCTCATCAAAAAACTTAATCATGTTAATCAAACACAATCTGCCCTTAATAAATCCGTGCTCACATTTTATTAATCCATGCTTGTCCAAGTGGCTTTTGATTTTCTCCTCGATCACAATGTCTGAAGCTTCCCATCACTGATTTTAATCTGTCTGGCCAGTAATTACAAGGTTTATCCTTCTGTCCTTTTTTGTACAAGGGAGTAAGTTATAAAACTCTCCAGTCCTTTGGCACAGCCTCTGTATCTAATGTTGCGACCAGACCATGGGTGAGGTTTCCCAATCCATTACCATACCAGAAAGCATAAACCAAACTGTAAAGCTACTGGATAGGGGGAGATAAACTGGATCCCCTTCTTCATTCACCAACACTTTGATTGATTGCAACTAGATTAATGTAGAAAATGATCATTTTCCCTTATCTCTCTCCCAGAGACAATGAGATTATATTTTAAGAGGAACCAATTTAACCAGGTTTCATGAATCAAAAAAAGTTTATTAACTACTACATGTGAGAAGAAATACTACAGCAACACATATGCACAAGGATTACAAATAAAGGATGAGTTGAAAATGACAGAAGTAAGAGAAAAGGATCAGTTTGAATTGTTTGTGAAGAATGGATAGTTGAATGATGCAGCTATTGCAGTGGAGGTTACAAATAGCATTGACATTGGCATTAGTCAGATCACAACTGGAATACTTAAACAATTTTGGGTGCCTTACCTAAGGAAAGGTATACCAACATTGGAGGCAGTCCAGGAGAAGGTTCACTACGCTAATTCCTGGTATAGAAGGACTGTCTTATGAGGAGGGGGTAAGTAGGTTGGGTCTGTATTCATTGGAGTTTGAAAGAATGAGTGGCGGCATTATTGAAATGTATAAGGTTTGTAGGAGACTTGACAGGTTAGACGCAGAGAGGTCAGTGCCCCTAGTGGGAGAGTCTAGGATGAGATCACATAACCACAGAATAAGCAGTTGCCCATTTAGGACATTTAGAGATGAGGCAGAATTTCTTCTCTTAGTGGGTAGTGAGTTATTTACCACAAAGAGCTGTAGAGACTGGATTGTTAAGTATATCCAAGGCTGAGATGGACAGATTTTTAATCAATAAGGTAATCAAGGGTTATGGCGAAAAGGCAGGCAAGTGGAGTTGAGGATTATCAGATCAGCCATGATCTCATTGAATGGTGGAACTAATTCAATGGGCTGAATGGCCTGCTTCTGCTCCTACATCTTATGATCTTATGGGAAAAACACAAAGTGTGTTTGTAGTTTGGGACATAAACTACAGAGGGTGCCGTGCTGTTTGTTATCTTTCAATTTTTATTTGCTCTGCCCCCACCACTGTTTGAAGAGCTGTTGATTGAAGTTCTCTTCACATCCTAGGTGTGAAATTCTGTTGGCCTCACTCTCCGGATAGTCACTTAACTTACATCTGCAGCCATTTCTGATTGTGCAGCCCTCATTTTAAAAAAAATCACATTTTGGAATTACAAGTTTAAAATGTCGACTGTACTTTGGGATTGTGACCTGTGGCCATGACACAAAGGAGGACTGTTAGCTTCTGACCAGCACCTCCATTACTTCTACCTTTACTTCCCTCAGCAACTGAGGATGCATCCCTTCTGGATAGAATCCACTTTGAAGTACTGCCAGCATTTTTAATGCTTAACTGCATTTGCTATCTTATCTTTTTTTTTGTTTACTATAGATTTGCCAAAGTCATCTTTGCTCTTTTACTTGTTTGTCCTTTAAGCTGAATATTACCATATTCATCTGCTATTTTTGGCTGGCAGATCTGCACCCAGAATGTTCTGCTGCAAAGAGGACAAGATTCTGCAGATGATTGAGTTTTGAACAACTTACTAGCTTAGGAATTCTTCTGCTTCCATCTTCTCTATGTTTCTGATATGTACTTGCTTTCAAAAGTAGTCTGCACTGTTTTTGTTATTTGGTTCACTAGGCAGAATGATCATAGACATCTTTCCTGTGGGAGTCAAATCAATGTCAAACTCGTGTGCGAAGCCTTCCGAATGTCTTTGTGGTGCTTCCCTTAACCTCCATGAGAGCTCACTCAGGCTTAAGCTGTCCATCGAAGATTCACTTTAGGAAGCAAATGTCAAGCATTTTGGCTATATGGCCAGCCCAGCTGAGTTGTCACTGTCTCAGAGTGGTATGGCATGTCATCTCAGCTGAATACCTCAGTGTCTGGCATTTTATTCTGTAATCTGAGCTTCAAAAGCTTTCAAAGGCAGCTTTAGTGAAATGGTAAAGACTATGCAAGTTTGGTGTGTAGATCAGACTGGCTATTGTGTTATAGATTCTCAGTCTGGTGGGCAGACTGACTCCTCTTCATTCTCACAGTAATATATGAAGATTGGCAAAGGCTAAACTGCTTTTGCAATTCCTACAGATGTCTTGTCAGTATCGAGAGTTAGAGAGAGTGCTGTTGCAAGGTTGTGGTCATGGACTGAAACGTTGGCTCAAGATCGAACTTTCCACCAATAGCGCGGTACATTACTTCCGTTTTGTTTCATGCAGATGGAAAGGCCACATGCATTAGAGGGGAGGTGCATCCAACTATACACCGGCAGCTATAGCACAGTCACTGCCGAATAGGTAACTATGAAGTATCCCTTTCAAGATCTCATCTTTGCCTGCAGTTATCTCAGCTTCAGCAGCTTTCTGTCCATGTGATAGCTTATTTTGATGTTGGGATCATCAACATATAAAGCATCCGACAACATTGACAGAGAAGTACTTGAAGTGGTGTGGCACTAGCACACAGTCTTTCTCAACTGCCGGAAATGAGATTCCCCCGCCTTGTCAGACTTATTTTTGTTGAGTCTTTTTAAATTCATCAGAATACATGAGAAGGTCAACATCTTTGAACATTGTGTTCTCCATTCCCAAAGGGATTGATCTTTTAACAATAGTGTGGCAACACTTCTGCGCATCGTTTGAGTGGTTGGCCAATCTTAAAACATTTCTCTTTCATCCCGCCGATCATCCGTCTGAAACGATTGACTATATGGCATGAAATGACAATTTTCATACTTTCCATTAATAACTTTAGATTATATATGATACATATTCGCTACTCAACATGCGGCCACGATTTACGATCTATAGAATAAACGCTGCAGCCGGTGATCATAGTTGTCCCTGCTCCCCATTTGGTAAAATGTACAAACCTTCATGATTAATAGAGCAGTGTGAGCTTGTTTTTATCAAGGTGAATGACAGAGTCATCTCCACCACTGTAACAACTTTGCCTTCCACACTTGCTAAATTAGGTGTCAGTAATTCGTCAGGCTGCATGCGTTAGGCTTTCTCACTGACAGGAAATCCCAGGGGACTGCTACATACACTTGCCAGTCAGCACAGCCAACGGCAAATTGAGATAATGGCGATGAGTGTCAATGTTAATAGGGCCATCTCCTGAGAAAGGACTACACCAAACATAACTGGATACATTCCTGGTCTGGTCAAATCCTAATGGTGCTGGATCTGCGCTGGACACATTTTTCCACTCCTCTGGCTCAGCTTTGTGTGACATTCCCTCCCCTTTTCGCTCCTGCTCCCTGGTTCTCTCTGATTAGTGGTGATCTCTCTCCGCTGTTCCTCGTCGTGACTGGCGTTTTCTCTCCCCAGCCTGGCTGCCCTTGTTTGTGTGTGTGTGTGTGTGTGAGAGAGGCGCTGTTCTTTCTCTCTGTCTGTCTCTCTCCTCCTCCTCCTCCAGCCCCGGTTCTTTCGCTGTGAGTGGAAGGTGCTTTCATTGAGCAGGAGCTTCGTTCTGACCCCTCTGATCTCTCCCTCGCTCAGTGCTCTAACACAGCCGCTTAAGTTTGATGGGGAATTTCACACCGCTCCGGAAAAATGCCTGTTATGAAAGGATTATTAGCGCCACAAAACACTTTCTTGGATACCATAGCAACGCGCTTTGATGGGACACGTAAGTTTCTTTTTCTGTCTCAGGTCTGTTTTGCACGTGAAGAGTTCTAAAGGTGTAGGGATGCAGGAATGAAGAGGAAACGCTGCTTGGGGGGACTGGGACAAGTTAGTCTAAGTCCCGGATCTCAGTGGCGCTGAGAAATGGGTGTGAACAGCTCGTTCTGGGCGATGTTTGTCAAGCGCGTCGCTGGGAGCATTTCTCCAAATGAATGTGGGGAGCGTTTCGTGAAAGAAACGGCCAGATGATGAGATGTGAGGGACATTTGCCAGTGTTCACCGGTTTCAAGATTTAAACCTTCAATTCTTTGACAACCGAGTGTGGATGATTGACTGTCCCGAGTCCCCGGGAGTTATTCTTTTAGACCCAATTATAATCCAGACTCAGGTTCCGTGAGGCACACGCTAACTCAATTGGTGTAAAGGTTTTATACTTTGAGAAATGGGTTTTAATGAGACAGGAGAGATTGACACACTCCCCACTGGTTTGGACTGGGATGTAATGACGATTGATTTCGGCGATCTGGTTTAACTGTAGTTTTGAAACTCCTTACATTAATTGCTGGGAGTACATAACAAGAAATCACAGATAAAATGTCCATGATATTTAGCCTTTTCATTTAAATTGTCACACATTTTAAAAGCCTTCATTCTCTCTTTCAAATTTCTTTTCTGAAGCTATCATGTAACATTCCTTCTCGATGTTGTTGAATATACTTCTAGCGGTGAGTTATCTACCTCTGGCCGACTTTCTAAAATTAGCCTCGAATGTTCAGAGATCGTTCATTGGCTACTTTGTCGGATTGATGAATCTGTTAAACTCCTGTCATATGATATTTGTTAAAGGGGTAGTGCTGCTGAAGAGTGCAGGAGAAAGTTGGTGAGTTTGATACCGGTAGAAATCTGACGTTCCTCGGTCTGCACCTTACAACCTAATAATTTAGAACGATAAGATTTTTCGCAGTGTGCGCCTTTCATCATAGCTTCTTATAATGGATTTAAGCTTCTTTGTAAAAAAGAACTCAATGAGGTGAACCCCAGGTTTTGTGTGTTCGAAAGTTAATTTAAATGTTAGGTAACGGGTAGGTTTTGCCATCTGGCCTTCCAAATTGCTGTCCGATTTTGATAACGAAATATACTGAGACTTACGAATCAGATTTAGACCTGCGAAGCATTTATTCAGCTCCCAAGGACAGAATACTTTCTGAGTGAGAAATGGAATGGAATTAGCCCATCTATTAATGCAGAAACCTTGCGTCAAATACTGCCTTAGGATATAGCTATTTACTGCAATTAGGTTCTATAATCTTAAAGCGAATAAATTTAATGTTATGACACCCGACTCAGCAAAATAATGCATTGTACATTATGTGACTTCACATCCGGGTGTATAAAATTGTGCATTTTTCAACGAACAAGAAAAATGCCAATAATGCACCATACGCGACATAAAGTTAAAACAAAATCAGACATATTCGAATATCAGAAATGTATTATAAAGTAATAAAATAGCATTATGTTAGAAACTCGAAGTTCATAAACTTTTAAATCACTTTACAATTAGAATATTAGATTAAGTGGTATGGAAACAATTTATAGATATTCTGTTGATACAAGGTATTAAACCATTTGTTTCACACTACAGTACACTACTGTACAGTCTGTCACAGCTGAATAACTCTTGCGAAGCTTCCTTTAACCTATTGGCAAAGGTCAGATTACAACAGAGGGCTGACTTTTCCAAATGTATAGCTGCCAAAATGAAGGCCTCTTGCTGGGAATACATAACAAGAAATCGCAGATAAAATGTCCATGATATTTAGCCTTTTCATTTAAAACTCGTGAAAGCAAATTTGATACTTCTCAATATAATATTTGGTAGGAAAAAAAGTGCTGATAGCATTTGTTTGAATAATAACTCCATACATGCATCAAATGATACCCTTATATAATCATACTCACTAAAGTTCACTGGATGTTGTATTGGAAATTCAGTCCTCTGTATTGACTCTAGAACCCATGAAGTCTCACCACTTTGAGAAACATAAGGAAGCAAATTTCCTGCTGACTATTTATCATCCTATTTCAGGTTACGTTTGGTAATCATGGAGTCATAAAGTCCTAGAGATGTACAGCACAGAAACAGACCCTTTGGTCCAACTCATTGATGCCAACCAGATATCCTAAATTAATCTATTTATATTTGCGAGCATTTGGCCCATATCACTCTAAACCCTTTCTAATGATATACCTATGCAGATCACCTTTAAATGTTGTCATTGTACTAGCCTCTATTATCTCCTCTGGCAGCTCATTCCATACACGCACCACCCTCTTCGTGAAAAAGTTGCTCCTTAGCTCCCTTTTAAATCTTTCCTGTCTCACCTTAAGCCTATGCTCACTAGTTTTGGACTCCCCTACTCTGGGAAAAAGACCTTGATTATTCAAACTTTCCATGCCCCTCATGAATTTATAAACTTCTATAAGGTCACCCCTCATCCTCTGATGCTCCAGGGAAAATAGACCCAGCCTATTCAGCCTCTCCCTACAGCTCAAACCCTCCAACCCTGGCAATATCCTTGTGAATCTTTTCTGCATCCTTTCAAGTTTCAAAATATCTTTCTTATAGGGAGACCAGAATTGAACATAGTATTGCAAAAGTACCCCTGTACTGAATTATATTGTCTATTACTAAGATTAGTTCCGTGATATTTAACCTTAAACTCATGACCCTTTAATAGATGTGTCTGTCCATGATAGTGTTAGTAGGAGTGACTACTGCACAGTATTTGTGCAAAGAATATCTTCCATTATGTCATATGGCAAGAACATTCTGCTAAATGGGATAGATTAAGAATAGATCCAGGGTATGCTGGGAGCCACTGGCAGCAGCAGAATCTATAATGATAATCTGGAACAGCATGGCTTGACATATTTCTCAAACCATGGGAGATCACACCTGGCACAGAACCTGGTGCATTTGAAAATCAGGTACCAACCTGTTGAAGCTATGGCACAGGACTCCATGCTAAACAGTGAAAGCAGCATTCTGTAGACTGAGCTAAGCAATCACACAACCGGAAATTTTGGTCATCACCCTGCCAGTGTTCAACCTATCTAATTTACTGCATGTTACATCAAGAAGTGACAAAATAAAGCCTTTAGGTACCAACAACATTGCAGCTTTCATGTTGAAGATTGTATGGTACTGAACTATCTGCACATCTAGCTAAGCTGTTTGCTTACTGCTACAACATGGGCATCTATCTGGCAATGTGGAAATAAAATCATAAAATGAATACAGAAGTAAAGAAGCCCCAAGTCCAGCTCTCTGCAAGAACCACCCAGCTAATACCACTGCCCTGCATTTCATCACAAATCTGCAATTTTTTCTCTTTAGATGCTTATCAAATGCAGTTTGAAAGCTCTAATTTAACCAAACTCCATTAGACAATTGGGTACAGTGTTCCATTTCCTAACAAATTGCTGCACGACATAAAAGTAAACCCAAAAAGTGGAAAATAAACTGTTCTGCCAATTGTCACCTTATTGGCCAATGCCCAATCACTAGGAGAGTGATAGAATGAATAATCAACAGTGCTTTAAGGCAACAATTAGTCACTAATACAGAAATTGGTGGAAAACTCAGCAGGTCTAGCAGCATCTATGGAAAGAAAACAGAGTCAACATTTTGGGCCCAGTAATCATTCTTCAGAACTGACTTTTTTGGTTTACTTACTCACTAATAATCGTCTCTCCAAAGTTCAGTTTAGATTCTGCCAAAATCACTTGGATTTAGTAGAAATCAAATTCATGGTGTACACATGGACACAGGATGACCGTAATAGCTCTTGACATTAAAGCAGCATTTTAATAAATGGAGAAAATCCTCTTGTGGCTGAAATTATTTATGTGATTCTGTGAGATCAAAGACCTCAATATATGGATATTGCTGTAGAATTTCTCAGGACATAGATGTTTTTAATCAACCTGTTCATATGTCTTACAATATAATCTGGAGTAGGTGGGAGGAGTAGGGATTCTATCATTGCACCACAAGGGCCCTAATTCTCAGAACAAATTTTTTAAATTAATAAAACTTGAACCCAGGCCTCCTGGCTCAGATAAAAACCAAAAGAACTGCAGATGCTGTAAATCAGGAACAAAAACAAAGTTGCTGGAAAAGTTCAGCAGGTCTGGCAGCATCTGTGAAGGAAAAAACAGAGTCAACGTTTCAGGTCTGGTGACCCTTCTGAGGAAGTTCTGAGCAAGGGTCACCAGACCCGAAACGTTAACTCTGTTTTGTTCTTCACAGATGCTGCCAGACCTGCTGAGCTTTTCCAGCAACTTTGTTTTTGTTCCGTGTTTTTATTCCTCCTGGCTCAGAGGTAGAGACTCTACCATTATGCTGCAAGGATCCCCATATTTCTCAGGACAGCATTGTAGACCAAACTATATTCAGCTGCCTCATTAAGGACCTCCCCTTCATTGCAAGTTCCAAAGTGAGGTTCCCTGCTAATGAATTACACAATGTTCAGTTTTATTTGCAATTTCTCAGATAATGAAGCAGTTCATGCTAAGCAAGCCTCGATAACATTAGGGATTGTACTGATAAATGGCAAATTACATGCTGTGCAAACATCGACCAATGACAATTTCTAACATGAGAGAGGTCACTTTGACGTTCAGTAACATTGTCATCATTAAGTAGGCTCCTGGCTGCTTGGAGCTCTCCACCACAAGGTACAAAGGAAAAGTGTGTTGGAAGAGACCCCATTTGGTTGACAGGGTTTATGTGTAACAACACTCAATAGCTCTACACAATCCAGAACAAAGTCGTATGGTTGATAAAGACCTCATAACATTCACTTTTCCACCATTGGTGTACTGTGACTATGAATAGAGTGTTCCGCAACAAGTTGCCAAAACATTTTTTGCAGCATTGCCAAAGTCAAAAACCTCCATTACTTAGAAAGACATAGATAATAGTTGCAAGAGAATATAATCAGCTTCAAGTTGTACATAATTCTGCTAGAACATATATCACCATGCTGGTTCACAATTTGAGAGCTTCCTATCTAACAGCATTATTGGATTACCTTCACCCATATTAACTAGACTAATTCAAAAAGAAGGCAAATCACCACTTTCATATGGCAACCAGAATGGGCAATAAGAGCTGATCTTGCCAGTGGTGCCCACAAACTAAAAATACTCATAAAATTGGAGTATGAAGGAATATTGAGATCAATGTGGAAGAATTACTTGATAAACTAAAGTGACTTAAAACTTCAAATTCCCTTAGCCAAACAGTATGCATTTTAGGATGATAAAGCATAAAACAGGAAAATTTGTGATCACCTATTATCACTGTAAAGGAATCTTTGGCCATTGTTGACTTTATGTAGGACTGGAAGAAAACAAATACAATATATTTAGAAATGGATACCACTATAATCTGGCCAATTATATTTGAATTGGCTTAACATCAGTAAAAGGATAAATTCATTAAAACTATTCTGAGAGATTGATGGAATCAGCATAAATAGATTTAGTTTACACAAATTATGCCTCATATAGTTTGCTGCCTTCTTTGAAGATCTGATTGATATACATAGATGGTAAAACTCTTTATGACAGTTTATTTAGACTTTCAAAGTCTTTGACAAAGTTTCACTAAAGACTAAAAACTTTGAAAAATAATCATACGTAGAATGCAGAAATGGGTAAAAACTAGTCCAGAACAGAAAAACAGAGAATACTAATGAGGAATGAAACATAGCCCAAATGAGTCAGTGCTTGAATCTCTTTTGTTTTGAATCTACATTAATGCTCTAGACGGTAAAATCGAAAGTAAATTTCTAAAACTTTCTGACAAGAATAGAAACAGACCATACATTTAAAATTTATAGAAGAGTTTTAAATCAGCTGGGCAGACAAAGCAGCAAAGTAATCCATCACTTCTCATGCCTTGAAAGAAATGGTACAGCAAACTCTAGGATATATAATTAGAACAGGTTTAGTGGGCGGTTATCTTAGTTGGCTGAATGACTAGCTTGCGATGACACCAACAATAGGGGTTCAATTCCTGCACTGGCTGAGGTTACCATGAAGGACTGTCAACCTCTTCGCTTGTGGTGTGGTGACCTTCAGACTGAATCACCACTAGTGCAACTTTACCTTTTGTAATTAAAACAAGCAAATGCAGATCTACTGAAATTTTGTGAAATCTACATAAGGAATTGGTTAAACCACACTTAGAGCATAGGCTGTACTTACCTGCATTGGACAGCACTTTGTTGGCTGCCTGCTAAGTATAGGAATTTGGGAACGGGAGTCAGCCATTCAATCTCTCAAGCCTGTTCCATTGATCGCATCAGGTCAAGACTGATCTGTATCTTAAATCCATCCATTTGCTTTGAATCTGGTTCCTCCTCACTAAGCGAAAGCCTAGTGATATTGTCATTAGATGATTAATCCAGAGATCCCAGGCAATGTTTTGGGAACCTGGGTTCAAATTCCATCACGGCCAATGCTGGAGTTTGAATTCAATAAAAAAAAAGGCTGTGCTAATTGTTGAGGGTAAAAAGGCACTAATACCCTTTGGGGAAGGAAATCTGCTGTCTTTATCTGGTCTGGCCAACATGTCTCTTCAGGCACACAGCAAGTTAGCTAGTTAGGGATGGACAATAAATGATGGTTCAGCCAGTTGTGCCAACATCCTGTGAATAAATAAATGTTAAGAAAAGGACTTTAATAGATTGCTATTGAGGTACTACCCATTTTGCTGCACTGGCCAAAATGAATTTCTACCCCACTGTGCTCAATGCTTGTTATAGAATAACAAATTGAACTTTATTTAAGGGTGATATTGGAAGGCACTGTTAATTGAATGGGAATTTGCTTAAATTAGCTTCATCTCACAACAATCATGTGAAATGTCCACAAAATCCTCAATATCCATAATCGTAGCTTCTCCCATGGAAAACTGCAGAACCGACAGGATATATAATAGGATATGGGTTGTGGATATCACCTTTGATTGGGTTGGCAGTGTCAGGAGTTTGCTTGTTGCTCTTAATTGTGCAGTAGACCTGCACACAGCCAGTTAGAATAAAATGCAATAAAATGTTACCAGCAAATGGAGGTTGAGGACCCACTTTTTGTCTGTCATCAGGGTTCTGAAGCCTGCAGTAAAATTCAGCCTGTTTACGATAGCATGTACAGGCACTTTGAAATGGATTAGCTGCGAAACATGAATGAAATTTCAGAGGAGATGCCTAGAGAGGAGACTTTATGAACTCATATCTTCACATCTTATTTCTTTAGCAGATCAGTGGCTAGCTCTATAGTCTTTTGATCTGATGATGCGTGTGAGTGTATGAGTGTGTGTGTGTTTTACTTGCAGTGTAACTGAAATCAGAGTGATCATCTGTGAAATTGACAATGATGGTAACTATAAAAGAGATACTCTTGTAGATTGTTAAACTGAGGCTTTTAATTACCTTTTGATAGACATCAACAGGGGGTCATTGAGGATCTATCAGCTCCCCTGTAGGTAGCCATCAATAGGTAATTAAAGAGCTGGCATTTAGGAATCGACAACAACCACTGGCCAGATTCCATTTTTGTCAATTTCACAGATGGTGGCTCTACATTTTGCTACATGGAATCAAGTACTGTACTTTTCCTCACCATAGCAGACACGTATTCAAATTATTTTTAAGGCAAACTGTGGATCTACCTTCAATTCTCTGAAGAAGAAAACCCAATTTTTTAGCTGTATAATAGTTGAAAAAAAATCTGGTGACTGAATTATTAACCAGAGAGATGGTGAACATCCCTCCTATTCAATTCATTGAGAGTTAAGTTTCTTGAGTAATTTGGGTGAATATGTTTTTATTCCTTTATTCATTGATGGGATGAGGGCATCGCTGGTTAAGCAGCATTTATTGTACATCCCTAATTGCCCAGAGGGAAGTTAAGAGTCAACCACATTGCTAAGGGACTGGAGTCACATGTAGGCCAGACCAGTTAAAGATGGCAGTTTCCTTCCCTAAAGGACATTAGTGAACCAGATGGGTTTTTTCCTGACAATCGGCAATGGATTCATAGTCATCATTAGAGTCTTAATTCCAGATATTTATTGAATTCAAATTCCACCATCTGCCGTGGTGGGATTCGAACCCTGGTCTCCAGAACGTTATCTGTGTCTCTGGATTAACAGTCCGGTGATAATACCACTAGGCCATCACCTCCCCAATTCTTGATACAAAAGCAAAATATTGCAGAATAAAAAGAAAAGATATTGCAAATACTCAACAGGTCTGCTAGCATCAATGGGAAGTGAAACAGTTCATATTTCATATCTATGACTTTTGTCAGGACTAGGAGAAATTAGAAACAAAATCAGAAATTGTTGGAAAAAGTCTCAGCAGGTCTGGCAGCATCTGTGGAGAGAAAGGATAGTCAACATTTAGGGTCGAGTGACCCTTATTCATAACAGGAGAAACCAGAAATACCAGAGGTTATATAGAAGCAAATGAAAGATCAGACACCTTGGGAAAAGGAAACAAAGGGAAGATCAAAAATGATAGAATAGAGGGCAGGTGAGATTAAATGGCAAAAGTTTCCAAGAGGGTTTGATTTTACAAAACACTGGATGCTAGAAATCTGAATTCTAAACAGCAAATGGTGGAAACAACCAGCAGATCTTTTTAGCATCTGTAGAGGGAAATAATTTGACATTTTACATCAAAGACCTTTTCATTGTAAGAAGAGCAGCAAATATCTTCCATCATAGCTGATCCCAGGATTAAGGGAAAAGTGCCATAAGGACAATTGGATCTGTAGTCTACAAAGAAAATGATTAAGGATTAGGAAACTCCTTGAGTTTTATTGAATTGTAAATGGCACTAGTTGATGTGGAGTGGATTTAATCATGGAAAAATGTAAAATAATCATGTATATCTTGGTGTAATTGTCACTCTGCTTGCCTCCCATTCTTTCATTCTTTTTGCCTCCCTCTTTTTGTTTGTTTTTCTGCCTCTGATTCTCATTCGGTTTCTCTTCTTGTCATTTCCCTATCTTTTAGTTTGTACTGTACTTCCCAGATCATCGTTGTTATAGCAACAGCTGTGAGTATTGTTGTAAAGGTTTCTTGGAACAATAATCACACAGAACCACGAATGTTAGATTTCTAATAATAACATAGTAACAGTTTCAGGCTGGAGAAGACTTTCAGTCCAACTAGTCCAACTATTGCAGTAAATGAATACTGTGATACTAACCCTGAGTCTCGTATGTTACGAAGAACTTTTTCCCACTACCCACTACTTTCTTGTTAAAACTTTCCTCCCAATGTCCCAATGGTAACATTGTAGGAGTTAAATGTTGTTCACATTGATTTAATTTTTGAATGTTTCATATCAGCACCATGGGGAGTTTGTTGCCAAAAGAGCTATCAGAGCATTTGAAAATGTATGTTATTTATTTTATTTTCCCTGAAAGGAATGTGTTCAGCCATGGACTAAAGGCCAGTGTGAGCTTTTGTGATTTAGTGAGATAAAGTGGTTCATTTTCATTGTTTTGCGCAGCATTGAGAGGGTGCTACTGGCTGTAAAATTGGAAACAATCACCATAGCAATGTGATGGCTTCATTTTGAAAGAGGTTTACCTCTACATGTCCAAAGCACTCACCTGCTTTGAATACACTTGCCAGTTTGATACCTATTGTTTACCGGCCAAATCTTTATGAATCCGAAGCGTCAAAAATCTTTCACTGCCAGAAATGGTGGTTGATCCGTACACTCTGTCGGTCAGTCTCTTAAGAATCATAATCAACCCCAAACTGTTAGCCTGTCATTTCTTTTATTCCTCATTATCGGTCAGAAACACTACCTATAGCTTAGAGAATGGAATCATCATACTAAACTCCCTTTCTGTTTGTTACTATATTCTGTAATCACATCAATGCTATAATGTGTTGCTGTGATTCATAACCTCTCTTATTGCTGTATTTGTGCCACTACATTAGCACATTCACAATGTAAAGTGTGCATATACCTTTACAAAATTACTTTTGTTGGAAACATCCTTCAGGAAAATCAGTGAATCCAGTCCATAGTACTGATATTATCACTGGGCATCTCATATTTAATAGACCAAAATATTTATTTACTATCATTTAAGAAATTCATTGCAGGGAGATGCAGGCTTAGTGCACTACTTTTAAGCCTTTCAATGGCATTCTGTCAACATTTATATGCCACATGTTATACTGCATAGTGCACCTGAAGACATTTGATACCTAGGTTTGATTAACTAAAAAAAATTGATTTTGTAAACTGTCAGTATTGGCAATCTCTGAGGTTATACCACTAGTATGCAGTATATTCTCTGAATTTACCAGTAATCTTGAGAATGAATGTTTAAATTTCTATATGCCGTGTCTGTTATATGACATTATACAATTGTATGCCCTATGACATTTCAGTTTAATGGTGTCTGGGCTCTTTGTCATCAGTGTTCATTGTATAATCCTACTCCACCTGTTTGCCACAAGGTAGTTGGAAACTTAGGAAACAAATGTTATTGAATTGTTAAGCATAAAGTAATAGTTGAAGAAAAGATCTGCAATCTGATTTTTGGGGCAGAACTTTTTGTTGGAACTTCTAGTAACAACCACTGCATGATGGTATAAAACTGAATTCAACCTAACATTCCATTGATGGTCATTTTGGAACTGAAGTACAACTCTAAAACTCACTGCCAAATTTCAGTGACTACATGTAAGAACCTCTTCATGTACCTCACAATATGATTAATGAGCATTGTGTATGTATAGTTGTAAGAGTGTAATGGGTCCTTGTCTTGATTTTACTGTTTGCTGGCATATGTGCTGCATGAATCAAATGGATATTCCATTCAGGGTCAGAAACATTATTAATACCCTAACTGGACTGAAACATATGCACTTACCTTTAGATACCTTCTGCACTGCAAGCTCATGAACAGAGGCCTCCTGTTAATAACCTTTCCAGGAATTCAGCAGCAAAGGGGATCCACATGGAAACCAGCAGTTATTGTGCAATATTTTGTGATTTAACTGTTCAGCAGCACAGCCAGACATTTTGCCAGTTGACATGAAAAGGTAATAATGTAGGGCAACTAAGGTGCCAGGTGGGTGAGGTAAGATGTCAAATGTGTGGGATGCCACATAAATGATGGTGTGCTTAGAGTGGATGCGATTTGGATGTGGAAGAGGATTAGGCCACTGTAGAGCGAAGTTTTGGATCTGAGGCGAGGATGGGGGCGACCTTACTATGTTGTGTCCTCAGGGTATTAGACTGGCCTCTGGGAGTGTTAAGTGCAACTGGAAAAGGGCATTAGCAGTGTTAGGTCTGGGTTGCTCAGACTCGCAACTGGGATTGTTGGGTCTGAGTGGGTCAGATTCAAACAGGATTGGTTGGGGGTTGGGAATCGTGTTGGGTTGGAATTGGGATCTGGTGTGGACGGTTGTCAGGAGTCGAAGATGTCTAAGGATTTAGGGAAGGTGTAATGGGCAGGGAGATCTGTGGTGAGTCAGTTATGAGGTGAGGGGGTAGGGAGAGGATCGGCTTAACAGTTATCGTGAGTAACTTTTAACTTAGACAAGGTGGATGCATCTAAATTCTCCTCTTTGGGATTATGGGTTACAGGAAGAAGGCAGGAGGACGAGGTTGAGAAACATATCAGCTATGATCAAATAGTGGATCAAAATCGATAGGCCGAATGGCCTAATTCTCCTCCTATATGTTATGGTATTATGGTCTTTGGGAATGTTCTAGATGTAGGGGAATTGCCCATTGGAAAATTCAATTTCATCAGCAATTTGCATAGAATCAGCAATGTCTGGGACTCTGCATGGTTGCAACACACCACTTCAGTCTACACAGCTCTGACTTTCTGGCCATCAGAATATCAATAGTGTTGATAAACCCTGTAGCTCAATATCAAGTGAGTGGTGGAATAATATTGTGCACTTCTCCCTGTTGTATATCACTATGATCTCATGAATATTTCAGGTTGTTTAGCAGCAAAATAGACAAATTTGAACTGACAACATAAAAGCATAAGCAAGTCTAGTATGAAAAAAAATCTAGCTATTCTTTTTGTAAACTTGCACTCTCCAATGTACCATGTGCACTTGTTTCACATTTGTGAAAACGTTGCTTATAATTGTGGCTAAATGCCAAATTGCTAAGTTTTTTACTTTCTGTCCTTTGTTTTTGTGTTTTTGTTTTTAATTCTCTTTTGTAATGATTCTATAACTTTATAACTGAGGCATAAAAGCCAACAGTAGAATTCCGAGATGGAAAAAACACAGCATAATTTTGAATATGACTAAATCCAAGTGGGTTGGAGCAGAGCTGTAAAGCAGAGAACATGAATAGAAAAATCAGGTATAACCTTGCCACCAAATCACATTCTTGTCCCACATGTTTTGGGAATGTATTATCACTGAATTTGTTGTAATATGTCATAAAGCCAAAGAACAATTTATATTGTTTGACTCTGCCTTGTTGCATAATTCAAAGGGCGTTTTCATTTTGCCAATAGTAGGGGAGGCAATGACCTAGTGGTATTATTGCTGGACTGTTAATCAAGAAACCCAGATAATGTTCTGGGTACCTGGGATCAAATCCTGCCACGCCAGATGGTGAAATTTGAATTCAATAAATACCTGGAATTAAGAATCTAATGATGACCGTGAATCCACTGTCGATTGTCGGGAAAAACCCATTTGGTTCATTAATGCCCTTGAGGAAGGAAGCTGCCTACATGTGACTCCAGACCAACAGCAATGTGGTTGCCCTCTGGGAAATTAGGGGTGGGCATTAAATGCTGCCTGGCCAGTGATGCCCTCATCCTGTGAATGAATAAAGGAAAAAAAGAATAAAGATAAAAAGCAATAACAGCATCTTGCATTTATGTTGCCAAATTAAGGTGGTAAAATATCTCAGCCAATTCTCAGGACAAAAATGAGATAAAATGTGACACCATACCCAAGACCAGTTAGGATATTTGCCTGGAAGCTTCAGCAAAGAGGTAGATTTAAAGATGGATATAAAAGGAGGAGAGAAAGGTGGAGAGGCAGAGAGGGCTGGGGAAGGAATTACAGAGCTTCGGGTGAAGATCCTTGAGGACTATAGAGTGTTTGATGATTCACATATTGTTCACATTCCTATAGAGAACTTTTAGAATGAGATATTAATTTGGGTGCTTTTTAAAGAGTTAAGTGTACATCTAGTCAATGCAGCTACTACTCAACAAGTTAAAAAAAAATGCAGGTCTTGTTTGAGCCTTGTTGATTTTGTTCTTACCTTCTGAAAAGATAATGGCTGAAATGAAATACTCTTTGGTTGCACCGAAATTATCAGCATTTTAAGCGGCCGTACTATGCTTCACAGAATGCTTTATGCTTTAATTTGGTCACCGCAAAATTCAGTCCTGTGAACCAACACCGAATAGTGTTGAGAATAAGGATTCTTGCCAGTTCAATGTTAATTTGATAAAGGCACATTATTGAAAAGGTAACCTTACCACTAAATTATGTTGTATTAAAAATAATGTTTTTACGCCTACAGTAAATATACTCATAATGCATTCCAGTACTTGATTCTATGGTACAGGTACAAATTGCATCTCCGATATTAATCAGACAGAAGTTTTCGATGTTTGCATAAAGAATGCTTATATATTTTTATTAGGCATTAATATTGCCTATTTTGCCAATCAGATAATTTGTTTATGCAGTCGATTTGTCTAATAATCGGCTAATACATGTCCTATAAACATTCTGAAATACATGGGTATTTTGAGTTACGTTTTTAATGTAAATTTTACAGTCTTTTGTAATATTTCTCATTATAATTCTTCCTGAAATGTTTAGTCATAATAACGCAAATTGTATTTTAATGCTAGTCAATTTAACACATTTTCATTTAACATTTAAACTTGAAATGTAATATTAAAATGCCTGAGCACTAAGCAATTAGCATTTCTCTTCTCATTAAAGATCCAGATAGGGAATTATTAAAATAATAGCCTTAATCGCAGCTCATGTGCTTTTATGGTAAATAATGTGTGTGTTTTTCTATTAGCTTGCTATTTCTCTTTGCTGATTTTATTCATGATATTGAGCTTACAATGTGACTTATAGAAAATAACTCATAACTTAAAGTTATGTATGTATGAATGTGTTTTGTACTTGAATGAAATACAAAATTGTATAATCACTTTCTGTAACCAAAGGAACACATTTTAAGAAAGTGGATTTGAATACTCGTGCAATATAATTGTCAGTAGACCAACTTGTATTGAATTCCTGGTGTTCTCATTTAACTTAACATGTTTCCTAATTTTACAGCAAGAAGATAAACATTGATGAACTAATAAAATGCACTCTAGCTTTCTGATGTTTTGACCTAAGAACATTTCTGGGGGGAAAACAAACAAATGCAACTGTGCAACTAAACCCTGAAATGTATAATATTCTTAGGTGACTTAATAGGGTAGACATTGAGGGGTTGTTTCCCGTTGTGAGAGAGACCAGAGAACATAATCTCAGAGTGAAGTGTTGTTCGTTTAAGACAGAGATGAGGAGAAATTTCTGCTCTCGGAGGGTAGTCAATCTGTGAAATTCTTCACTACAAAGGGCTGTAGAGGTTCAGTTGTTAAATATATTCAAGGCTAAGACAGACAAATTTTTAATCAGTAAGGAAATCAATGATTGTAGGGAAAAAAACAATATAATACAGTTGAGGTAACAAAGTGTGGAGTTGGAGGAACACAGCAGGTCAGACAGCATCAGAGGAACAGGAAAGCTGACATTTCGGGTCAGGACCCATCTTCAGAAATCTGAAATCAGAAATTCTTCAGATTTCTGAAGAAGGGTCCCGACCTGAAACATCAGCTTTTCTGTTCTTCTGATGCTGCCTGACCTACTGTGTTCCTCCAGCTCCACACTTTGTTATCTCTGACTCCAGCATCTGCAGTTCTTGCTATCTCAATAATGCAGTTGAGGATTGTCAGATCAGCCATGATCTCATTGAATAGCAGAGCAGATCAATGGGCTGAATGGCTTACCTCTGCTGCTAATGCCTTATGGTCTCGTAGGTACATTTTATGCCTGTACAGATTTATTTCAAACTCCTTAGAAGTTGACGCTTGATGTTCTCTATGCAAAGTGATTGGTCTATCATTTTGATTTATAATTTAGAATGACAGCTACTCCTAAATATATAAAGTAAAACAATAATGCTGTCATAACAATTTATGTTCAGGTTGAAGAATGTGATAAAGTGGTAAGGTAATAAATGCTTCACCATGTTATTAGAAGCATTGATCCTCATTCATGAATACATATCAAAAAGCAACTGTGACTAAAATTTCTGTGATTTATTTATCTTAGAATACAAATGGTTTTTAAGCCACTGGTAACTAGCATTTGAAAAAGAAAATTTATGATTTACAATGACATATATTAACAACGGAGCTGGAATTTTCATCCCTGCTATGCCCCATAGATATCTGCCATTAGGGGTAACAGTGATCTCTTCTTTTACTGCACATGACATGTAATTTAGAATGTCAAATCAATGTCCAGAAATCTCCAGATGGTGAGAAGGGGGAACTTCATTAAATATAGAAAAGGAGTTTCAGATGACACCAAATAGATGTGTCCTTTGATTCTTGGCTGCTGCCCCAGATCTGGAGTCATTCATCAATAATTTTACACTACAGCATTGCTTATTAGCAGTTGTAGATGCTTAGAAGGCCAGAAGAAGACAAAATATTGGCTTTGTTGCTTTGTAAGTGTCTTTGTATTTTGTATCAAGCTTCTATATCAGTTTGTTATTGGAAAGGTTTCTTCACACACCGTATTCTGTATATGTTCCTGAAGTATCGACTATGGGTTTCCCTCTGGAAATCGAATTATTATTACACTTTTGGGAGGAAGAAAAGAGGATCAATTGAAGATTGCCAAATTAAGGCAACATCATGGGAGGCATGTATTGGCTCAGTGGTTAACACTGCTGCCTCACAGCCCCAGGGGCACAGGTTCAATTCCAGCCTAGAGTGACTGTCTGTTTGGAGTTTGCACATTTTTCTCCTCGTGTCTGTGTGGGTTTTCACCGCGTGCTCCAGTTTCTTCCCACAGCCCAAAGATGTGCAGGTTAGATGGATCGACCATGCTTAATTGCCTATAATGCCCAGGGATGTGCAGATTATGTGGATTACCCATGGGAAATGCAGGGTTACAGGGATAGGGTTGGGGGCTGGGGCTGGATCTGGATAGAATGCTCTTCGGACGGTCATTGCATTCTCAGTGGGTTGAATGGTCTCTTTCTGCACTGTAGGGAATCTATGATTTGATTGGACTTACTGAATCTTTCTACCTAGCAACCTAGACTGTGGTGGACTTAGCTGAATTGTCATGAGGAATTCTGGGTGCATCCATACTGTACTTAATCTCAGATTTGGTCTGTCACTGCTAGTGCCAATGAAGCTAATTTCACCCCTTTCATTTCTTGTCTCAAGTTAATTGCAGGCATGGGGAGGGAACCTAAAAAAGCCAAAAATGGACAAATTCTCTCATGTCCATTGTATCTACTTCATCAACCATAAAGTGGAGTGTTGCTGGAGGAATGCCATTCTATCACGTACCCCACACTCCACTTGCTACACCCTGTTTGGTTTTCCATTTTGTTTGATTTTGACTACTTTCATCACCATCCCTGTTCAACCTTGAGGAAAACTCAAAACAGATCTAAATGCTTTACAAAACTTATCAAAAATGTGGAAGAACCTATCACTCCCCACCCCTCAATTCAACCACTTAGTTTTTAGTCATCCAAGTCTTATAATCTCCACCACACAGTTTTGAGGAAGGGTCACCAGATCTGAAACGTTAACTCTGTTTTTTCCTTCACAGATGCTGCCAGACCTGCTAAGCTTTTCCAGCAGTTTTGTTTTTGTTCCTGATTTACAGCATCCGCAATTCTTTCGGTTCTTATAACCTCCTTGTTCCTTCATGAAGTAACTGCAATGAGAGCTGCAAAATCATTATGGAAATTAGTTGACCCAGAAAACGTTATGCTCAGTCAGCACAGTCAATTCTGTTAGATTTCCAATGGACCTTAAACACTTTGGACTAGCATCTTTCAGATCTGAGAATCTACTCATATAAATTAATCAGAGGCAATTTTCTTGATCTCAGAATGGAGAATCTATATAAACTGAGGATTGGTACATTTTAATTATTGTTTGATTCTAAAATACATTCTGGAATAAGGTGGCAGATTTCTAAGGTAGGGATTCTCATGGACCTATTTCTGAACCTTGAATATGGCGTTCTAAATTCCGTAGGGTTAAATTGGTCAGGAGCCCTCATTATATAAACTAATCTTCCTGCTGGAGGTAGCCCCACTGGTGAGGCTGGAAGAGGAATCCATTGGGATTTTTGGCTTTTAAACTCTGTTGCTTTTCATTTAAGAGGTAGAGGAAGTCATGGCAGCTTCTCCTAGAAGTCAGTAGTCCAAAGCAAACATGGAAATTGCTGGAGAAGCTCAGCAAGTGTGGCATAATCTGTGAGGAAAAAACAGAGTTAACATTTTGAGTCCAGTGACCCTTCTTCAGAACCAATGAAGAGTTTCTCCAGCAATTTCTGTTTTTGTTCCAGATCACCAGCATCTGCAGTGTTTTGTTTTATATCAGTAGTCTAAAGGTTTTGTACTTTCAAAATCAAGTAAAACTCAGCCGAAGCAATCGGTAACACAGATCCAAAATATTCCATTTGCCAAATATGACATGACATTAATGAATGTGGCTTTCCTGTAGATAACATTGCTTCAACAAGCTTTCTGACTGTTTGCACCCTGTGTTGCACTGCAAGTATATGAATGACTGAATATAATATTTACAGATATCAGGATTTTACATCAAGCGTAGGAACCCACTGACACATTAATGAGGGAATATTCATCCTTGACAGCTACTCAGGATGCCTCATGTGCATCTTAAGCACCTTATGCCAGTGATCACCTTTTTAATTCACTTGATGAGTTGTATTTCCTCAATTTAATTGTTTAGGGGAACCTTGATTGTGTACTCAAAATTAAATTTGTGCTTCTTTCTATCCTATGATTTAATATAAAACACATTAATAGCATGGATATTTGGCAATTTCACAAATAGTCTACAATTTTTTCCTTTAAAAATGGGAGGCCATGTAGCTCAAGAAATATCAGTGCTGCCTCTGGGTTCAATCCCACTCCACAACTTGTTTGTGTTCGTAAGTGCTCATAAAGCAGGTTGGCAAAGAGCTTGCTAATCCTTCAAAAATTCCCCACTATTACTCAAATCGGGAGAAAAATTATGTATACAGACATGAAACTTTTTTGTAAATATTGCAATATTAAAATATGATTCCACCTGTATAAATTGTTTGCCATCATTTTCATTTTATTCATAGTCTACATGCAATCAAAAATAATTAGCTTGCATAAAATATTTCCTGAGCAGAGAAATACAATTGCTGCTGCAATTTTCACTAATAAAACTGTTCAGATGGCATTTGATTCATTCTATCCACCTGAAAAATTGAGTTTGGGCTTTGGTTTAATATCTCATCCAAGAGGCGGTACCTCCAACAGCACAGTATTCCCTTAATGCATTCAAGTGTCAGTCTAGATTGAGATTTGAAATCACAATGTTCTAGCTTGGAGACAAACTGACTTATCTCATAAAAAGCACAAGTGTTTTCCTGGATACTTTGACCCAAGGAGAATTAAACAAAGTAAGTAGATTGCAGCTTCAAAATAATTCACAATGGATCATATTTCAGATTAGGAAATGTGGTCAATATTCATTCTGAATAAATGTATATACTCTTAGTTGAATTCAGCTGTAATTTGGATTCATTTGATAACTACAAATTAACAATTTAAATTTGGTAAAGACAAAGGCTAAATGTTTTTGCAGATTGAAGCAAGATAAGACTTAGGCATAAAGTCAGCTATGCAAAACATAAATGATATAGATGTGAGTGTGTTTAAAAAAAATTGAATGAGAAAGAATTTGTCAGAAAGACACCACATTCCGGCAATTGCAGCGTCTAATTATTTCTTTTGATCTGGTGTTGACTCTTCCACCACACTATTTTCAAGTCCCTTCCATATATTTATCCCTTTTATTTTAGAATCAGTGCCTTTTTCCCTCTTTATCTCATTGTCTTACTATAATCTAAACTAATATCCCATATTTGCCTTTTCTATTCTTGCCATATTATGTGCTATTTTTTATGATTCTGTGAGATATCTCTTTTCCAGACTGATCTACTGAAGTCTTAATATCTTTCATTGACACTCATATCCTTGATGAAAAGATTAGCCTTCTGGTTTTTCTCTGCATTTGATATTTCATTCGTTTTTGGATGCAGTACTCGTGTGGAGCCTGACTAGAGCACTGTATGGTTTTATCGCATCCTCCATTGCATGATATTTTACTGTTTAGGCTGTGTATGTACGAAAATAAGAAATAGGAATAGGAGAAGACTATGCAGCCCTTCGAGTCTGATCATTCTGAAGAAGGGTCCCCGGACCTGAAATGTTAAGTCTGATTTCTCTTCACAGATGCTACCAGACCTGCTGAGCTTTTCCAGCAATTTCTGTTTTTGTTTTTGTTTCTGATTTTCAGCATCTCTTTTGGTTTTCTGACCATTCTGATCTTGTCCTATCACTCCTGTTTCCATTTCATAGAACATAGAAAAGTACAGCACAGGAACAGGCCTTCAGCCCACGATGTTGTGCTGAATGTGATGCCAAATTAAACTAATCCCTTCTGCCTGCTCTTGGTCCATATCCCTCCAAACTTGCATATTCATGTGCTTATCACAAGTCCCTTAAACACCCCTATTGTATCTGCCTCCACCACCACCCCTAGCAGCGTGTTCCAGATTCCTACAATTCTCTGTATAAACAATTTGCCCCTCACATCTCCTTTGAACTATCCCCTCTCACCTTAAAAGCATGCCCCCTAGTTTTAAGCATTTCAACTCTAGGAAAAAGATTCTGACCGTCAACCCTATTTGTACGTTGCAAAATTTTATAGACTTCTATCAGGTCTCCCCCCAGCCTCTGCCTTTCAGAGAAAACAACCTGAGTTTTTCTAGCCCCTCCTTATAGCTCATACCCTATAATCCAGGCAGCATCCTGGTGAACCTCTTCTGTGCCCTCTCCAAAGCCTCCACATCCTTCCTATAATGTGGCAACCAGAATTGAATGCAATACTCTAACTGTGGCCTAACCAAATGACATCCTGACTCTTGTTCTCAGTGCCCCGACCAATAAAGGCAAGCATGCCGTACGCCTTCTTTACCATTCTATCTACTTGCATGGCCACTTTCAGGGAGCTATGGACTTGAATCCAAGATCCCTCTGTACATCAATGCTATTCAGGGTCCTGCCATTAACTGTATACTTTTCCTAAACATTTGATCTCCCAAAGTGCAGCACCTCACACTCATCTGCCATGTCTCCGCCCATAACTGTAATTGATCTATATCCCACTGTATTCTTTGACAATCTTCCACACTATCCATAACTCCACTGATCATTGTATCATCTGCAAACTTACTAACCCACCCATCTACATTTTCATTCAAGTCATTTATATATATCACAAACAGCAGAGGTCCCAGTACAAATCCCTGTGGAGCACTTCTAGTCATAGACCTCCAGCCTGAAAAACACACTTCCATCACTACTCTCTGCCTTCTATGTTCACTCTTCGTATTGTTTGATTCCAAAAATCGTAAAACACCTGTCTCCATGAACCATAATTATATTTGATAATGTCACATCCACAATCTTCTCAGGTGGAAAATTCCAAAGGTTAACAGTGTTTGATTGAATAAGTTTCTTCTCATCTTTGTCTTCAATAAATATCCACTTGTTCCCCTTGCTCTGGATTCTCCAGTCAGGGGAAACAATGTCTCAGCATCTATCTTATCAAATCACTTTGTAATCATGAATATTTTCATGAGATGCCATGAGAGTTAGCTCAACACCATTCATCGGGTAAATCCTGTTATTAAGGAAGTCTTTCTCATAACATTCTGCTTGTCCAACAGAACCATCTGAGATGTCTTGGATATATTCACTGGCATAAAGCCTTCTTCTTGGTCTTAGTCTAAGTTACTATACTCGATGGGATAGCGATGGCCTCGTGGTATCATCGCTGGACTGTTAATCCAGCAACCAAGGCAATGTTCCAGGGACCTGGGTTCGAATACTGCTGCAGCAGATGGTGGAATTTGAATTCTGGAATTAAGAATCTAATGATGATCGTGAGTCAATTGTCAGAAAGCCCATCTGGTTTGTTAATGACCTTCAGGGGAGGATATCTGCCATCCTTGGGTCTGGTAGCATCTGTGAAGGAAAAAACTGAGGAAGGGTAACTGGACCCGAAACATTAACTCTTTTTTTCCTTCACAGATGCTGCCAGACCTGCTGAGCTTTTCCAGCAACTTCTGTTTTTGTTCTTGATTTACAGCATGCACAGTTCTTTCGGTTTTTATCTGCCATCCTTACCTGGCCTGGATTACATGTGACTCCAGACCCACAGCAATGTGGTTGACTCTTAACTGCCCTCAGGGCAATTAGGGATGGGCAATAAATACTGCCTAGCCAGTGGCACCCTCATTCTGTAAATGAATAAAGAAAAAAACTAATGGAAAATTAGGAAGAATACCCACACAAACACTTTGTTGAAATTAGGTTAAATCTTAATAAACAGAATTAATTTATTATGTATGACTTAATAGTTAATTTCATTACATCTGAGATACATGACAGCCTCTTGTGAGACAGCGAGCTATACTCAAGAGTACAGCTCAACTTAGAGACATTTGAACACCACTAACTGTGGTTCGCCCTACCAAGAACAGTCCTTTGTATCCTGATGGTGGATATTATTTGTGATATGAGTTAATCTTTTCTGGTACTAACTGCTTATATCAAAGTTTCAATGTTGTATTTGGAAAAGCATAGTATAATTAGAGGCTAACTGGCCTCCATTCCTTATTTTCTCTTTCCCTCCTTTCTTGAATGGCAGTGTTATACTTGCTGACTTCTTCAAAACCAGTGCAATCACAATCTCAGCAATTACCTCTTTTAAACTGTCGCTTCCTAGGGATTTGTTGGATTTTAGTCATGAGTTTCTTCAGTTGTTCAACATTATTTGAGTTCTTTTAACTGTTGCTCATCATTGGTTGGATAAGTCAGTCATCAATTCTATCTAAACCCCTAGGGCTGTTTAGCTTTCGTTCTTTGTCCACAAATTGTGCATGAAAAAACTATGTAGATTTAAGGGTTTATGTATGAAGATTAATTTATATATCTTCAGTTTGTGTCTGCTTTTTACATTTTCTTTATATTTGAAGCGTATTTGCAGCTCTCAATTCAGTAACAATGTTTATTTAAAGCCCTTTGGTTTAGATATTAATTTGTAATTTCAAAAGCTTGAAGATAAAAATCACCCATGTTAGTGGAATTTGCATTTCAGTTAATACAGTTCACATTCTATACACCAGTTTTGTTAGATTTTAAGCAATGAGTAAATCAAGTTTCATAGTTTGCAAATTGTTGGAGTATAGAAAATTCTGAATATGTTTTGTATATTTTATGTCCAAATATATAAACACGTCACTTCTGTAAAAACCTTTTGACAGTCTTATGATTCATGGCTTTGCACAGTTGTGATGTACCCTTTTTTGTGAGCAATATTATTTTAACTCTATTCATAGACAGACCATTAGCTTGACTTTACCATTATTGGCAAACATATATTCAGCATTTGCCTTTAAACTCAAAACAATGACTCTTAGCAGCTTTTGGTGTGGTAGCTCCTGATAGTTTCCTATGGTATTTTTCGCAGCTAATAGATAGTTTTGAGAGATGGTTTCATATATACAAATGAAAGACTTTTTTCTTGGATGGTGTTGGCCTCAATGAAGGGCAACGCTGACTTGCTCTGACACCAAATTCTATGCCAGTCTAGCAACAAATGAATGGCTGTCGGGGCTCACATCCCTTTAAGGGTCAGAGCCGCTTCCAAGAGTTGAAAGTCAATCAGAGGGCTGGCAGCTCCAAAGTCCCAACACCATCACCAGCAGTGATCTCTGCTTGAACTGTGCCTAGCTGCGAGACTCACTGATGGACTCCAGCCTTGCAGAAAGGTAATTAGAGCTGGAGATTACCATGGATAGTCAGTCACACCCAGCCAGCAGTTTGGTTGGTATAACCGGGCAAGTGAAGTATTACTACATAACTGGACTTGGCCGCTCCGGGCACCTCCTCTGTGGGACACAGGGTTCCTGAAATTGGACAGGCCTGTCCGAAACACAGAGAGAGCTGATCAGGGGTTGTCGTGAAGTCTCCCCACAGGATGCAAGGTCCATTTAATGCTGGTAAAATGTCAGTCATTACAACAAGAGGCCACTTAAGCCATCTTCTCAAAGGCAATTAGAGGTTGTAATAGATATTGACCGTGACAAGTGATGCTTACAACCCGAAACTGAATGAAAATGAAACATGGAATACAGTTTTGTACCCTCTCCTGTGGTGAATTTGTTGGTTGGGGACACTTAAACAGGGTGGTGGACAGGCATTACCTTCCTATTGTTTGCTTGTGGTGTCCCAGGGAGGAGGGTTGGGTTTGGGTATTGGGGAATGGGCCAGTCGGTGGATAGCTCTTTCATTATCGAGCAGTTTTAAGCAGGCAGGAGATCTGCCCTGGGTAAGCCTGTTGATTACGTGCATGACTGGATGTCTTTTTCAAAGAGAGGTAATGAGGCTTTCATCGACACTCCTGTCACCTCCACAAGATTCCATCTGTGATCTCTAATGGTTATTTTATAATGATGAATCCATGTTCTCAAGTCATTTGAATTAAATAATAACTAATATTAAAGCCTGTCTTTCATTCAGAGAGCTATACAATAGCAATTATAATGAGCTGTGTTGTAAGTTATGCTCATTTAAAAATTCTGGAGTAATTCCTCCTGTCTCTGGGAGTCTCCACCATTGGAAACATCTCTCAGAAATGTGCAAATAGAATGCTAACAACTTTTTTGACCATTATTTTAAATTATTGGAAAAAATATGTGCAATGGGCAGGAATTCTAGTTTGATCTCTTAAGGAGTGAAAGTCCCCATGCAGAGCATCAAGTGATAAACTTATTTCTCAATTTATTGTTTAATTAGTAGAAATGGTCAATAATAATGACCCTTGTTGCTTGTTAATCGTAAATCTCACCCAAATGATTTGAAATCTCTTCAGATGTTTTCCCCTTTGGTTCCCCTTAAATTATAAATCACTTGTCACATCCTAACTTGAAGGACAGATGAATGTCAATACCCTGGGTGGTGCAGAGGAGATTTACTGGAAAAGTGCCAGGAATTCAGGAAATTTAGTTACATGGAGAAACTAGGGATATTTGGGTTAGCAAAGTGTAGAGCTGGATGAACACAGCCAAGCAGCATCAGAGGAGCAGGAAAGCTGATGTTTTGCGTCTGGACCCTTCTTCAGAAATGGGGGAGGGGAAGGGGATTCTGAAATAAATAGAGGGAGAAGGGGAGGTGGATGGAAGATGGATAAAGGAGCAGATAGGTGGAGAGGAGACGGACAGGTCAAAGCTAAGAAGTTACCCTCCTCCCTCCGAGCCTTTCTGCTCCTATGATGCTGCTTGGCCTGCTGTGTTCATCCAGCCCTGCACCTTGTTGTCTGCGTTATTTGGGTTATTCTGTTATCATGTTATTATTTATCACAAAGGGAGTTGAATACAAACGTAAGTACAAAAAACAGAAGTTGATGGAAATGCTCAGCAGGTCTGGCAGCTTTTGTGAAGAAAAAAATCAGAGTTAACGTTTCAGGTCCGGCAACCCTTCCTCAGAAATGATGGTAGCAGGAAAACGTCAGTTTATATGCAGAAAATAGGGAGGGGAATGGAGTAGGGCAAAAAATGATAGGATACAGTATAGAGCCCAAAGAGAGAGAAGAGCAGTTGGACAGACAAAGGAGTTGCTAACGATCAGGCTGGGAGGGTGAATAGCTGTTAATGGGGACTGTTAGTGACTAACAACAGATAGTGTTTAATGGCAGGCTATGTGATAATAAGGCCTGGTGTGTGGCGTAGGGGGCTGGGACATGGGAGAGTTTAGGCCCTAAAATTATTGAACTCAATATTGATTTTAGGGCCTAATCTCTCCCATGTTCTCGCCCCCTACCCCACACACCAGGCCTTGTTATCACATAGCCTGCCATTACACACTACCTATCATTAGTCACTAACAATCCATATTAACAGCTATTCACCCTCCTAGCCAGATCGTTATCAACTCCTTTGTCTATCCGACTGCTCTTCTCTCTCTTTGGGCTCTATCCTTTATCCTTTCATTTACTCCCTACTCCATCCCCCTTTCTATTTTCTGCAGATCAAACAACGTGTTCCAACTACCACCAGTTCTGAGCAAGGGTCACCGGACGCGAAACGTTAGCTCTGATTTTTTCTTCACAGATGCTGCCAGACCTGCTGAGCATTTCCAGCAACTTCTGTTTTTGTTCCTAATTTAAAGGATCCGCAGTTCTTTCAGTTTTTACAAATGTAAGTACACTTGTGGAATCACATCTGGAGTACTCTTCACAATATCAGTCTTCTTACTTAAGCAAGACTGCAAATGCATTGGAAGCATTTCAGAGAAGGTTTACCAGACTAATACCTGGAATAGGGAGAGATAGTAGGAACTGCAGATGCTGAAGAATCTGAGATAACAAGGTGTAGAGCTGGATAGTCTAGGCCCAAGACATCAGCCTTCCTGCTCCTCTGATGCTGCTTGGCCTGCTGTGCTCATCCAGCTGTACACCTTGTCATCCCTGGAATAGGGAGTTGTCTTATGAAACAAGATTGGACAGTTTAGACTTGTAACCATTGGAGTTTAGAAGAGTAAGAGATAACTTGATTAAAGCAGGCTCTTATATAACGTATGGAATCCTGAAGTGTCTTGATAGGATAGATATGGAAAGGAAGATTTCCTCTAATAAGAAAATCGAGAATTAGGGGTCACCCATTTAAAATAGAGATAAGGAATCTTTCTTTCTCAAGGGTTCATGAGTCTTTGGAACTCTGCCTACAACAATTTTTCAGGAAGAGTATCCTTGAATATATGTAAGACAGAGCTAGATAGATTCTTGTTCAGAAAGAGGGTAAAAGATTATCAGGGTTGGCAGTAATGTGCATTTGAGGTTACAATCAGATTAGCTGTGATCTTATTGAATGGTAGAGCAGGCTGAAAGGGTTAAATGACCTACTACTGCTCTGAAGTTTTATGTTCATATGTTTGTTTCAGGAAAATTTAGCACCGGAGGCACAATGATGAAGAATTTAATTTTTATCTGTGAAGAGAGGTTGGATAAGCTTGGATTGTTTCAAAAGATCAAAAGAACAAAAGAGAAGTAAGGCACAGGAACAGGCCCTTGTGGGGACCATCATGCCCTGACTAAACTAAAAAACAAACCTTCTGCCCTAATTCAGTCCGTACCCCTCTCTTCCCTCCCTATTAATGTAACCATCCAGATGCCTCTTAAATGTCACCAATGTACATGCTTCCACCACCTCCTCTGGCAGTGCATTGCAGGTTCCTGCCACTCTCTGTGTGAAAAACTTTCCTCGCACATCTCCCTTAAACTTTTGCCCTCTCACCTTGAACCTGCGCTCCCTTGTAATTGGAACTTTTCAGAGCAAAGATGCTGAGAGAGAACCTGATAGAGGTATATAAGAAAATGAAGTGCATGGACAGGGTGGATAGAAGGCAGGTTGAAAGGTCAATAACATAGGTGCATAATTTTAAGGTGAAAGACAGGAGGTTAGAGGGGATTTTATGAAAAATATTTTTACCCAGAGGGTGGTGGGAATCTGGAATACACCATCTGGGAGTGCAGACGAGATGGGAAACCTTACAATCTTTGGATGAATACCTGAAGTATCATAACATTCAAGGCTATGGCCTTGAGCTGACAAGTAGGACTAGCGTAGATTTACAGTAGCATTTGTCAGTGCAGTCTCGATGGGCCAAAGGGCATTTTCTCTCTTCAGTATTGTATGATTCTATGAATTCAGTTGAGTAAGTAAGAAAAAGTTGTTTACAGTGGCAGAAGAACCACTATCCAGAGAACGCAGATTTAAGGAAATTGAGAAATAGTCACATTGATATGAGGTAATATATTTTACAATAGTGAGTTGTTCTGTTCTGAAATGTGCTGCCTGAATGTTTGATGGAAGCAGGTTCAATAATTTTCAAATAGGAGCTGGAAAAATACTTGAAGGAGAAAAGTTTCCAAAGGATAGATGAACATTGTAAGAGTAATTTTAGAGCACAACCTATATGTGGCATTGATTTAGTGCGCTCTACGTTTCTAAGATTCTACAATTAGAAAATGAAGGAAAGCACCAGTTGCCATCTGAAAACAGGTAGTAATTGCTAATAACAAGACTAGCCTTAGGGTAGATGTCCTTGAACATATTGCTCTTTGGTATATAAAGTATCTGTGGACCCCTTTAACAGAACCACATATTTTGTATAAAAATAAATTATACAATTACAAAACCATGAAATTATTTAAAGTTTCTTATTTCATACTGCATATTTTAATGGGTCTATAATTTTTGGGGTTCCCAAAGGTACATTGGACATTCAATAACTCATCCTCACTCAGTATTTATTGTATGAGCCTGCAATGATGTCTCCAGTTGATTTGAGAAAAGATTCTGCCTTATTTGTTATGGCACAAATCTGTTACTTCAAGTTCTGTGCTTGACAGCTGCTTCCACAAGCGGAAACCAATGCATTATTATGTCGATTGACATGAGTTGGAACCTTTGAGCAGCCACAGTCGTTGTCCCCTGCCCTCTGAAGCAGGGAATTCCAAAAATTGCACAATCCTCTGAAAGAAAAAACATTCTCTTGTCCTGATAAGTGACCCCTACTTTTATAGCAGTGCCCCCTTGTTCTGGACTCACCCACAAGCAGAAACATCCTTTCCGCATCTAATTTATTAAGAACTTTCAGGATCCTATACATTTAAATTAATTCACAACCTTGCTTTTCTGAATTCCAGTGGAACCAAACCCAGCCTGTCTAACCTACTATCATAAGACAACCCCCTCATTCCAGGTCTCAATCTAGTAATTCCCTCAAACTGTGTCCAGTGCATTTACATCCTTCCTCAAGTAAGGAGAGCAAAGCCGCACACAGTGTGGTCTCATCCATGCCCTGTATAACCAAAGCATAACCTCCTTAGTTTTATGTTGAATTCCTCTTGTAATAAAGAATAGCATCACAAAAGAAATTTAGAGATAAGCGGCATGATGGCTCAGTGGTTAGCACTGCTCCCTCACAGCACCAGGGATCTGGGTTCAATTCCACCCTTGGGTGACTGTATGGAGTTTGCACATTCTCCCTGTGTCTGCATGGGTTTCCTCCAGGTGCTTCAGTTTCCTCCCACAGTCCAAAGTTGTGAAGGCTAGGTGGATTGGCCAGGCTAAATTGCCCGTAGTGTTCAGGGATGTGCAGATTAGGTGGGTTATAGGGGGATGGGTCTGAGTGGGATGCTCTGTAGGTCAGTGTGGACTTGTTGGGCCGAAGAGAATCCACACTGTAAGGATTCTATGATCTTTGAACTGCCAATGTTGGAGTCTGAGATAATACAGTGTGGAGCTGGAGGAACACAGCAGGCCAGGCAGGATCAGAGGAGCAGGAAAGTTAACGTTCTGGGTCGGGACCTTCAGAAAAAAGAAATTTAAACATGTTAGCGATCCAATTGCAAACTAACATCTTGTCATTCTACTGGGGACAAACTGTACTTTCAGCATCTAATATTATAAATGAACATATTGCACTATTAGCTTATCAGTCAGCAAACACCATTGTTCATTACTTTAAATGGTGCACTGGAATAAGCATGGTTGATTTTCCAGTGTAACTTATTATAATGCTGATTGATCATCAGTGTTAGACTATAACTTATTTCCTTGTGACCCTAACTTTAATTGATTTTTGCCATTTCAAAATTAGTCACTCATTGTGTTTTACTCATCATATTGTCAGGATCAACAAATGTCCAGATTGAACAAGGCTTTTTTGGAAACAGCCCCACATCCTTAGTTTTTCACCACATCTCTTTCAGTTGTGAACATTGTAAAAGCTGGCATTGTATGAGTTTCCTTTGTTCTGCCTACACATACTGAATAAGCGCTGTCAGGTTTTACACGAGGCATGAGAAAGATGAATGCTTCAAAGTGTCACACATCATCACCTCTAATTGCTGTTGGACAGCTATTATTTTTATTTAAATAAAAGATGTTGTATGTGGTTTTTACGATCTGCTTAAACACACTAACACAATGTGATTCCAGTTCTTGCTGTTGCTATTATACGCAATGATGGGCAGGGGAAATGCTCTTGTGTTTTCTGCACGCTATCCTCCAATTTGAATATTTGAATTTTTAGCTTATAGCTTTCAATGTTTCTTATAAATCATTGAAGATAGCCTTGTTTGTATTTTTGAACAGCTACGAATTTGGTCATACTAATTCTCGGCTAGGCAGCAAGTATTTTTTGCTACTTTTTTTTATATGACTTCTTTTTAAAAGATTACTAGAAATATGTAAACATACAAAGAGGTAAAGCAGGAATAAAACAAATGGATTGTCACAGCAAAGTGTATTCTTATCCTGATTCTTGTTCATATTTTGCAGGAGGATTTTTTTGACAGGGAACAGCAATGAGGATAGAAATTGATACATATTTTATCTATTATTCAGGCATGAAAGGGAAGCAGTGTGCACTAAATTCTGTGTGAGACTTACAGCCTCATTATTCCTGTAGAAACAGTGAATGATTTTAATTCCCACCTAGAGAATGGAAGCTGACTGTACATTTATTGCTCCCTGGTTGGTATCAGCTAACTCAATACAGATCAAAGATTGAACCTGGGATTTTGCTGGTCTGGAAGGAATTGGTCAGTAGTCAGAACTTTTCCACTAACCAACAACCAAATGCCATTATAATTTAATGCTATGAGGGTTAGCTTGTCAAAATAAATACAAAGTAGGAAATTTCACTACATTGGGAAAAGGGTCATTTCAGTAACTGGGTAGATAACCATTGTATAGTTTAACACCTGAACTGCATCCTCTTATCCTTGGGAGATGAGAGTGAATGGGTAGTAATGGGAGCAGGGGAACGGTGTTGGTGCACGACCTGAATCAAGTAGAAGGTAAAAGAAAGAATGATTATCCTTCTTCTTGGAGCAGTACATATTCATGTAGCATTGGCAATCAATCCTTCTGAAACTGATTTGCCATGTGTGGTTATTTGTGGTCAAAATGTTTTATGTTTAGACCCCACCTAGTACTGATTTTGCCTAAAAGGGGTACTGAAGGCAAAATCCCTGAAACTGCCCCAGAATTATGGAGTAGGGAGCAGTGTGCATTGATGATAGCTGGTATGGGTGCCAATGGTAGTTCGCAGGCACAACAAATGGGGCTTCTTGCTGGAAATTTATGAATGAAATAAGTACTTCACAAGATTTTGGTGCATTCTGGATTCTGCCCAGAGTTACAAAATTCTTGCAATCTGTTGGGTGGATTTGCATTCCTGGGATTCTTGCAGTTTATGAACTACAATATTTTGCTTTAAATGTTTTGGCTTTGTCAATGATGCAACACCATGTTTTTTGAGATTGGAAGATGAGGAGGTGCAGTATGTTTTCGTTAAAACACATCTAAAGGTCCCTGCAGGTCATGAAAAGACATAAATGCAAGTTCTTTCTCACCATTCTGTGCTAAGGACAACTAAATACAATCTTCAGACACTGCTACTCCCTGCAGTCATTTGCAAACAAGGGAGAAAATAATTGATCCCTTTCCAACAGCTTCAGCTTTCCAGTGATTGGAGTTCCATTCAAACCTGATGAGGGTGAATT
This sequence comes from Rhincodon typus, assembly GCF_021869965.1. Taxonomy (NCBI): domain Eukaryota; kingdom Metazoa; phylum Chordata; class Chondrichthyes; order Orectolobiformes; family Rhincodontidae; genus Rhincodon; species Rhincodon typus. Next base: position 51,876,668 of record NC_063333.1, on the reverse strand, counting down.
TGACATAATTTCTTGGGTTGCATTGGAGCTCCCAAGCCGTTATTTTTCATGCATACAGAGCAACAACAAATGGAAGATCCACTGAAAAATAATAAAAGATAAAATATATTTCATCCATATTTCATCCATATTTTCTAATTCCTTGCCTGGAAATCCATGGGCTCTGATCACAATATTGGTTCAATAGACCATGTTAAACATTCTGTAAAAACACTTTTTGTCACAGCCTTACCTTGGATAATTAGATAATTGCATAATTATGAAATTACATTATTATGAAACTCATAGGTTCATGTAGTTAGGTTATAGGTAATTGTATTTTTAGACAAACTTGCTGAACTTTAACTGTTAGTAGCTGATCATAGCCTTAATTTCTTTTCCTAGATTAAAAGTTATCATAGTCCTCCCAGATCACAAAGCAGCTCTCTCATTAGAGAGAGATGACTGATGGTGGTTTAACCTGAGAATCATCACACCTCAAGTCAGAAAAAAGAGGTTGAGAAAGAGAATCCTTCATGGTAAACTCAACTATGTACAGGCATTGAACCCAGGCAGTTTGTGTTATGGTGTATTGTAAACTAGCTGTCCAGCCAACTGCGCTAACCAAGCTTCTATTGCCCGGTACCAAAATGTTGGGAAGTACTTATTTCATCAGGAAAGATCCTGCCTAAAGTTCAGTTTAAACCTTCAATATGTCTAAACCCGACTGACTTGCTTTATTTTTCCCAAATTACTTTGACATTGTCGAAGACGGAGAACATCCGATGGGAAAAGACACAGGATTGATTTGTTTTCTCTGTACTTCAGGTAGATATAAAAGTTCTCAAGGCATGGTTAAAAGAATGGGATAGGGATAGGATGAGGGCATCCTATCCCAAGGGTATCCCTTTGGGTCAATTTCCATTCATTCCCTCAAACAATACCATTAAAAAAATGTCTAGTTATTTATTTTGGTGGGGCTGAAGGTGTTATATTTGAATGCATACAGTATAAGAAAGAAGGTAAATGAGCTTGTGGCACAGGACAAAATTGACAGATAATGATGTGGTGGGCATCACGGAGATGTGGCTGCAAGGGGTTCAGGATTGGGAGCTAAATATCCAAGAATATACAACTTATCGAAAAGAAAAGCAGTTGGGCATTGGGGCTGGGGTTTCCTTATTAGTAAGAAAGGAAAGACAGTGGAACAGCAATAGCAGGAGTTTCTAGGAGTAATTCAGGAGACACAGCAAAAAAATCATCCCTCGGAAAAAGAAGCATTGTACAGGAAGGTTGAGGTGACCATGACTGACTAGGGAGTCAGGGATAGCGTAAAAGTGAAAGAGAAAGCATATAATGTGGCGAAGGGCAGTGGGAAACCAAAGGATTGGGACGCTCAGAAAGACAAACAGAGGGCAACAACAAAAAGAAATAAGGAGGGAGAAGATTAAATATGAGAGTAAACTAGCAAGTAATATAAAGGAGGACTGTAAGAGCTTCTTTAGATATATAAAGGGCAAAAGAAAGGCAAAAGTGGACATTGGACCATTGGACCATTGGAAAATGACGCTGGAGAGATAGTAGTGGAGAATAAGGAAATGGCTGAAGAACTCAATAGTTGCTTTGCATCAGTCTTCACAGTGGAAGACACAAGTAATATCCCAAAAATTCAAGAAAGTCAGGGGGCAGAGCTGAGTATGTGCCATCACCAAGGAGAAGGTGCTAGAAAAACTGAATGGATTGAAGGTGGATAAATAATCTGGACCAGATGGACTATACACCCCAAAGTTCTTAAGGAGATAGCTGAAGGGATAGTGGAGGTATTAATGATGATCTTTCAGGAATTGCTAGAGTCAGGGAGGGTCCCAGAGGACTGGAAAATCGCTAACTTGACACCCCTGTTTAAAAAGGGAGTAAGACAAAAGACTGAAAACTACAGGCCAATTAGCCTAATCTCAGTCTTGGGTAAGATTTTAGAGTCCATTGTGAAGGATGAGATTTCTGAATACTTGGAAGTGCATGGTGAAATAGGGCAAAGTCAGCACGGCTTCATCAAGGGGAGGTCATGCCTGACAAATCTGTTAGAATTCTTTGAGGAAGTAACGAGCAGGTTAGATCAAGGAGAGTCAATGGATGTTATCTACCTGGACTTCAAGAAGGCCTTTGACAAGGTGCCGCACAGGAGGCTGCTGAGTAAGATAAGGGTCCATGGTGTTAGAGGCAAGGTGCTAGCATGGATAGAAGATTGGCTGTCTGGTAGAAAGCATGGAGTGAGGATAAAAGGGTCCTTCTCAGAATGGCAGCCAGTGATAAGTTGCGTTCCACAAGGGTCAGTGTTGGGACCACAACTTTTCACTTTATATATTAATGATCTAGATGAAGGAACTGAGGGCATTCTGGCTAAGTTTGCAGATGATACTAAGATAGGTGGAGGGACAGGTAGTATTGAGGATGTGGGGAGGCTGCCAAAGGGTTTGGACAGGTTAGGAGAGTGGGCAAAGAAGTGGCAGATGGAGTCCAATGTGGGAAAGTGTGAGGTGCACTTTGGTAAGAAGACTTGGAAGCATGGACTATGTTCTAAATGGGGAGAAAATTCAGAAGTCTGAAGTGCAAAGAGACTTGGGAGTTCTAGTCCAGGATTCGCTCAAGGTAAAAACCGAAAGAACGGCGGATACTGTAAATCAGGAACAAAAACTGAAGTTGCTGGAAAAGCTCAGCAGGTCTGGCAGCATCTGTGAAGAAAAAAATCAGAGTTAACGTTTTGGGTCCAGTGACCCTTCCTCAGAACTGATAATAGCTGGGGAAACGTCGGTTTAGAAACAGAAAAAAGAGAGGGGGATGGGGGAGGAAGTAAATGATAGAATAGAGCCCATAGAGAGAGAAGAGCAGTTGGATAGACAAAGGAGTTGATAACAACCTGGCTAAGATTAATGTAGTGCTGTTACACACTACTTATTGTTAATCGCTAACCGTCCCCACTAATACCTATTCACCCTCTTAGCCAGATCATTATCAACTCCTGTATCTATCCAACTGCTCTTCTCTCTCTCAACTTTTTCCCAGCTACCATCAGTTCTAAGGAAGGGTCATCGGAACCGAAATGTTAACTCTGATTTTTTCTTCACAGATGCTGCCAGACCTGCTGAGCTTTTCCAGCAACTTCTGTTTTATTTCTCTCAAGATAAACATGCAAGTTAAGTCAGTAGTTAGGAAGGCAAATGTCACTTTGGCATTTATTTCAAGAGGACTTGAATATAAAAGCAGGGATATACTTCTGAGGCTCTTTAGCGCTCTGAACAGGCCACATTTGGAGTATTGTGTGCAGTTTTGGGACCAATATCTCAGGAAAGATGTACTGGCACTGGACCGGGTTCAGAGGAGGTTCACAAAAATGATACCAGGAATGAAAAGCTTAACATATGAGGAACGTTTGAGGACTCTGGGTCTATATTCAATGGAGTTTAGAAGGATAAGGGGGAATCTAATTGAAACTTACAGAATACTGAATGGTCTGGACAGAGTGGGTGTTGGCAAGATGTTTCCATTGGTAGGAGAGACAAGGACCCGAGGGCATAGCCTTTGAGCAAAGGGAAGACCTTTTAGAATGGAGATAAGGAGAAATTTCTTCAGCCAGAGAGTGGTGAATCTATGGAATTCACTGTCACAGAAGGCTGTGGAGGCCAGGTCATTGAGTATATTTAAGACAGAGATTTAGATAGGTTCTTGATTATCAAGGGGATCAAGGGTTACGGAGAGAAAGCGGGAGAATGGGGTTGAGAAACTTATCAGCCATGATTGAATGGCGGAGCAGACTCAATGGGCGGAATGGCCTAATTTCTGCCCCTATGTCTTATGGTCTTATGGGATGTTACTGTGCATTAAATAGATTCTTTTCCTCTTACAAAATTCTTACAAAATGGGATGCTCTTCCGAAGTACTAAACTGGCTGTAAAGTGTTTGGAGAAGTTGTAAGGTTATTGAAAGATGCTTTAAATTGCAAACACTCTCTGATTTTATTTTAAACAACTCCTTACCTCAGACTGTTCATAAGGATGATGGTGGACTTCCACAGGAAGGACCCATTGGCATTGTAACCTGCTGAGTTGGTTAGCTGTATCTCACTTGTCAAAAAGCTTACCAGCTGTCAAAGGCAAGCAGTTCTTGTTTCATGCACAAAAGTAATTTTAAATTTCTTTCAGTAATCTAATTTAAAATGCCCAGCATTTCTGTCAATTGATTTCTGATTTTAGAAGCTGACAGATAATGCTGCTTTGCTTAATGATGTTCATTACAAATCCACAGAACCCCAAAGCTTGACTACACTTCTTCACACCTTGCTCTCTGTAAAGACTACATTCCATTCTCCTGGTGTCTACATCTTGATCACTTCTATACTAATGATGTTACCTTCCACAACAACGGTCCTCATCCAGCATGGTCAGCAGAATCCATTCCACACACCTCTGCTCTGCCTATTTCATAGAGAACAGCTGTCCCTGTCTAAAACATGGAGAACATCAGTTTCTGCCTATATCATAGAGAAGATCACTCCCTGGTTTATCATAGAGAACAGCAGTCCCTTTCAATATTATAGAAAAGAATAGTGCCTCCCTATATCACAGGGAACCACAGCCCATCCATATAACACAGAGAACAGCGGCTCCTCCCTATATCTTAGAGAACAGCAGTCCCTGTCTATGTCATAGAGAACAGCAGTCCCTGCCAATATCATAGAGAAGATCAGTCCCTGCTTACAGCATGGAAAACATCAGTTTCTGCCAACATCAGAGAGATCAGCAGTCCCAGCACAATGATAGCATTCAACTTGTTCTCTTCTCACCTGCAGAATATTCAGCAGACTATAAACTATTTCCATCAGTTCCAGCTTAAAGTAAACATCAAACATGCATTCTCCTGCTGTCCCCTTTCACCATTTCATAAGGATCATTCTCGGGGGCACCCTAGTCCTCTCCTCAATCACCTCAATATCTTCTCCCCTCCTTCCAACATCTTTCTGTGTAAGTTGGGAAATGTGGCACCTGTCCTTTTACCATGTTGCTCTCACAAAACAGTGATGTCCTTCTTTCAGTTTAGTGTCATGTATTGACTGTGCATCATGGGGCCTTCATTACAGTGGAAGACCAATGCAGCTTGGACTTCTCTGCAGGAAGCTTCCAATCCATCCACGAGCAAGCTGCCAGTTCCCACCAGTCTTTTCTGTCCATGACGACAGAACAAGGGAGCAAAAATAGACTACTCAACCCATCAAGTCTGCTCTGCCATTCAATGAGATCCTGGCTGATTTGATAATTCTCAACTCCACCTCCCTACTTTTTTTCCTATAACCCTTCATTCTCTTACTGATTAAAATTCTGTCTATCTCAGCCTTGAATATATTTAATGATGCAGCCTCTTCAGCCCTCTACGGTAAAGAATTCTACAGATTCACTGCCCTCTGTGGGAAGAAAAGAATCCTCTCATTTCTGTCTTAAATGGGTAACCATTTATTTGGAGATTATGTCCTCTGATCCTAGGCTCTCCCACAAGGGGAAGCAACCATTCTGCATCCACCCTGTCAAGTCCCCTATGAATCTTGCATGTTTCAATAATGTCACCTCTCATTCTTCCAAGCTTCAGTGAGTACAGATCCAACCTTGCTCTTTAAGACAGTCCCTCCATACCTGGGATCACCATAGTGAACATTCTCTGCACTGCGTCCAATGCCAGCACATCTTTCTTCAAATAAACTGTTCACAGTATTCCAGCTGTGGTCTGCCTAGTGCCTTGTATAGTTTTACCAAGAATGTCCTACTTTTATATTCCATTCCCTTTGAAATAAAGGCCAACATCAAACGTCTTCTAAAAATGCAAACTTGTTCTATCTACTGCTTCCCCATTATTTATCCTGCTTGTCCTCTTCAAAGAATGTTAATTTTTTTAGGTGGACTTACCCTTCATGGAGCCATGCTGACGCTGTTTGATTATGAATTTCTAAATTCCCCACTATTACATCTTTAACGACAGACTGTGACATTTTCCCAATAACAGGCATTCAGCTAACTGGTCTACAGTTATCATGTTTTTTGTCTCCCCTTTTTAATAAAGGTATTACATTTATAGTTTTCCATCCTCTTGGACTTTTCCAAAATATAAGAATTCTCGGAAGATTACTACCAGTGCATCCATTATCTTTGTAGCTACGTCTTCTGATATCCTTAGGATGTGTCCCACCAGATCCAGAGGACTAATCAGTCTTTAGCCCATTAGTTTCTTGAGCTCTTCTTCTCCAGTGATAGTTAGTGTACCTATTTCGTCTGCTTCTTTGGACTCCTGCTCCTTTCCATTTGTTCTTTCTGCTCGTGCACCCTCCCCCTCTCCACTCCCTCCAATCTCTTACATTTCTTTCCTCATGTCGGTTATCGAGGTGGCTTCTCTTCACAAATTCTCCCTGATCTGCTGAGGTTTTCCAGTTTACTTTGTTTTCCTTTCAGATTCCAGCATCCGCTGTGCTTTCTTTCAAATTGACGTTTACATCTTCATTGCTTTCAGTTGTCAGAGGGAATGTTAAGAGAAGAATCAATGGTCTTAGACACTAGAGGTCACTGTTGCAGCCGCACAGTGAACAATGATCACAGCACTGTAGCTGTGTAGAGTATTGCTTTCATCCACAATTGGTTCTGGTAACTACATCTTTATAGCAATAATTGGCCTTGACATGTTTATGGATTGGCGTTTCATTGCTCAATATTAATATTGAATATATTAATGCATTTGGTGGAAATTCCTTTGCTTTCAGACAAGAGGTGTTGACATTTTAAAATTTTGAATATTGAACAAAAGAATTTGAGGGCTAGACACGAATTGTTTGTTACCAGTATTGGAGAGTTTGAATTCATTGATTAGAGAACAATTCGCTCTTGCAATCCTCTTCCATACAGTTTGCCAAATAATTAAGAGGTACATAAATAAAACTAGGGCCATTGGAAAGCACAAAAGGTCTTTCATTTATTAGTACTGTTCTGGGTTATGCATCTGAACTAATTGATGACAGAAATGTGCAAAAAAAAGTTTCTGCTTGCTAGGGATTTCTAAGGGTCTTATTAGCAGTGAATTTGGGCAGCATTACATAGTGATAAACTTGGGCTGCATTACATAGTGATAAACTTGGGCAGCATTACATGGGAGAAGTGTACAGTGGCTCTGGTCCACTACTTTGCAAAGTGCAACATTAAACTGAACATACTGTGTTCAGTTATCAAGGTGATCAATCAAATACCTTATGTACATCAGATTTTAAAAAAAAGAATTTATCAACCAAGTTTCATAATAAACATAATTAAGGGTTTATTGTCAAAAGAAAATTTACTTTGCAAGATTATAGATGCAATGATTGGTTAACACAATCAGTAATATAGTACTATAGATGCTTATCCCTCTAAATATCCCTAAATCACTCACATTAACACATAAACACTCTTCAGGAATTGAAGGCAAAATTTTCTCAGCAGAGATTGGCTTTCTGAAAAGAAAACACTTTGGCCAAGGGGGTTTCTTGAAAGTTAAATAATAAAGGAAACAATATCTCGGAGTCTGTGGCTCTCATGTACTGCATACGTGGGCAAGTCAGTAAAGCCTCACGGTCACAATGTGCTCAGGATGTACAATGTTGAGATGTTCTTTCAACCATTTCAAAAGGACAAATAGAATAATAGAGTCATAGAGATGTACAGCACAGAAACAGACCCTTTGGTCCAACTCGCCCATACCGACCAGATATTCTAAATAAATCTAGTCCCATTTGCCAGTATTTGGCCCATAACCCCCTAAACCTTTCCTATTCATATAGCCATCCAGATGCCTTTTAAATGTTATAATTGTACCAGCCTCCACCGCTTCCTCTGGCAGCTCATTACTGACACACACTACCCTCTGCATGAAAATGTTGCCCCTTAGGTCCCTTTTAAATCTTTCACCCCTCAACTTAAACCTATGCCCTCTAGTTTTGGACTCTGCTACCCTGGGGAAAAGAACTTGACTATTCACACTATCTGTGTCCCCCATGATTTTATAAACCTCTATAAGGTCACCCCTCAGCCTTCGACACTCCAGGGAAAATAGCCCCAGCCTATTCAGCCTCTCCCTATAGCTCAAACCCTCCAACCTTGGCAACATCCTTGTAAATCTTTTCTGAACCCTTTCAAGTTTCACAACATCTTTCTTACAGCAGGGAGACCAGAACTGCACACAGTATTCCAAATGTGGCCTAACCAATATCCTATACAGCACAACATGACATCCCAACTCCTACACTCAATGCACTGACCAATAAAGGCAAGTGTAACAAGCACCTTCTTGATTACTCTGGTAGGTTTCACGCTGAACTGATGTCAAGGGTTTCCTTTTCAGAAATGAGAGAGATCAGCTGGGCAGCTTGTGTCCAACAAGCTTTCTTCCGATTTATCTTATTTGTAGACTTATTCTTCAAAATGAACAAGATAAAATCGAGAACATCTTCAAGCCAGTCACTATTCAAAATAGCCCCAGCAGGGTAAACAGCAAAGCAAACAGTTATCACCAGAAGAGTTGTCTTGTAATTGCTACAAAGCCTTGTTAAAAAAGATTTTCAATATCGACAGTGAATTTTCAATGACCATTTTTAAAGATGCCATTCCAGGTATTTCAACAAAACCTGATATAAATTCTTTCTTCCACAAGCCTTCAAAACATGTCCTCAAATCAATGTTCGTTTTAAAGTATCTGTAACACTATACATCAGTCACGAGAGCTGAACTGACATTGTGAACAGCTGTTAGTTAAATAGAGATTTCAAAATATCACCAGAAAGCTGACAAAGATAAATAGTAATGATGAGTTTTCAGCACTATTACATCAGTACCACAGCCATGATCAGTTATCACTTTGTAAAGCAGATGCACAGGGCAACTTGGGAGCCTAAGTGCATCGGCAGGCTTGATGCACAGTTTCACCGACAAGTTCACAGTGAGTTTGAGGCTTATGAGGCATAGTGGTAATGTTCCTACCTTTGAACCAGAAGACTTGAGAACAAGTCCCACCTTCTACAAAGGTGTGGCATAACTGATCTAAATAAATTGTTCAAAATTATCTACAGTGCTTTGTTTCTGTGCCTGTGGATGCTTAGACTCAACAGGAGGCTGAAGACCAAATTGTACTACCTGATCCATAATAACTACAGACAGGTTGCTATATCAGTGACGGGGACGAGAGCTACTGCCTTCAACTTGAATGACTTATGAAGCTTTCCACCACTCACGGAAGAGAGAATGTGAAAATCAGTCACTTTATTGCTCACTGTTTTGTAAAGAAGATAATTGTTGATTCATCACTAATGCACCCACATGTACTTTAGCAGCAACTGGCAGCAACCAAGGCAAATTCCCACAACTCTTTCAAGGATTGTCACCCAGTTCCTGAGGATTGGGTGCTATGAAGCTTGTATTTTGCTGGTATTACTGCACAATACCTAGGGACTTTAACAGAGATATCATATGAAAGGGAACCAGGGTCAATTTGAAGCAGTTGCCGGGTCGGTATCTTACAATATCCCCTTAGAAAATCAGCAGGAATTTCCTTGGTGTTTTTTTCACCTGACTACTGCAGCAACAGTGCAAGATTGGTGGAAACCCACTTACATCTTCATCTAAAGTCTCTTCTCTTCTGCCGAGATAACATGTTCTCTTGTTCACCCGCCTTGAAACGATGCACAATGAATTATATAAAACTAAAATTACTGCAGTGATACATTATGGGCAATGACCTCACCATGGACTAGAACGGTACTAGCAACAAGTCATTGAAACAAAGAGGTGGAAGAAGCGCAACAGATGCCAGGAAAAGACCAGACGCTGCATCCAGACTGTTATTAGGAAGGCTAATGGATTGTTAGCCATTACCACAAGAGGATTTCAATATAGTAGTTGTCAATTGCATAGAAGCTTATTGAGCTTATTGAGACTCCCCCCAGAGAACTGTATGCAGTTCTGGTCTCCTTATCTCAGAAAAGATATTATTGCCATAGAGGGAGTGCAATGGAGGTTCACCAGACCAGTTCCCAGGAGGGTAGGACTGTCCAATGAAGAGGAAATTAGACAAACTGCACTTGTATTGTCTAGAGTTTCAGGTTATTTGCATCCACTGGTTGAGGAGTCCAGTTCCAGGGTACACAATGTGAAAATAAGGGGATGCCATTTAGGACATAAAAACATAAGAGCATAAGAGCTAGGAGCAGGAGTAGGCCGTCCGGCCTTTCGAGCCTGCTCCGCCATTCAATAAGATCATGGCTGATCTTTTCGTGGACTCAGATCCACTTACCCGCGTTCTCACCATATTCCTCAATTCCTTTTATTGTTCAAAAAAATATCTACCTTATCTTTAAAAACATTTACTGAAGTAGCGTCAACTACTCCACTGGGCAAGGAATTCCATAGATTAACAACCCTCTGGGTGAAGAAGTTCCTTCTCAATTCAGTCCTAAATCTGCTCCCTCTAATCTTGAGGCTATGCTTCACCTGCCAGTGGAAACATCCTCTCTACTTCTATCTTATCTATTCCCTTCATAATTTTATATGTTTCTATAAGATCCCCCCTCAATCTTCTGAATTCCAATGAATATAATCCCAATCTACTCAGTTTCTCCTCATAAGCCAACCCCCTCAACTCCGGAATCAACCTAATGAACCTCCTTTGCACCCCCTCCAGTGCCAGTACATCCTTTCTCAAGTAAGGAGACGAAAACTGCGCACAGTACTCCAGGTGTGGCCTCACCAGCACCTTGTACAGCCGCAACATAACCTCTCTGCTTTTAATTTCAATCCCTTTAGCAATGAAGGACAAAATTCCATTTGCCTTCCTAATTACTTGTTGTACCTGCAAACCTACCTTCTGTGATTCATGCACAAGGACACCCAGGTCCCTCTGCATAGCAGCATGCTGCAACTTTTTACCATTCAAGTAATAATCCTTTTTACTATTACTCCTACCAAAATGTATGACTTCACATTTATTTACATTGTATTCCATCTGCCAGACCTTTGCCCACTCATTCAATGTATCTATATTCCTCTGCAAAGTTTCACAGTCCTCTGCACACTTTGCTCTGCCACTCATCTTTACATGTGTGCCACAGATAAAAAGAAATTCTTTTACTCAGAACATTATGAATCTTTAGAATTCTTTGCTCCAGAGGGTGTGGAAGCTCAGACTTTGTGTATGTTTAAAACAGAGATTAATAGATTTCTGATTACCCGTGGTTTGATTAGAGGGTGTTGAGTATAGTGTTAGTAAAAGGCACTGAATTGTTTAATCAGCCATGAACATATTGAATGGCAGAGCAGGCTCAACAGATTGAATAGCCTAGTCCAGTTCCTATGTTCCTAAAGTATGTGTGAGGATTGAACGTTCTGTGTTGGGATGTGGGTGTTGCTGGCTGGGCCAACATTGATTGCCCATTCTTAGTTGCCCTTGGGGAGGTGGTAGTGAGCTATCTTCTGGAACCACTGCAATCCATTTGGTGTAGGTGAACTTACAATGCCGTTAGGGAGAGAGTTCCAGGAATTTGATCCAATAACTCTGAAGGAATGGTGATATATTTCCAAGTCCGGATGGTGAGTGGCTTGAAGGGTAACTTGCAAGTGGTGGTGTTTCCATGTATCTACTGCCCTTGTCGTTCTAGTTAGTAGTGGAAGTGTTGTCCAAGGAGCCTTGTTTATGCAGTGTATCTGAGATGGTACACTGTTGCCACTGAACGTTGGTGTTGGAGGGGTCAATGTTTGTAAACGTGGTGCCAATCAAGTGGGCTGCTTCATCCTGGATGTTCCCAAACTTCTCAAGTGTTGTTGGAGCTGCATTCATCTAAGCAAGTGGGGACTATTCCATTACACTCCTGACTTGTCCCTTGGGGAGTAGGAGGTGAGTCATACATGTAAAGCCAATATTTTTATTTCACTTCTTTTGTCTGTGGACTAAAAGAGAAAGGTACTACTATCTACCAAGGAGACTTGCCAAGAGTTGGCTGCCTTTAAAAAGTGCTGTTTACCAGAGTACATTGAGAGTAGTAAACAATGTTGCATTCCCCTGGAGAAGTGAGAGCAAAAGCAGATATCATGGAGCCAATGGGATTTGAACTGTGGGGATCAATGGCTTGACAATGTTATTGATGGGCTCCTGACCAGCTGATCATGGCTTGTGTGGACTCGGTGCAGCAAAGAACCACCCAGACTGCAAAGAGAAAGCATCAAGAGATATCTCTGTGTGGCTCTCTCTCGCTCCTGTGTGGAGCTACCAGAAAGTCTCCAACAACAGGCAGCTATCTTCAACACTTTTGTCTATAAATCTCCTATTGATGAGGAACTAAATAGCTTTAAAGGTAGAGAAAAGGCTAAGCTGACTTTATGACATTTTGTGGGCCCTTTTCTTCCAAGCACTCCCCCACCCTAATGGATTTGAAATAACTGCATAGGGGCTGGTGTCCTATCACCAAGTCACCCTTTATTTACTTGTGCACAGTACACTGGCCGTGACCAGCCAGCTTAGAGTCAGTCCTCAGCTGATGAGATTCTAATCCCCTGGTTATATTCATCAGCCACGGCTTTCCTGATCAGCCCAGATTAACAAACCCAATCCAGAACCTCATAGTCAATGAGGTCCACCTGGTCCCAATCACTACATTCCCTCCCAAGTCCGGGGATGTAGGCCTGGTCTTTCGCTTGTGGCTTTTCTTGCAACGTCTTCACCCTAGATCTGGTTCCTCTGACTCGGACTCGGACACAGACGATGTGTACCAGACCGAGGCCTGTCTCTTGCATACGGAACGCCCAGTGGAGTATCCTCCTCTTCTTCTGGCAGGAATGGTATCGAGGCTACATCCATTTCGGACTCTGAAGTTTCCTCGCCAAGTTTCCATGCCAGCTTGGAGTCACAGCACCTGCGGTTTCTGCCAGGTCTTTGGGCTGTTCTGAAGGGCCAGGTATGTTTTCCTCCTGCCCCGTTTGCGAGACAGGTGATCCATGTGTTTGTTCAGGACTGCATCACCGACACAAACTTTGTAAATGACGGGACATGACCTCGCATCAACCTCACCTCGTACCCGTTCAGGGCCATTCTCATTGTTCCAGCACCAAACTTCTTCACCTGGATTAAATTGTCTCTGTTGCTCAGAGGATTCATTTAGCCAGCATTGGCATTCCTGATACTGTTTCACCCATCCCCCCTATGTCTGGAAATATCAGGTTTAACCTGGTGTAGAGTCTTCTCCGTAGCAGCAACTCTGCTGGAGCTATCCCTGTTGTTGTGTGTGGGGTCGTTCTATAATCAAACATGAACCGGGACAGTTTGATATCAATTGATGCTGTGGGCTGCTTCTTTAAACCTGCCTTCAATGTTTGGACCACTCTTTCCACCAGACCATTGGATGACGGATATTATAGATCTGTGTTGATCTGGTTAATGAAGTCCCATTTTCTGTGACCAATAATTCCGGGAGTCTGTGTATCGCGAACGATGCTCGCAGCTTCTCGGTCGTCATCCCTGAGTTGGCTGAATGAACCTTATGCACTTCCAACCAGTTTGAATGGACATCCACAATGACCAGGAACATTGACCCCATGAAAGGACCGGCATAGTCGACATGCAACCGAATCCAGGGTTTACCCGGCCATTCCCACGCGTGTGGGGGTGCTCCTGGGTGTGATTTTTGCCCTTGTTGGCACTCTGGGAACTGACTCACCAACGCAGCCCTGGCCACCGGACATTGCTTCTTGCCAGCATCTTCATCCTGGATGACTCTTCTGGGGTTTGGCCAGTATCTAGAGGTGACTTTTACTTGGGACAATCACCCTTGCTCTCCACAGTATAATGCTGTCCTCTATGATAATCTGGTCTCGCTGGGATGAAAAAGGTTCCAATCCCAGTTGCGAAGGCCCTTTGTTTCTCCCATCACCACCAGCCCTTAGCCAAGGCTTTCCTGTTTGGCCCGGGTTAACAACCCCAATCAAATACCTTGTAGTGAATGAGGTCCACCTGGTCCCAATCACTACATCCTTCCCCCACTAAGTCTGGGGATGCAGGCCTGGTCCTTAGCTTGTAGCTTGTAGCTTCTCTTGCTGTTTCAGTTTTGCTAGGACAGGATCTTTCTGTGTCCACAATCAGATATTGTCCGCAGTGACTAGAAAGGTGTCCAGAAAGTTTAAAACCAGAATGGTGTCTTCCAGGGGACGAACCATCGCTGGAGTATCTGCCAGTGGAAGATGGCTCAAGGCATCTGCATTAGCCACTTGGCTTCCCGGATGGTGTTCTAGCTTGTAATTGTATGCGCTAAGAGTAAGGGCCCAACGCTGAATTCTACCGGAAGCTATGGGCACCTTATCTTCCTTCATCAGCCTTAGCAGGGGTTTGCGATCTGTTACTATGACAAATTCCCATCCATAAAGATACTGGTGGAACTTCCTCACACCAAAGATGACCGCCAAACCTTCCTTCTCTGTCTGGGAGTACTTCCGTTCAGCATCAGCCAAAGTCTGGGAAGCATACACTAATGGGGGTTCCTCTCCGTTGGGTCGGCGGTAAGCCAACACCACCCCAATACTGTACAGGGAGGCATCACATTGTCAGTACTACCTGTCATTTCAGATCATAGTAGGCCAACATTGTAGAGGACAATAGTTCCTTTTTCCCTTCCCTAAAGGCTACTTCTTGGCTCCGGGACCATTTCCAAGGCTGACTCTTTTTCGATTCCAGGTGTAAGGGTGCCAAGGTGGAGGCCACGTTACGTATGAATTTTCCATAATAATTCATAAACCCAAGGAAAGACCTAAGCTCCTGTACAGATCTGGGAGCTGGGGCTCCTCTGATTGCCCCCACCTTCTCTTCAAGCGGGTGTAGCCTGTTTTTGTCAACTCTCTAACCCTAGTAGGTCACTTCGGGTGCCTGGAACACACTTATTTTCCCTTCTAAGACGTATGCCCGCCTGTGAGAAATGTTTAAGTGCTATATCCAAGTTCTCCAATTGCTCTTTGTTTCTTGTATATTGGTACAAACCATTATGGGTATTAATTGTAGAATACTTCTAGGACTCTTCTCCAGTCGCAATTGCAGGTAGGCGTGGCTCATGTCCAGCTTCGTAAAGGACAGCCCCCCTCCCCCACCAACTTTGCGTACAAGTCCTCTGTGCAAGGGATCGGGTATTTATCCAGCTGTGAGAAGTGGTTTACCGTTTGCTTAAAATCCCCACAAAGGCGGACTGAGCCGTTAGGCTTCACAATCGGTACGACCAGTCCATTCTGCAAACTGCACTGGTCTGATGATTCCTCCGCTCTCCCGCCTCCTGATTTCTGCATCTACTTTTGCCCACAAGGCAAATGGCACCAGGTGGGCCTTGCAAAATCTCGGAATTGCCTCCTGGTCAACATGTAAATTGGCTTTGGTCCCTTTGATCTGCCTAAGCGCTTCTTGAAGAACTCCTGAGTATTTCACTAGGACTTCACTAAAGCAGCCAGTTTCCAACCGAAAAATTTTGAGCCAATCAAGGTGAATCTTTCTCAACCAATTCCATCTCAAAAGGTTTGGGCCTGAGCCTTTTACTACCATCAGTGGTATCTGCACTAACTGCTTCTCATAGGAGGCTGGAACTGAAATCACACCCTATAACTTGCATTGGTTCCCCAGTGTATGTTCTCAGTGAGGCTGAGGTCTTGTGCAAGCTCAAAGTTTGGAGTCCCGAACGAATCTTGTTTAAGACAGATTCTGCAACCAGAGATACAGGAACTGAATAACCATTCTACCAAACATTAATTTTAATTGGAAATAGCAAGACCTGCAGATGCTGGAGTAGAGTCAATACAGTGTGGAGCTGGAGGAACACAGCAGGTCAGGCAGCATCAGAGGAGCAGGAGATGAGTCGGCTGTGTAGGCAGGTGCTGCGAAAGGAGGCATGGCTGTAGTACTGCGTTTGTTTCAGTATGTGGTTGAAGTCCTGATGAAGGATCTAGACTCAAAATGTTGACTCTCCTGCTCCTCTGATGCTGCCTCCAGCTCCACACTGTACTAATTTTAATTCGTTCTGATTTGGGTGTTACTAAGCAATTTAATTGTTCCAACCCACATGTAGGGGAACTTTCCAGGGTGTGTACTCTCCTGTGTACCGCTCTTAGGGCTTTCCTCCTCAAGTCAGGCCTTGTAGGAGTCCTTTGCTGTCCCGAGTCCACATGCCAGCAGCAACTACAATGGCTCACCAGCCCAAATCTTGAAGAACCGTTTAGTCACTTGGCCGAGGCTTGGCTTTGTTGTGGGGTTCTGCAGTGGGTTGGCTTAGGGACCCTCTGCCCAGGATATGCCCTGCATGAGGCTCTGTGATTGCCTGCACTCAAGTGGTATTTCCCAAGCTCAGTTGGACAGGTGAAGGTGTCCACTTCCATTGGGATGCCCTGGAGCTCCCATGCTTCACTTTCAGCATTTTGTAATGATAAGGCCAGCTGCAGTGCTTGTTTGAAATCCAGTTGGGTTTCAGCCACTAGGTGCTTCTCCATGATTATGTCATTAATCCCATATACCAAATGGTTCCTCAGCATCTCATTCAGGGTTAAGCCAAAATCACATGACTGCCAGTCGTTGTAAACTCATCAAGAGTCTTGATACAGATTACCCCGGCTCTCTGCAAGCCAAATAAAATCGATAGCTTCTCAGGGTTAGGGGAGGTTTTGGGAACATAATTTTGCCTAACCAACTCTGTCAAGTCCCGGGAGGTTTTCATGTCTGGTGACCATGGGAAAGTTAAGCCCCTTATAACTAAAAATGCTGCAGGTCCACACGCAATTAGAAGGACTACTCGTTGCTTTTCATCTGCCCAAATTTCATTTGCCCAGAAAAAAGTATCGTATTCTTTCCACATACTGGACCCAGACTTTGACAGTAGGATCAAATTAGCCAGGCTTCCCAAATAGAGGCATGATGCCAGAAATGCTTACTCCAACTCCAAGATGACAGTTGCAAGTGAATCTTCTTCAGGCACATCTTGTTTTCTCCCATTACCACCGAAATAACTGCACAGAGGCCACATGCCATCACCAAGTCACCCTCCATACCAGCTTGGAGTCAGTCCTCAACTGAGGAGATTCTAATCCCCTAGTTTTATTTTTTTTCTCAGTACACTGGCTATGGCCGATCAGCTCAGAGTCGGTCGCCTGAACTGATGAGATTCCAATCTCCTGGTTATATTGGTCAGCCCAGGGCTTTCCTGTTTGGCCCAAGTTAACAACTCCAATCAAATACCTTACAGTTAACAAGCTCTACCTGGTCCCAATCACTACAGGGATCTTCCTTCTCTTACTTCTATTCTGAAGCTATGGTGCTGTCCGAAATACCTTATATAAGGAGAATATTTAACATGTTACATTCTCAGCCCCTGGTTCTCGTCATCCATTTTGGAGGCAGGAGAGAAGATGGAAAATAAATCGGAGTTCATTAACTGAAAACTGGCTCCAAAATGTTTTTCAGCCAATTTGGTCAGAGACAGTATCACTGCAGACATTACCACATCAATTTTGATGGGATTTGTTTTGCAGTAACGGGATGAGCAATCTTGCCCATGTCAATACTGAGATTACACCTGAAGGAGATTACTCACCCATTGCACAGTGTTACCTTACAATTGAAATATCCCCACTCCCATCAGTGAACTGCACAGGAGAATTGATTCAGTAAACTTATAAAATCACTCTTTTAAGGCACTGAAAGGCACTATATGCAAGCAAGTTTTTTTCTTCTTTTGCTTTGTGTAAAGTAGGGCATCTTCATGATATTGTATCTGGTAGCTGCTACACCTTCAATCTTAGTTTGGAGCTGAATTTCGAGGTAAAATGTATAAAGAGTACTGTTAATGTGCCAGCCACTGAGCAATGGTCAGATTACACAGAAGTTGTTCTGATTTAGACTTGGAGAGGAGGTAATCTTTGATCTCTGTGCAATTCAGATTCTCTGAACTGCAGTTTTTGAAACTCTTCACTCTAATTATGTTTCTTTGTTGGAAAGGAGACTCATTCATGATGCCAAAAAAGCAGCAGATTTTTGGATTTAAAGACCAGAATCTTACAGGATTCTGAGCAATATAGGTTAAGGTGAGACCTGTGGCAGAACCGGGTGGGAAGCCCAGCAAGGCCTGTTGTGATGTCTTTACCGCTTCTAACAAGTGACAAGGCAAGTATATCGCGAGACAATGGCAAGTTGCCGACTAAAGGGGATTATTGCTTGTTAAACACCTCGTTGGTAGTCCAACTTGACTCATTCCTGTTGAGCTTTTTATCCCGACCAACTGTACTAAACATGCTAGACATCAAGAACCCTTGATATGGAAGTCAGCTGGATTCAGCTCACTGCTTACTCTGTAGCAACTCCACGTTGGACACCAGGCACTGGAGCATGCACCATGGGCACCAGGCACACCCAGCCTACATTCACAGACATTGGCTTTCAAAATGCGCCAACCTTAAGAACCCTGGTAGCACATATCCACCTCACTTGCTTAAGTGCTTCTGCATTTCAATATTGCACCTCAGGATGCAAATGACAACTATTATTATATTGCTGTTGGAAGATACTATGCACTCAAGCACATGCTCGCAATCATGGACTGGACCATGCTGCATCTCTGAGCTCTTTTCTTACCGTCTTACACTCACTCGCTCTGAGCCTACCCAGGATGCCAACAGCATCCCTTCCTTGCCTTTACCTTTTTGAGCTTTGCACCTCAAGCAGAGACACGAGGGGCTTATTACTTCTGTATTGCCTTGCCACTGAGCACAGACACAAAGCCAGGAAACCTGTCGTGGTTGTCAGCAGGTCTCAGTAGTCAAGTGGGATTGCCTTTGGTAATGGGGTTCCAGTACAATAAGTCAATAGTAGCCTCCGAAACTAGTCCAGGGCTTGCAGCCACTTGGGATGTTCAGAGTCAAGATGCTCCCCACTTAAGGGCTGAGGAGCTGAATGACAGGCAGCCCATCACCTGTCTTGAGTCTTTCAGCTCTATCGGATGGTGCCTTCCTCCTAGAATAAGTGAGCAGTAGATATAATGGATGATGAAATTGGGTGTCAGAGTTATTTGGTGTAAGTACAGCAGTATCTTGAGTGAATGAGTAGGCAATGCAGAGGGGGTGTAGGGTTAATGATGTCGGGCATTGGGGTGGGTGACAGCGAGTGAGTGAAGTTGTTGTAGGCCATAGTGAAGTGGCAGAGCATGAGTCTTGATGGGCGGTGGCTAATAGTATTAGAGATAGTGTGGGTGAGGTAGTGAAGAGAAACATGTGGTCACTCAGCTGATAGAGTAGAGAAGGTCATTAGCTTTCTTCTTGCAGTGCTGGGCATTCCTTCAGATGGTTGAGACTGCTCTGGGCTGGGTGGTGAGCTGGGTGACAACCTTGGACAAAGGTGGCAAGGTCTTGTGTTATGGCTTCCACTGCTGGTCCTGCAGGAGGAGGGAGACTTGTATCAGCACCACCCTTTCAGCGGGTCCTCCAGAACTCATAAAGCCATAAAATATAGAAGCAGAATTAGTCCATTCAGCCCATCCAGTATGGTCTGCCATTTGATCATGGCTGATAATTTTTCAATCCCAGTCTCCTGCCTTCTCTCTGTAACTCTTGATCCCCTCACTACTCTGTGGTGCTTATTTCCCCCTGTCTGCCATGTCTGGGGCAAATATCAGGGCAGGACAGCTTCAGACTGACAGAGCTTATCCAGTTGCACAACAGTTTTTAAAGATGGCCGAAGTGAATTCTGAGATATATCTGCTGAGTGTTGAGTAGCTCCAGGAGCAGCATATGGTAAGATTGTGCAAGAATTCGATCTGAAGAATGAGGTAGAAAGCTAATAAGGCAAGTTTGATAAAGTACAGTGAGAAAACTCATTAGGCCTTGTGATGGAAATCCTTCTAGAAAATCTGGCATAATTTGGACTTAGTCAAAAAAACGTACAATTCAGCTCAAAGACTTAGAACTAGCATTGGCTGAAATTCAGGTGTTTAAAAGTTTTGATATTCCTGTGATTGTTAATATAAGTGGCCCAGTATTTCCTGCTTATTTAATTTTGTCGGTCAATAAATATTTTTTATTGTTCATTTGTGGGACATGGGTGTCATTGGACAGGCCAGCATTTATTGCCCATCCCTAGTTGCCCTTGAGTAGGTGGTGATGAGCTGCCTTCTTGAACCACGGCAGGCCACCTACTGTGGGTTGACTCCCAATGCCCTCAGGGAGGGAATTCCAGGATTTTGACTCAGTGACAATGAAAGAACAATGAATTATTTCCAAGTTAGGATGGAGGGTGGCTTGGAGGGGAACTCAAAGGTGGTGGTGTTCCCATGTATCTGCTGTCCTTGTCCTTCTAGATTGAAGTGGTTGTGGGTTTGAAAGGTGCTGTCGAAGGATCTTTGGTGAATTTTTACAGTGCACCTTGTAGATGATACACACTACTGCTACTGAGTGTCAGTGGTTGAGGGAGTGGAGGTTTATGGATGTAGTGCCAATCAAGTGAGATAACAAGGTGTCGAGCTGGATGAACACATCAGGCCAAGCAGCATCAGAGGAGCAGGAAAGCTGATGTTTTGGGTCTGGACCCTTCTTCAGAAACCC
>NC_063333.1:51818439-51855635 GCF_021869965.1 Rhincodon typus | reverse complement strand
TGCCTTGTAGTTGATGGTCAGGCTTTGGGGAGTCAGGAAGTGAGTTACTCACCACAGTATTCCTTGCCTCTGACTTGCTCTTGTAGTCACTGTGTTTATGTGGCGAGTCCAGTTGAGTTTCTGGTCAAGGATAACCCTCAGGATGTTGACAGTGGGGGATTCAGTGATGGTAACACCATCAAATGTCAAGGGGTGGTTGTTGGATTGTCTCTTAGTGGTGATGGTCATTGTCTTGCATTTGTGGGGCACAAATGTTGCTTGCCATTTGTTAGCCCAAGCCTGGACATTGTCCAGATCTTCTTACATTTGAACATGGACTGCTTCAGTATCTGAGGAGTTGCAAATGGTGCTGAACACTGTACAATCATCAGAAAACATTGCCTCTTCTGGCATTATGATAGATGAAAGGTCATTGATGAAGGAGCTGAAGATGGTTGGGCCTAGGACACCATCCTGAGGAACTCCAGCAGAGCTATCCTACAGCTGAGATGACCGACCTCCAACAACCATGACCATCTTCCTATGTGCCAGGTATGACTCCAACTAGTGGAGAGTTTGTCCTCCAATACCTATTAATGCCAGTTTTGCTAAGGTTCCTCAATGCCACACTCAATCGAATGCAGCCTTGATGTCAATGGCTATCACTCTCACTTCACCTCTGGTATTCAGCTCTTTTGTCCATGTTTGAACCAAGGCTGTAATGAGATCAGGAGCTGAGTGACCCCAAACTGGGCATCACTGAGCAGGTTATTGCTGAGCAGGTACTGCTTGATAACACTGTTGATGACACCTTCCATCACTTTACTGATGATCAAGGATAGACTGATGCGGTGGTAAATGGCCAGGTTGGATTTGTCCTGCTTTTTGTGTACAGGACATACTTGGGGAAATTTTCCACATTGTTGGGTAGATACCAGTGTTGTAACTGTGCTGGCAATGAACTTGGCTAGGGGAGGGGCAAGTTCTAGTGTATACATCTTCAGTACTATTGTCAGAATATTGTCAGGGCCCATAGCCTTTGCAGTATCCACTGCCTCCAATGGTTTCTTGATATCATGTGGAGTGAATCAAATTGACTGAAGACTGGTATCTGTGATAGAACAAAGAACAAAGAAAATTACAGCACAGGAACAGGCCCTTCGGCCCTCCAAGCCTGCGCCGATCCAGATCCTCTATCTAAACCTGTCGCCTATTTTCCAAGGATCTGTATCCCTCTGCTCCCTGCCCATTCATGTATCTGTCTAGATATATCTTAAATGATGCTATCGTGTCCACCTCCGCTGGCAACACCTTTCAGGCACCCACCACCCTCTGCGTAAAGAACTTTCCACGCATATCTCCCTTAAACTTTTCCCCTCTCACCTTGAAATCGTGACCCCTAGTAACTGAGTCCCCCACTCTGGTAAAAAGCTTCTTGCTATCCACCCTGTCTAGACCTCTCATGATTTTGTAGACCTCAATCAGGTCTCCCCTCAACCTCCGTCTTTCTAACATAAATAATCCTAATCTACTCAACCTCTCTTCATAGCTAGTGCCCTCCATACCAGGCAACATCCTGGTGAACCTCCTCTGCACCCTCTCCAAAGCATCCACATCCTTTTGGTAATGTGGCAACCAGAACTGTATGCAGTATTCCAAATGTGGTCGAACTAAAGTCCTATACAACTGTAACATGACCTGCCAACTCTTGTACTCAATACCCTGTCCGATGAATGAAAGCATGCCGTATGCCTTCTTGACCACTCTATCGACCTGTGTTGCCACCTTCAGAGTACAATGGACCTGAACACCCAGATCTCTCTGTGCATCAATTTTCCCCAGGGCTTTTCCATTTACCGTATAGTTCGCTCTTGAATTGGATCTTCCAAAATGCATCACCTCGCATTTGCCTGGATTGAACTCCATCTGCCATTTCTCCGCCCAACTCTCCAATCTATCTATATTCTGCTGCATTCTCCGACAGTCCCCTTCACTATCTGCTACTCCACCAATCTTAGTGTCATCTGCAAACTTGCTAATCAGACCATTTATACCTTCCTCCAGATCATTTATGTATATCACAAACAACAGTGGTCCCAACACGGATCCCTGTGGAACACCACTGGTCACAGTTCTCCATTTTGAGAAACTCCCTTCCACTACAACCCTTTGTCTCCTGTTGCCCAGCCAGTTCTCTATCCATCTAGCTAGTACACCCTGGACCCCATGCGACTTCACTTTCTCCATCAGCCTACCATGGGGAACCTTATCAAACGCCTTACTGAAGTCCATGTATATGACATCCACAGCCCTTCCCTCATCTATCAACTTTGTCACTTCCTCAAAGAATTCTATCAAGTTGGTAAGACATGACCTTCCCTGAACAAAACCATGCTGCCTATCACTAATAAGCCCATTTTCTTCCAAATGTAAATAGATCCTATCCCTCAGTATCTTCTCCAGCAGCTTCCCCACCACTGACATCAGGCTCACCGGTCTATAATTACCTCGATTATCCTTGCTACCCTTCTTAAACAAGGGGACAACATTAGCAATTCTCCAGTCCTCCGGGACCTCACCCGTACTCAAGGATGCTGCAAAGATATCTGTTAAGGCCCCAGCTATTTCCTCTCTCGCTTCCCTCAGTAACCTGGAATAGATCCTATCCGAACCTGGGGACTTGTCCACCCTAATGCCTTTTAGAATACCCAACACTTCCCCCCTCCTTATGCCGACTTGACCTAGAGTAATCAATGCTGGGGATCACTGGAGGAGGCTGAGATAGATCATCCAGCTGAAGGTTGCTACAAAAGCTTCAGCCTTATCTACCACCACAAGTGCTGGTGGGGCAGGACACATCCAGGGATGGTGATGATGGTGTCTGGGACATTGTCTGTAAGGTATGAGGTTTGTGAGTATGGCTATGTCAGAGTGGAGGAGATAGCCTCATGGTATAATCGCTGGACTGTTAATCAAGAGACCTAGGAATGTTCTGGGGATCTATGTTTGAATCTCACCATGACAGATGGTAGAATTTGAATCCAATAAAAATCTGGAATTAATAATCTAATGATGACCATTAATCCATTGCCAACAGTCAGAAAATCCCATCTGGGTGACTAATGCCCTTTACGGAAGGAAACTGCCATCCTTACCTGGTCTGGCCAATACATGACTCCAGATCCACAATGTGGTTGATTCTCAACTGACCTCAGGACATTTAGGGATGGGCAATAAATGCTGGCCTGGCCAGTGACCCCCACATCTGAAGAACGAATTTTTAAAAATTGTCAGGCAGTTACTTGACTAGTTTATGAGACAGCTCTCCCAATTTTGGGACTAGCCCCCAGATGTAAGTGAGGAGGACTTTGCAGGGTCGACAGGTCTGTTTCTGCCATTGTCTTTTCTGCTGCCTAGGTCAATGTCAGGTAATCCGTTCAGTTTCATTTCTTTAAGACTTTGTAGCGATTGATATAATACATTCTTCAAATAATGTGACTTATCATGGACTGGAAACTGGGTTTCACTCTGACTGGTCTTCATCTTAAGTCAGTGACACTCAGGCTCACATCTTTAAGTTAATGCTAGGGACTTTTAAACTATTGTTTCTGGGTATAGGGTCAGTAAAGCACAAAATTTCATCCTCATTATATCTGTAGCTTTAGAACGAGTGTTTGTAGTTATCACAAATGGGTAGTGACTGTTTACATTGGATGGAGCAATTAGGATTTTCATGGTTGGGCTTCTTAGCATCCTGTTAATGAGTTGCTCACACACTTGGATTGTTTTTAATGGAGGTTCAATTGACAACAATTGATGTAATTATGAATCACACAGTATCTAGTAATAACTTTTAAATTGCTTATTTTGTCACTGTGTTTTATATTACTTTACTTACCTTAGTGGCAGAAGCACTCAGCCTTACCTTTGCAGGTATTAAGAAATTCAGAATCAGTTTAATTTACTGGAATAAGATTTTCTATTTTCTGCTAAAGGTAACAATAAAGGTAACTATGACAGCAAGTGAACAGGCAGGAACCTGGCCTAGGCCATGAACTAGGTATGTATCCCTGAACATACAGCGTCCTTGCTGCAGTATTACAATGAGAGTTGGTGTAGCATGAGGCGCAGCATTGAAGTGCAGAAGTGTACTGTAAGTGAATTAGAGATATACCAGAGTACCGTTGGTATGTGGGCTTTGGTCATTTTGTGTGAAGAGGTTTTAATAATTAACTAGTCAGTCTTTCTGGTGCCATGATCTTCTTGAAGAAAGATTTTAAAAGGACATGAGCGGCAACATTTTTTACAGAGAGAGTGGTTTGTGTGTAAAATGAACTTCCAATAGAAGTGGTGGATACAGGTACAATTACAACATTTCAAAGACATTTGGATAAGTACATTAATAAGAATTGTTTGGAGGGATATGGACTAAGTACAGGCAAGTGGGACTAGTTTAGTTTGGGATTATGGTCAGCAGGGACTGATTGGACTGAAGGGTCTGTATCCATGCTATATGACTCTATGATTCAATGAAGGAGAAGAACAGCAGTAAACCTGTGCAAATGAAGCAGGGATGATGTCAGAAAAAAAAACTTTTTACATAGACGATACTTAAAATATGGAATGCACTGCCTGGAAATGTCATGGAGACATTCAAGAGGACATTGGATGATTATTTGGATAGAAATGGTGTTCAGGAATGTGAGGAAAAAGCAGGAGGTTGGCGCTAGGGATTAGAAGGATGGGCCGAATGGATTTGCTCTGACCAATAACAGTTCTGTGATTCTGGCTTCCTGGAGAATTGAATGTTTTCTTAAAGGACACTATAAAATATATCTGTTCAGTACATTTTCATTTCAGCCAAAAGAAAAAGGCAAATGTTCTGTTTCGTAGTTTAAAGTACAAATTGCAGAAAAATATAATAATTATTCAATAGTGCTTTTGCTATAGTAATTGTCTCAAAGTGCAAAATATTAATGTTATCCTTTGTTAAATTTCTTTTAAAATGTTACCAGTCTCCATATAACAAACTATTCTACAGTAGTGTTTGATCTTGTCTTGAATTTTAATTTAAATTAGTTCTGTGGCATGTTTAATAGCTTTTTTGCGCCTCATTTCTGATGCTGTTGTTCATCCATTTCAATCAAATGTTCAGGTACGCGATGTTGTACCTTTTGTCAGTGAATAGCTCTTTAAATTGATCGTACTCAGGCATTTCTCTCTTCCATTCCCTACTCTCCCCACTCCCTTGAAGCCTCAAGAGCAACCAAAGGATCTGGATGTTATTGAAATGAGATACAGTAGCAACCTTTGGATCTGGAACAATGCCACTGTTTCTTTCCAGTGTTGGAAGCAGCAAGTTGGTCACACTGTTTGCCCAGGCTAACTAAATTGAAGCCAATAATCTGAGACTGGAAATTTGAGTCCTGTATCCCTTTGACAGGCACAACACAAGCAAATATATTTGTGCATGAGACAGAGTTGAGCTCACTTGTTGTTCTCTGAGGTGGAATTTTACTGACCCCAGGATAACAGGTTCACAAGTGGGTGGGCTGGATAAATGACAGGGAATTGTATTGAAGAAGAAGCCTGAGTTGTCCCTGTTTCTTCTGATCCTTCCTGGAGGGGGTCAGGCTGCACTTGGTGGCATGGGGGCTACTGATCTTCTAAACAAAGTAATTACCCAATCTTTTAAATTTTACAGGGAAGCACACACGATTCAGAATCTCATCAATTATATCGGGATGAGAGTTCAGCAGCAGTTCAGGGTTGGCTTGGAGCTGAATTTATTTTGAGTAGCAGTGTTGCAATGTAAAGAGAGTGAGAAGCAGAAAGGTTTTTGTGAAAAAAGCTAGAGTTCTTGCAAAGTGGACACGTCCATCTGGGGCATAATTCTGAAAAGGTCCCTCTGAGGTGCAGTTCATGCATTCAGAGTTAGAAGTTGGTAGGTCTTGAGGTGAGAGTATTTCAGTGAACAATAGGTCTCACGAAGTCGGGTTTCCGAGTCTCTTCGGGAAGGAGGTGAATGAAAAATATAGAAGGTGCAGCCAAAGGGAATGCGTCTGCAATACCCAGAGGAGCAGTAAACTGCTGAGGGTGAAAGGAGGGTCCAGAAGACACACAAATAGACTTATGGCTGTGAAGGATGCTACCTAGGTGAAAGGGTTTACTGACAAAGGCTTTGGTTCTTGAAGTTGTCAACAAATCATTATTGACAAAACAGCGCCTGTCCAAGGAGGCAGTCACAGAGCTGTGAGCTGCACTGAAGGTGAATCTGAGCTTGATGGAATATGGTGCCTCCTGGTGGTGAAGGGCACTTCAGCATTTGACCTTCACACTTCAGGATTATTCCAGTGATCCCATGGAGGATATCTGTAGGCTATTTCAGTCTGCAGCCCATCATCACATTAAGTTGTTCACACAAGGTTGGTCAATTCATACACTTGCACTCCAATCAGACCAAGAGCGATGATAAATTTGGGATGATTGCTGAATTCCCTTAGCTGCATTGGGAAATCAACTGTTAAAGCCTCCATAAAGCAGCTGTAAGGGTTTCCACTCACCAATGTTCAACTGTGCTCAACGCAAACAGGTTCTTCAATTGTGTGTAAGTCTTCCAGGTAGCGGTCACGTCTCTGACATTCTGTGATAATACTGAATGCCCCAGCATTTTGGGACATCGAAGTGCTTTCTTGGATGAAGACTGATCGACAAGGTCTGTGCAAAGAAGACATTACTCTGCAGAGCCCCAGTACAGGGACAATGCGTACCCATAACTGTTGTCATAAAATGACAAGGACCATAGATGAAAATGCAATGACTGACTAAGTGACTGGGGAAGTTAAATCAAAGCCTCACCAAAGGTCTCACATATCATGTGGTGTGCTACTCTGTGCAAAACCTGGTTTGCATGAGGATTGAAGCTGTGGAGAGTGACGTCCTCCTTGCACACACTGCCACTAATAAAAAGGAAGATTCACTGGGCTGTGTGCACCAGACAGGGAATGCTAATTTGCCTGAAGACTGCTGTTGGCATGCCAAGGAGGTAAGTGCGGAGACAATGGCATAATGCTAATATCACTCAACTAGTAATCCCAGGCGAGAATCTCTAACGAGATGGGTTCAACTCCCACCATTGCTGCTGGTGGTATTTCAATTCAAATGAATGAAAATCTGGAAATGAAAGCTGGTCTCAGTAATGGTGACCATGAAACCATTGTTGTTTGTTGTGAAAATCCCTCTGGTTCACTAATGCCCCTTAGTGAAGAAATTTGCCACAGTTACCTGCTCTGGCCTCCAGTTGTGACTCCAGATTCGCACCAATATGGTGTAATAAACAAGTTCAAAGGCAACTAGAGATGAGCAAGAAATGCTGGCTTTGGCAGCAAGATCTACATCCCATAAAAGAATTTTAAAAATGCATCATTCATACAGGCACATTTTTCCTCAGGCGCCCATGCCAATGATTGTTTATTCACCTGCATATAACTTTGTTGGTTTCTTCTTGAATGCATTTACCAATTCAGTTGGCTCATTGGTATAAAGGCATCTTACATTTTACATCCCGAGACAGTCTAGAACTTTGTTTTGCAGGTTCACTGGAATGATGTCTCCTCAAATCATGGCTGTTCCTCAGCAACTGTAAATATTTTTACTGCCGTTGAGTGGGCCTCCTCTTCAGAGTGACTCATGTGGCTTGGTCCCATGTTTTGTTTTATAATGCTCCTGTAAAAGATATTGGGTATTTTTTAAACATTAAAGAAACTATTAGTAGGACATAGAGCAGTTCAGCACAGGAACAGACATCGGCCCAACAAATCCCTTCTGCCTGCCCTTGGTCCATATCTCTCCATTCCTTGCACGCTCATGTGCTTATCTAAAAGTCCCTTAATCATCCTCAATGTATCTGCATCCACCATCATGTGCGGCAGTGCATTCCAGACTGTGTAAAAAGCTTGCCCCTCACATCTCCTTTGAACTTTCCCCCTCTCACCTTAAATGCATGCCCCCTAGTATTACACATTTCAACTCTGGGAAAAGAATTCTGACTGTCAACTCTATCTATGCATCTCATAATTTTATAGACTTCTATCCAGTCTCCCCTCAGCCTCTGCTGCTCTAGAGAAAACAGCACAAATTTTTCTAGCCTCCCCTTATAGCTCATACCCTCTAATCCAGGCAGCATCCTGGTAAACCTCTTCTGCACCATCTCCATAGCCTCCACATCCTTCCTGTAATGTGGCGACCAGAATTGAATGCAATACTCTAAGTGTGGCCCAACCGAAGTCTTATAAAGCTGCAACATTTCATCCTGACTCTTGGACTCAATTCCCTGACCGATAAAGGCAAGCATGCCGTATGCCTTCTCTACCACCCTGTCTATTTGTGTGGCACTTTCAGGGAGCTATGGACTTGAACCCCAAGATCCCTCTGTGCATTGTGTTGTTGTTGAATTGACTGCATGTTAAGAACATGGAACATAGAACAGTACAGCACAGTACAGGCCCTTCAGCCCACGATGTTGTGCCGACCTATTATCCTACTAAGATCAATCTACCCTGCATACCCTACATTTTACTATCCTCCATGTGCCTATCCAAGAGTCGCTTAAATGTCCCTAATAGATCTGACTCCACTACCACTGCCGGCAGCGCATTCCACACGTCCACCACTCTCTGAGTGAAGAACCTACCTCAGTCATCTCCCTTATACCTCCTTCCAATCACCTTAAAATTATGCCCCTTCATAATAGTCATTTCTGCCCTGGGGAAAAAACCTCTGACTATCCACTCTATACCTCATCGTCTTGTAACCCCCTATCAAGTCACCTGTCATCCTTCTTCACTCCAATGGAAAAAGCCCTCGCTCCCTCAACCTTTCCTCATAAGACTTGTCCTCCAGTCCAGGCAGCATCCTGGTAAATCTCCTCTGCACCCTCTCTAAAGCTCCCACATCTTTCCCATAATGAGGTGACCAGAACTGAACACAATATTCCAAGTGTGGTCTAACCAGAGTTTTATAGAGCTGCAGCATAACCTCGTGGCCCTTAAACTCAATTCCCCTGCCAATGAAAGCCAACACACCATACGCCTTCTTTCCACCCTATCAACCCTATTAAATTCTTCTTATCACAAACAATTCAACAACCCTGCAGCTTGCTTTCACTGCATTTTTGCATGTGTCCTTGTGTTTCCTGGACCCACATGGATGGCTCATATGCTGCAGTCCTGACAAACAGCAGCCTGAGGTAGAAGGGTCTAGGCCCAAAACGTCAGCCTTCCTGCTCCTCTGATGCTGCTTGGCCTGCTGTGTTCATCCAGCTCTACACCTTGTTATCTCTGATGTAGAAAGACAGCAGTTTTGGTCATTGTATTGGGGGCTGGATCTCTTTCTTCACAAAGTGGCTGGTCTAATGGCTGTTATTGCATTCTGGAAGCCCTGACAGGCAATTGCACAGCAATAGAATAGCAGCTCTGAAAGCAACTAAATATGAATGCATAATGTGTGAACCAGATAGTTAGCATATGGACCAGCGAAATGCCAACAGCATGCATTTCAGTCCCTGTTCTAGCTGTGCTTGGCTCAAGGTCTGCTTCCTCACCTTGATCTATAGTTTTAAAGAAAAAACAGCACTTTGCTGCTGTTAGAGAAATAATTGCCAAGGACCTGCCTTCAGACAGAGAACTCAAGAAGGTGAAAGTGCCATCTAAGCTGCCCACAACTGCCCTTGGGTAATAGTCTCCACTTCTATAGAGGACAGTGGCCAACACCATTTCCTTAACCATCAGGGAGGAGGGGGACTCTCGCAGACTCCAGTGAAGCTTCAATAAATTTCATTGATACCTACTGCATGATTTTCCCCAATTAAAGACTGTAGATTGTAGAATCATATCTGATCTTCATTGCAAATTTCATATCCTGCATAGTGTTATAAATCTCCTCAAAATGTTTTCACTTTTAACTGAAGTCGCCGTAAGATTATGACTCTGAAACCAGGGGTAGCCTTTCCACTTGAATATCCTTTTTCTTCTCTTATTTATTCCTCATTTTCCTGATTTGATTATGCTCTGAGAATTACCCAGTGCTATCTTATAGAACATAGAACTGTACAGCACTGTACAGGCCCTTCGGCCCATGATGTTGTGCTGAACTTTTAACCTAAACCCAAGGTCTATCTAACCTCCACCCCTACCTTATACTAGCATCTATAGGCCTATCTAATAGCCGCTTAAATGCCCCCAATGAGGCCGACTTCACTACCCTTTCCAGCAATGCATTCCATGCCTCTGCCACTCTCTGAGTAAAGAACCTACCTCTGATGTCTCCCCTATATCTACCTACTCTCACTTTAAGACTATGCCCCCTCGTAATAGCTACCTCCACCCTAGGAAAAAGTCTCTGGGTGTGCACTCTATCTATACCTCTGATCACTTTGTACACCTGTATCAAGTCACCTCTCATCCTTCGTCGTTCTAAAGAGAAAAGCCCTAGCTCTCTCAACCTTTCCTCGTAAGACCTTCCCTCCATTCCAGGCAACATCCTGGTAAATCTCCTTTGCACCTTTTCCAGTGCTTCCACATCTTTCCCGTAATGAGGTGAACAGAACTGGACACAATACTCCAGATGTGGCCGAACCATGGTTTTGTATAGCTGGAGCATAACTTCACGGCTCTTGAACTCAATCCCTCTATTAATGAAAGCTAACGTACCATACGCCTTCTTAACAACTCTATCCACCTGGGTGGCAGCTTTCAGGGAACTGTGGACATGAACCCCCAAGATCCCTCTGCTCCTCCACACTGCCAAGAATCTTTCCGTTAACCCTGTATTCTGCTTTCAAGTTTGTCCTTCCAAAATGAATCACCTCACACTTTTCAGGGTTAAACTCCATCTGCCACTTTTCAGCCCAGCTCTGCATCCTATCGATGTCCCTTTGTAACCTAGAATAGCCCTCCGCACTGTCCACAACGTGACGCACCTTTGTATCATCCGTGAACTTACCAATCCACCCTTCCACTCCTACATTCAAATCATTTACAAAAATCACAAATAGAAGAGGACCCAGAACAGATCCTTGTGGTACACCACTCGTAACTGAGCACCATGTTGAATATTTTCCGTCCATTACCACCCTTTGTCTTTTAAGGGTCAGCCAATTCTGAATCCAATCTGCCACATTTCCCTCTATCCCATGCCTCCTTAATTTCTGCATAAGCCTACCATGGGGAACCTTATCAAACACCTTACTTAAATCCATGTAAACCACATCCACAGCTCTACCTTCATCCACGTGTTTGGTCACCTCTTCAAAGAATTCAATAAGGTTTGTGAGGCATGATCTACCCCTCACAAATCTATGCTGACTATCACAAATCAAACTGTGCCTATCCAAGTGATCATAAATCCTATCTCTCAGACCCCTTTCCAATAATTTGCCCACCACTGAAGTAAGACTAACTGGCCTGTAATTTCCAGGGTTATCCCTATTCCCTTTTTGGAACAAGGAAATGACGTTTGCCTCTCTCCAATCTTCCAGCACTATACCCATGGACAGTGAGGACAAAAAGATCGTAGCCAAAGGCTCTGCGATCTCTTCCCTTGCTTCCCATAGAATTCCTAGATAAATCCCATCAGGCCCGGGGGACTTATCTATCTTCAAGTTCCTCAAAATTCCTAGTACATCTTCCTTACTAACATCCACCTCCTCTGGCCTACCAGCCTGTTTCACACTGTCCTCCCCTACGACTAGGTCCCTCTCAGTTGTGAATACCGAAGAAAAGTATTCCTTAAGGACCTCTCCTATCTCTTTAGGCTCCGTGCACAAATTCCCTTTACAATCTTTGATTGGCCCTACCCTTTCTCTGGTCATTCTCTTATTCCTCATGTACATGTAAAAAGCCTTGGAGTTTTCCTTGATCCTATCTGCCAAGGTTTTCTCATGCCCCCTTATAGCTCTCCTAAGCCCTTTCTTCAGCTCCTTCTTGGCTAACTTGTATCCCTCTAGAGTCTTTTCCGTTCCTTGTTTCCTAAACCTTATGTAAGCATCCTTCCTCCTCTTAACCAGTTATTCGACCTCTCTTGAGAACCAAGGCTCCCTCACTCGACCGCATCTTCCCTGCCTGCTAGGGACAAACATATCGAGCACATGCAGTATGCATTCCTTAAACAATCTCCATTTTTTCTATAGTGCTCTTCCCTGAAAGCATCTGTTCCCATTTTATGTTACCCAGTTCTTGTCTAACAGAATTATAATTACCTTTCCCCCAACTATAAACCTTACCCTGCTGTATGTACCTATCCTTTTCCATGACTATTGTAAAAGTAACAGAGTTATCATTGATACTGCCAAAATGCTCTCCAACAGGTCTAACACTTGGCCCGGTTCATTGCCAAGCACCAAATCCAAAGTGGCCTCTCCTCGTGTTGATCTATCTACATACTGTGTCAGGAATCCTTCCTGAACGTACTGGACAAAATCCGCTCCATCTGAACTATTACAAGTAAAAAGTTTCCAATCAATATTTGGAAAGTTGAAGTCACCCGTGACTACAACCCTGTGACTTCTGCACCTTTCCAGTATCTGCCTCCCAATCCGCTCCTCCGCTTCTCTGCAAATATTAGGGGGTCTGTAAAAAAACCCCAACAAAGTGACTGCTCCTTTCTTGTTCCTGACCTCAACCCAAACTGACTCTGTCAACATATCATTCTCGAACTGGCTTTCAATAGCTGCTATACTAGCCCTGACTAGCAATGCCACTCCCCTGCCTCTTTTTCCTCCCTCCCTATTTCTTTTAAAGCATCTAAATCCTGGAACTTCCAACAACCATTCCTGTCCCTGAGTTACCCAAGTTTCTGTAATGGCCACAACATCGTAGTTCCAAGTTCTGACCCATGCTCTAAGTTCATCCGCTTTATTTCCGATACTTCTAGCATTGAAGTATACACACCTCAAACCATCCCTGTGTCCACAATTACGCTCCATCAGCCACATTTCTTTATAAACAACCTCACTCCCTGTTGTGTCTGTTGGAAGGCTGAATACCTCATCCTCTGAATTACAAATCCGATTCCCCACCCCCTGCCAATCTGGTTTAAACCATCACGTATAGCTCGAGCAAACCTCCCTCTCAGGATATTTGTGCCCTTCCGGTTCAGGTGCAACCCGTCCTTACTGTACAGGTCCCACCTTCTCCAGAATGTGCTCTAATTATCCACATAATGGAAGCCCTCCCTCCTACACCAGCCCTGTAGCCATGTGTTTAGCTGCACTCTCCCTATTTCTTACCTCGTTATCACGTGGCACTGGTAGTAATCCAGAGATAACTACCCTGTTTGTCCTGGACTTCAGCTTCCAACCTAACTCCCTGTACTCGTTTTTCACATTCTCAGTCGTTTTTCTACCTATGTCATTGGTACCAATGTGTACCATGACTGCTGTTTGCTCACCCTCCCCCTTAAGGATCTTGAAGATACGATCCGAGACGTCACGGATCCTGGCACCCAGGAGGCAACATACCATCTGTTCGTCTCGTTCGCATCCACAGAACCGCCTGTCTGTGCCTCTTACTATTGAATCCCCCACTACAATTGCTCTCCTATTCTCTCCCCTTCCCTTCTGTGCCATAGGGCCAGGCTCAGTGCCAGAGACCTGTCCGCTATGGCCTTCCCCTGGTAGGTCGTTCCCCACAACAGTATCCAAAATGGTAAACTTATTATTGAGGGGAACGGCCACAGGGGATCCCTGCACTGTTTGCCTATTCCCTTTCTCCTTCCTGACAGTCACCCAGCTACCTTTTTCCTGAACCTTGGGTGTGACCACCTCCTTATAACTCCTTTCACATTCTCATTCATAGTAACTAATTGATGATCTGAATGACCTTCTAAGCTGTAAAACATCATGATTCTATGATTACTTGTTCATCCATCGATTGTGAAGATTACTGAGCATGTTATACACAACTGTCTTGAGTTGACGATTTAAGGTAATTGCTGGTTATTACCTTACTGCTCTGCCTAGTTCCAGTTTTTACCCAAATTGTTTTAGCTATTTTCTTTCCTGGAGTGATACTGTAAAAGTGTCTTCTTACAAAATTGTATCATATTGCTCTAGCATTTATAAGTGCATTGTAAAATATACTTTTAGCTTGTGATTCTCACAAAGCCAATTACTTTGCAAATGAAATATTCTTATGGTTTCAATAATTTATTCCTAAATTCCCTGTCACAGCTAAAAGCCATTTAAACTCATCTTCAAACATTATCTTATCTTTATTTCAAACTTCTACTGTGTTTAACTATTCAGTTTGGCAATTTTTCCTATTCATTTCTGCTTAATAACGACCATTTCTACAGCTGTTTCCATTATTCCAATGGATGTTAAACATTCCATGTTAAGGATGTTAACAAACTAAAAGAAGTTTTCCCTGTAATTTGGCAGACATTCTTACCTCAACATGTGCCACCTAAAATCAGATAAACTGGTTATCTATCTTGCTGCTCTTTGTCAGACATGTTTTCGCACAAAATTGCTGTCATGATCGTAGCATAAAAGATAGATGCTACTATTATTGCAAAGTCCACAGGCCAGCAAGCTTGGGAGATCCTGACGCAGAACAAACTACTCTTACCAACCCATTACCTCAACTCATCCTCTTGGGTCCTTGTAGATTCTTCATCAATTTAGTGTCAGTTCACATCTCCCATGTGCGATCTTTTACTCTTAACACCTACCAGATCAACTCATGCAGTATCTAAAATGAGGATAGTTTACGACTGAAGCTGAAATTAAATAACGTTTTCAAGAGTCTCATGAACCTCCAAGTCTTAAAAATAGATACTCATTGTTAAAAATCCATTCACTACAGTTAACTTCTTTTAATCCCTTAAAAACACAATGGTTTGAATTCATTGCCCTACTTTAAAGAATTTATAATGACTTGGGAAATCAATCAAACTGTGTTCAGACTAACACCCTGCTGTGATAATGAAAGATTGTGAAATCAGTCATGCAATACTAATCTAGTAATTGTGGTCCTCAATCTTACCTCAACTGCAGCAGTTCAAGAAGGCAGCTCACCACCATCTTCTCAGGGGCAACTACGCATGGGCAATAAAGGCTGGCCAGCCAGCAATATCCATGTTCCACAACTGAATTTAAAAACAAGTATAAAATAGAAAACAATAATTTACTTTGGGACGGTATTTTCAAATATTTGAAGGACAAGAGATGTAAATGTTTGGCAGCTCTCCTGGTTGCTGCCTTGACAATTTTTGAGGCAGCCATCATCCAATGATCCTGACAATTTCATTGAATTTATCCACTTTCTATACGCATTGACTACGTTTAACAATCCCAAAGGACACCTTACCTCTCCCAATGGTCATATAGCCTCTCCCAAGGTTGCTCTGGTGCCCTATGAAAAGGATCCCCACCCATCCAAAGAATGTCAGCAGCTTTATAGCATTGGCTTATGAGGTCTAAATTTCACAAGTCATGCTTGCACCAGGGAGAAGTGCTTCTGGAACCAAGCCTCTGCTGCCTTTTTTTTTTAACAGCAGACCGTGTAGAAATTCAGGCCTCAATGTTTATGTGATAGAGGTCTTCCAGGTGCATGCCGATTTAGCTCCCTGAAGGAAGTTAGCTTAAAATTTTTATTTAGTATACACCAGCTAAATGTAATTCAGAGAATTATTCACTTTTTCACAATTTCTTGATCATGCACAAGCATAAACACATGAACATGAAGGACAGGTAAAGACCAATTGGTCCAACGAACCTGTCCCATATTAGCAGAGTGTACCTCATGTGTCCCATCTCCCCTATTCACTCTCTTTAGTTTTGTTTGATTAGTGCAGTGCTAAGAATAAAATGGTAACATAGGGCTGAATCTTACCATTTTTTTGCCAAAGTATCATTTTTTTGTCAAGTTTCATGAAGTGTTTCTCCCCATGAAGCCTAGCAAGTGTTCTCACACAGTCTTCTCAAACTTGCCTGATTAAGTACTTTGTCCATTGCGGGCTTCTGCTACTCACCATGACCTGAAGTTCTCTGCACTGCCCAGATATCCTGGGATAGACCATTATCTCTGGAGCCAGTGCCTGCTGTCTTTAAAAGGCTATGGTGAACCTGGCCTAGCACTGGCATTCTGAAGTTGCACTCCACAGTTTATTTAGCTTGTCCCAAACATTGGGAACTTGGTGACGTGCTCTGTGTAAAGGGATCTAGATATCCTGGTGGATTCAGGGAGAGTCGTGTTCTTCACAGGACTGCCAGGGGATGCCACACCATCATACCCTGCCAGACTGGATTAAGATTGCCACCCAGGTCAGTGGAGGAACATGCAACAATGATGTAAGAAGGTTAATGACCTTCTAAGGTCATCCAGGCAGAGTGCCACAATCTTCTGTTTGCTAACAAATGCTCGCTCTAACTCTGCTACTGCACCCACCTCACATGAAGGTCCATGGTTAACCACTCTCAATATTGCATGCAACATATTGCCTAAATGGCTCTGCCCTACCCCAACCTCCTCAACTAATAACCATTCCAGCTATCTGCACTTCCTACACATTCATGTGGGATACCTCACCACATTACCCCATCTGCACTAGCACTAAGAACTGTGCCACCCACATTCTTCTCATTGCTTTCCCCTTCTCTCATTCCAGGAGAAAACAACTCACAACAAGTCCAGAATAGGTGGGTGGATGTGTCTAACATTCTGCTCCTCACCCACAATGAGGAGACGATCTTGTCTCATGGGAGAAGACCAGACCCAGTCATATGGAGATGCTGAAACCATGTTCCAGCAACCAAGGAAGAAGTATGGATTTTTTTTAATGCTACTGCCCCATTATGCAAAATGTATGTTTCATCTTAACGTGCAGCATCTTCTGCCCCTTGGTCATTCCATTTTCTCTTTTGTGGCTTGAGGTTTGAAATGTGAAGTTCACTGTCACAACATTCGAGAGGTCTGCCCAACGAGAGTTTGACAACTCCACCTCTGAGGAAGAAAGCATGGATGTCTCAGAGAAAACACCAACAAGATTGCCCCCGGACCCTCCAACAGCTGTGATACTGAGTGGGTGTTTTGTCTCAATTTGAGGTGGAAGCACCTGCTGGTAAACACTTCACAGTCTTGTCTCCATTGCTGGCTGAGAGAGAAATGTCTCAGGTAGCTGGCACTTGGTGGACTGTGGGAATCAGGAACCTACTTGGTCCAGGCAGGAGAGGATCCCAAGGTGGGGCAACTTAGAGACTTTGTCAAAATGCACAAGCATTTGCGTACCTCCCCCTACTCCCAGCCCCAGCCATGTAAGGTTGACAAGCCAGATTCAAAGGTTCATTATCTGCCCATGTTGAAACCAGTGTTGATGATAAACGACCCTACCTCCAGCATGAGCTTTCTCCCTGCCAAGCTGTACTGTATCCCATACTCACCTATTATCCTTCAGTAATGCCATTCCCCCTGCATCCTGGCAATTTGCCTGCAATCCCCAAAATTACATTCTTCAGCTTCCCTCCTACAGCAATGACCACTGATAAAACACCACTCCCCTTGATCTTTAATGAACAGTCTCCCCAGACTACCCATGGCCCAGTTTCTTGAGCATTCTTGCCGGATACCCCTGATTGACTACTGATCAATCCCTGATTGAAATCTGTACTCCTCACTGACTGTTCCTATGACTCCCTAGACAGGTGTGCTGGACCCATTGGGTCTCATTCCTTGGACTGGAGATGTATGTACCCCTTGGTAATGATTGTTCTGACCAGATCACCTGACCATGCTCAAGCCTGATATCATTGCCATTGATTAACTGTTTCAGGACCCACTGAGTGACAGGAGACTCCTGGATTTCAGGCTGGAACTACTACTCTCCAGAGACTTTGAGACATGGCCGTTTGCTTCCAGCATATGCAGTGACTTTGGAGTATATGTTGCTGGTACTCAGTGTAGGTGTGAGACTGCCATTCTGGTGAGCTGTGCAGCAAAATTCCAGCATCTGCAGTCTTTACTGTCTCCAAGTCGCTGTTGATTTCCCTGCTCCTCTGATGCAGTCTGACCTGCTGTGCTTTTCCAACTCCACATTTATTGACTCTAGCTTTAGCATCTGCAGTCCTTACTTTCTCCAAGATTGCTACCCCCTTGATTATGATTGCTGACAAGCATGGCAAGTGGCCTAGTTTTGTGGCTGCACTGAGAAGCAGGGTAATGCAACAGCTCTGTGAGCCTTTAGGCACTGGTTAAGGGTAAAAACGCTAAAAGACAGGGGGAGGTAAGGACATTGTGAGCATCCAGGTAAGTGCTTTGAGAGCGAAGAGAGCAAGCGAGCATGCCTGAAATGCAGCCTGGCCCAATCAAAGAGCTGGGTGTCTGTCCCAGCGTGTCAACTTTCCTTGTAGCAACATTGCAATGATATTTGCCAGTGTGCCCCAAAGTGCCACCTTACAGCGCATCAGTATTGTAAGTCTAGCAAAGATTCACCATGACAGTGTGTAGAAGCTGGCGTGTTAGATGCCAGTGTCTGTGGACATGAGGCACATGAGGCAAGGAAGAAGCCTATTATAGGGATTATTTCTTCTTATCACTCTCATTGACATCGGACCTCACTTCATTAATATACAGGTTCCAATTTACCACACACCAGACAGAGACACAGCTAAGAATTCCTGACATATAATTCAGAGCAGGTACCTAGCAACTGCATAAGGCACATGTGGCCACTGCTGTACAGGGTACAGTGAAATGTTCATGCGATGTGTCCAAGCTGTTTGTCTGGAGGAGGATTTGGTATGCTGGAGTTGCCAGGTCCCCCTGCTCTGACTTGCATGTCAGGAATTCTTAGCTCAATTTCTATCTGATGTGTGGTAAAATAGGAACCTGTATATTGATGAGGTGAGGTCCAATGTCAATGAGAATAATGAGAAACAATAATAGGCTTCCCCTTGATGAGAATTTTTCTCAGTATCTGTTGGAAAACGTGACACGTTACTCCTAATGACAAGAAGAGCTTCATTGGATTTCTCATATGATTATACCATATTTCTTAACACCGTCTCCGTTGTTCAGGGCCTTACAAAGTTCCACACATAGCTTTTAATTATTGAATGAAGAAAATGCATTAATATGAGGCTGTAACATGTATCAATCAGTATTCTTGTATCGATACACACCTGAAAAGTTAACTTGTTTCTGTCTCTGCACAGCTTTTTCTCATTATTATTTCATGGGATATGGACACCATTGCTGAGGTCAGCATTTGTTGCCCATCCCTGTATGCTCTTGAAATGACTGTCTTGTCAGGCCATTTCAGAAACAGTTAGGATTGAATCACATTGCCGTGAGTTGGAGTCATACCTAGACCAGACCATGGAAAGATGTCAG
Source organism: Rhincodon typus (assembly GCF_021869965.1). Lineage (NCBI taxonomy): Eukaryota > Metazoa > Chordata > Chondrichthyes > Orectolobiformes > Rhincodontidae > Rhincodon > Rhincodon typus. Next base: position 51,836,268 of record NC_063333.1, on the reverse strand, counting down.
ATATCCTCCCTGAACCAGCAGTAATGAACTGGATACTTTTTTTTAATGATAATTGTTGACAGTTTGATTGTCACCCTTAAGGAAAATAATTTTCACCTCCAAATTTATTAACTAAATTTCAGTTTCATATCTTTGTGTTAGGATTTGAGCCCACCTTAGCCAGAGCCTCCGACCTCATTATTGCTATGTCACTATCTCCATGCTGATTTTTTCTAGCATTTTCTGTTTATTTCAGATTTCCAGCCTCTATAGTATTCTGCTTTTTGATGAGTATTCTTGTATGTTACCTTCTATCCTACTTTTGTTCACACCTGTGTGTAAATGAAGAGAGATAAGATATCATTGACATTACTGGTACATAGTAATCTCTGGAACGGAACTGTTCCATTGCAATGTTCCCTTCTTTAGAGGAGGTATCACATAATGAAATTGTAACTCATACTTTTCAATATTTACTGAAACACACATTTATTTCTGTGTCTAATACTCTGAATAGAATAAATGGATAGATTATAATGTTACCCAAGATACCCAAGCAGTTTAATATTTACATTAAGTTCCATTAATCAAGAATAATAGTTTAGAAATGACATTAACATTATGTTGGTATTCAAGACTTTGGAAATATCATAGCAGGATATTTAATTTAAAATATTATAATCTGTTTTTGTGAATGCCTTTCATGCAGGATTCTGATTAAGTGAAAATTATATTTCAACTTCAACATCCTTTTTCTTGCATGTCGCAACGATGGATGGGAGCTCTGTGAAATAGAACAATTTTCCATTTTATCACCCAGTCAATGCTGAGCGCTCCCATGTCAGATATTTGGTGGACTGTATGTAATGTAAAACTCCTTTTGTTTTCCCTGAGCTTCAGAGAAACAATTCTCACTGCCACTGTGTAAATTTTCTTTGGTTCACACCATTTCCTTCAGTGGTTGTTGCAAATGCAACTGACAAATTATCTTCAGTTCCAAATGATGGAAATATATTGTGCTGTTGTTCATGTATAGCTAGCTTGAGAGCACCCATTATCTGACTATATTCCAATGTTCAATTTTTTTCTCTCAGTGACTGAAATTGAATTTGTATTCCCAAGCCCAATTCTCATTTTGTGAGATTGGTGTGGTTTTAAATAAGTTAAAATCTTAGCCTGTTTCTCAGATGTGAAAGCATAATGCTACAACCTGCCACAGCATCCAATGATTATTACTTTCTATAAATGGGTAAAGACATAAGGTATCAGGCGCCCCAATGAAGATTTCTTTTGCAGGGATCATGAATTAAACAAACAAAGCCCTTACAGCAGCACATTCTGGAACCAACCAGATTTGGTATTGTGTAACGGGACATTTCTGTGTAAAATGAATTAATGACCTCAGAATAAAAGCACTTCTAGGTAGTAGTGATCATAACATATTGAATTTTGTAACCAGTTTGAAAGGGAGAAGAGCCGGTTTAAAACTAGTACTTTATACTTAAATAAGGCAACTATGTAGCAAAAAAACTGAACTAGCTGAAGTGAAATGGGAAATTAGGCTGGAGATAAATCAGTTGAGAAGCAGTGGCAGACATTTAATGGGATATTTCTGAATATTCAGTGTAGGTATATTCCTGCTATAAAGAACAATTCCAAGGGCAGGACCTGTCATCCGTGCTAAATTAACGATGTTAAGTAATGCATTGAAGTTAAGGATAAAGGATGTAATTGCACAAGTATAATTGTAAGTCAGAAAACAATCCAAATTACAAAGAATGACTAAGAATAACTGAAAGGTTGGTTAGGATAAAAAAAAAATTAAAGCACGAGAGAAAGCTAGCTAGTAATTTAAAAATAGATAGCAAGAATTTCTATAGATATCTAAGGAAAATGGGAAATAAAGTCGGTTGATCTTCTAGAGAGTAAAAATGGGGAATTAATGGTATATAATAAAGAAATGGTTGATGTAATGAATGAATATTTTGTTTCTCTTTTCACTATAAAGGATACACAAGATATTCCAGTGATATCAGTAAATCAGGAGGTTGAAAAAAGAGAGGAACTAAATGAAATTATATTCACCAGGGAAATGGTACCAGAGTTGTAGGTTGAAGTTGATGAATTTCAACATATGGTCTTAAAAGAGATGCCTAATAGAGCAATAAATGGTAATGAGGTAATAATTAACAAGCTGTTAATTTTCCAAAAATTTTTAGATTCGAGAAAAGCCCCATCAGAGTAGAAAGCAGTAAATATAACCCCTCTACTTAAGAAGGGAAAGAAACATAAAATTTTAAGTCAGTTAACTTTATGTTTGTCATGTGGAAGTGTTATATTTGATCTTCAAGTGGGTTTTAAGTGGCTACTCAGAAAACCTAAAAGTAATCAGGAAGGATCATCATGATTTTCTAAAAGGGTGATAGCGTTTAACCAATTTATTGGAGTTCTTTGAAGAAATAACATGTACTGTCAGTGTAGAACAGCCCATTAATGTACTCTACTTGGATTTCCAGAAGGAATTTGACAATAACTCTTTTTCGGATTGACAGGATGTGATAAGTATAATCCTGCAGAGATCTGTGCTGGCCTTTCAAACTTGTTACAATTCACATCAATGACTGCAATGTGGACATCGAAGGCATGGAGGTTAAATTTGCAAAATTTACAAAGTGTGAAGATGACATTTCCTATGTATGGCGGTCTGCTTCCGTAAGTGAATGGGCAAACATGTCGCCGATAGATTATAATGTGGGAAAATGTGAAGATGTCAACTATGGCAGGAAGAATAGGGAAAAAAAAACAGTATATTATACAAATGGAAAATGATAGCAGAATTCTAAGGTGTGGAGGAATCTAAGTATTCTAAGCATGAGTCACAGGAAATTAGTATGTAGGTACAGCAAATGATTGAGAAGGCTAAGAAGATTCTATCCTGAGATACAAGAAGAATTAATCATCAAAGCAAGAATGTTACGCTTCGGTTATAGATGACATTTCTGAGATCACATCTCAAATACTGTATTGTTTCCATTCCTTTATTTAAGGAAGCGTATAAACGGGCTGGAGGCAGTCCAGGGGGTGTTTACTAGATTTATACTTAGAATTAACTAGTTGTCTAATGATGGAAGATTGGACAAGCTGGCTTTGATTTCACTGGAGTTCAGAAGAATTAGGAGTTACTTGAAATTTATACAAAACTGAATGATCTTGACAAGGTGGATGTGGCATGAATGCTTCCTCTTGTGGATCAGTACTAAACTTAGGGATGGGATTTTAAAATTAGGGCTTGCCCTTTGAGAACAGAGCTGAGGGGAATTATGAATTAAAACCAAAAGAACTGTGGATGCTGTAAATCACAAACAAATACCAGAAACTGCTGGAAAAGCTCAGCTGGCCTGGCAGCATCTATGAAGAGAAATCAGTGTTAATATTTCAGGTCTGGTGACCCTTCCCCAGAATTTTGTGTGACTTTGGACCCCTGCTTCAGAAGGTTGTGGTTGTAGGGGAATTGAACATTTGTAAGGTGGAGGTAGATAGATTCTTGTGAGGCAAGGGCGTCACAGGGTATTGGAGTTAGATCAGAATTTGGATTCTGAACATGAATATATCAACTCTGACCTTACTGAATAGCAGAGCATGTGTGAGGGACCGAATGGTCAATGTCTGCTCCTAATTCACATGTTTGTATATAGGTTGAATCCATGACACTGCAGATTAGTGCTTAGCTGAGCTATTTGCTAAAGATGGTCACATTTACAATATTTAAATAATGTTATACTGAGCTAATATTGCAGTTAGCAATCTCAAATATATTTGCAAAACATGGCATTCAGCCAATGGGAATATCCAATATCTCATCACATTAAGTATATTCCACACAAATTTCTAAATGTTCCAATCATCTGGTGAACTGTACATTGGGTGCATGTTGGACCATTTAGAGCTGTAAAAATGGCTGAATTTCTCGGCTATACTTTGATATGAGCTGAGTGAGGTGGAGTGAGAATTTGCATTGTCAGCTCATTTAGGATACCAAGCACAGAATGTGAACAAAGTCCCCAAGTGGAGACATTGGTATGAAATAGGTTGGGGTTAGGGCTCTCCGGTGTCTTCAGACATTTAGTGATCTCACATTGAGTGAATTAAATTGGTTAAAGACCAGCATCTGTAACGCTGAGGACCTCTGGATGAGACTGACATGGAACAGCCATTCGGCCACTGAACACGTTTGCAAATGCTTCAGACTTCTCTTGAGTACTGATGCGGTGGGTTCCCTACAGTTGAAGATGGGGATACTTATGGTCCCTTCATCTCCTGTCAGTTGCTCATTGTTCACCACCATTCACAACTGGATGTGATAGGATTGTGGAGCTTTTATCTGATCTTCAGGTTATGCGATCGCTTAGCGCTGTCTATCACTGTTGCTGAATCAGCTTGACATGCAAGTAGTCTTGTGCTGTAGCTACACAAAGATTGTCCAGTGATACAAAGCCAAGTACATTCTTCCCTCCTGTTGGTTCCCTCACCATCTACCACAGGCCTAGTCTAGTGGCTGTGTCCTTGAGCATTCAGCTATTTCAGTCAGTAGGTGTGCTACTGAGCTATTTTTTGTGATGGATGTTGAAGATCCCACACAACATTCTATGTCCTTGAAACCTTAATGATTTCCCAAACATGAAGGAGTACTCATTATTCAGCTGAGAAGATATTGTTAGTGCTAATTAGTAGGAGAGCTTCTTGCTCTTGTTTTATCTATTGCCATGAAATTTTATGAGGTACAGATTCCATGTGAAGAGCTACCCGGGCAATGTCTTCCTGACTGCACACCCAGCGCCACCACCTCTAATAGATATGTCTTGTTTGTGGGACAGATAGTACCTAAAGATGTATTTGATGGTCTTTGGAATATGGTAAAGTATGATTCTGTGAGTGTGACTATTGCTTAACTAATTTGTGGGACAGCTGTCCCGATTTTGGTCTAAGACCTCAAATGTCAATGTGAGGGACTTTGAAGGCTCACTCTGATTGTAATTTCTGGTGCCTAGGTTGATGTCAGGCGGCCCATCCAGATTATTTTCTTCGTATAGACAGTGTTTTAGAGTGATGCAACTGAATGGTTTACTAGGCCTTTTCAGAGGGCAGTTAAGTGTCTTGAGTCACATGTAGGCCTGATCTGGTGGAATGGCAGCTTTCCTTGCCTAAAGACAGCTCTTGTTTTTTTATTGAATTCATATTTCACCATCTGCAATGGTGGGATTTGAACTCGTGGCCCCAGAATATTACTGGAGTACAGTAAGCAGTCTTAGTCCCCTTATTTATAGAGTAATGTCGTATCATGTTATGGGTCACATGATTACAGAGTCATTAGGGACCTGGGTTTGATTTCAGCCTTGGGTGACTGTCTGTATGGGGTTTGCATGTTTGCCTTATGTCTGTGGGGGTTTCTGCCGGGTGCTCCAATTTCCTCCCCCACTCCAAAGATTTGCAGGTTAGGTGGAATGGTCATGTTAATTTGCTCGTGTGGTAAATGTGGGGTTATGGGGTATAGAATAGGGGAACTGGGTCTTGGTGGAATGATCTTTCAAGGGTTGGTGCAGGACTCGATGGGTCAAATGTCCTCTGTCCACACTGTAAGGATTTTATGATCATTTCTTTGGAGGCAATTCAGAGAAGGTTCACTAGGATGATCCCTGGTATGGCGGGATTGTGTTATGAGAAAAGGCTAAATGCGGCAACACAGGTAGCCAAGGTGATTCAGAAGGCATATGGCATGCTTGCTTTCATCGGCTGGGGCATGGAGTACATGAATTGGCAAAACATGTTGCAGCTATATAAAACCCTTGTTAGGCTGCATTTAGAGTATTGTGTGCAGTTTTGGTTACCCACACTACCAGATGGACGTGGAAGCTTTGGAGAGAGCACAGGGAAGGTTCACCAAGATGTTACCTGGTCTCCAGGGCATTGGCTATGAGGAAAGGTTAAAAAGACTAGGATTATTTTCAATGGAAAGACAGCGACTAAGAGGAGACTTGATAGAGGTCGACAAAATTAGGAGAGGCATAGATAGGGTGGATAGTCAAGATACTTTTTCCCAGGATTGAAGTTTCAATTACAAAGAGGCACAGGTTCAAGGTCGGAGAAAGTTTAAGGGAGACGTGTGAGGAAAGTTTTCATACAGAGAGTTTTAGCAGCTTGGAATGCATGACCAGAAGAGGTGGTGGAAGTAGGCACATAGAAGACATCTAAGAGGCACCTAGATTGGTACATGAATAGGGAGGGAATAGAAGGATACAGATCGAAAAATGGCAGGTTTGTTTTGAGATTATTAGGGCATGGTGGCCAGCACAGGCTTGGAGGGCCGAAGACTGTATTTTTTCATTTATTCATTTGTTCAAGTTGGGACTGTACTCACTGGAGTTTAGAAGAGCTAGAGATGATTTCATTCCTCCATATAGGATTCTTAAGGGGCTTGACAGGGTAAATACTGGGCGGATGTTTCCACATGTGGGAGAATGTGGGACCAGGGGATAAAGTCTCAGAATAAATAGTCACCAATTTAAGATTATGATGAGGAGGAATTTTTACTGAGAGGGTTTGAGTCTTTGGAACTCCTTGCCACAGAGAGCTGTGGGGGCAGAGTTGTTGTGTATATTTCTTGATCAGTAAAGGAATAAGATGGTTACAGGGAAAGGGCAGGAAAGTGGACATGAAGAATTTCAGATCAGCCATGATTTTATTTAATTGTGGAGCAGGCTTGAGAGGCCAAACAGCCTACTCTTGTATTTATTTCTTATGGTGTTATGGAATCCTGAGGTCACCGTTCCTGAGATGACTGGCATGACTTTCTCTGGGAGTATTTCCCTGGATCCACTTCACACACCTATTTAAGTGGCTGGGAAGCCAAGTCTCAATGACTATCTAGCTCTTCTGGAGTAGAAGTTGCCAAGCAGCATGTTAATGTCACATTTCTTCCTGCAAATTATATTGAGCTCTTAGATGCCTTACCACAAATAAACCTCACATTCCCATCACCAAAGTTGCTCAACAATTTAATACGCGCGCGTGCGTGCGCGCGTGCACACACACACACAGAGAGAGAGAGGACTATAAAAGAATTGGACAAAATATTCATCAATCAAGTTGTAAAGACTTCAATATATTTGGGAATATTGGCATAAAATTTATTTTCTTCTATATAACATTTATGATCCAGGTCGATTGTGCCTGTTACAGCTGAAAAAAAAGTTAATTCTGAACTCTAATTCATGTTCCCTTTGTAGGTTATGACATATTAAGTGCATGTTTAAGTGAATTTTAAATTTTTATGAGGGCTTCTGCTTCAAATCGTCTTTCAGGCAGTGAATTCTGGACTGTATTACCCACTAGGTAACAATATTTCTCCTCAACTCCCCTCCAGTCCTTCTATGAATTACTTTGAATCTATGCCCCTGGGTTTTTGACCACTCTTCTACTGAAAATAGATTCTTTTTCTGCACTGCATCTCAACTCGTCATAATTTTATACTTCACAGTCAAATCTCTCCCAGTTCTTTCTGTTTGAAGGAATAACAACATCTTCTTTGTCATCATAGCTAAAACTTTCCATTCTTGCAGTGCCTTTGTAAGCATTCTCTGGGGCAGTATGTTGGCTCAGTGGTTAGCACTGCTGCCTCACAACACCAGGGACCTAGTTTTGATTCTACCCTCGGGCGATTGTGTAAAGTTTGCACATTCCCCCCGTGTCTGCAAAGATGTGCAGGCTAGGTGGATTAGCCATGGGAATTGCAGGGATAGGGTCGGGGGGTGGGGGGGCGGGGGGTGTGGGTGGGTGTGGTGAGTCTGGGTGGGATGTTCTTCAGAGGGTTGGTCTGGCATTGTTGGGCCAAATAGCCTGCTTCCACACTGTGGGGATTCTATGATTCTATGAATTTCTGTGCCCATTCCTGAGTGATCATACTGTTCCTTAAGTAGGGTGACCAGAACCATGTGCAGTCCTCTTGATCTGACCTAAGTAATGTTCAATCTATTCTATATATAGAAATATCCTATCAAAGTTATTGCACTGTATATCAAAATATCTTACTAAATTAATTGAAGTAATAAATAGAAAGCAGTTGACAAGCTATGTAATCAGCTTCAAGAAAAAAACTGTTCATTGGTTGCTGGATCGTTTTACTAACTTTATTTTGAGCTGTGGTAAACAGGATATTTACAGCAGGTGGTGAAATATTGAGACTTGAAAGAAAATTTAAGACTGCCAAATTGCACATGGCTTATTGCACTTTTAGCAGGAAACCTCCACAAATCTCAATTAGGAACATAAAGCATGTTAGAGAATGAAAGTTGGACTGAACATCAAACAGATCAATGTGCTTGAAAATTGAGGCTGTGTTTGTGTATTGAGTTTGCTAAATATTAGATTAAATGACAAATATAATCATATTTTAGTTGCTAATTTTAGTTCAGAAGACTCAAGAACTTTAATAAAATCTGTATGAGTTAAAGCATTGGTTGAATGGTTCTGAAGGAAATTTGGTTATCTGGGGAGGGCAAGGGGGAAGAGAATGATCTAACTAAATGTAGTTATATATCAAGGGTAATCATGATCTTCTGGCATGTCTTAGGGAATTGCAACAAAATTTTATAGTTTCTCCTCAATTGGGCTGAAAGCAAAAAAAATCACCGGCATCAAATTCAATTTTTGTTTTACACTGTTTAGATGCACGTTCACTGTTTGTTTTTTTTTTGCATATTGTTTCAGTCCTGTAAATATGAGACTTTGATATTCAATGTGAGGAGTTTCATGGGCTAGAATTTGCCAAAATCACAGTAAGGCTATTGGTACTAGCTGTTACTTATGGATAAGTGAAGTAAGCAACTTCAGAGGAGCAGATGCACAGTTGAATGTGAATGTACTAGAGATGTTGTCAGAATTGTCCCTCTCAGCTTTGTGAAAACCTGAGATCCCTGTTTTAGAATTTATTGCATTTGCCTGTTACTCGACAATTTAACTCACCACTGGTAGTTTAGTTCATCTTTACAAGAGCACATACCCTTTTAGTATTGTTAACCAATGGTTGTTAATGTCCATAGCATTGTAATGTAATTAGTCCAAATATGAATTCTCATTCCTTTACGTTTTGAATTTTTTAGCCAGATTTTAAAACAGCTAATTAAAAAAAATCATGTCTTTTCTCTCTCTTAATCCAATCGTTCTGCCCCGTCTTAATTTTTCTTGCTGTAATAGATATTGCATTGAATTTGCCTGCTACAGTTTGTCCTCTTTTTCAGCCTTTCCTCTGCTTGTTTCATAAACTCAAATCTAATTGATTTAGAAAATACCCATATGATTGCATTTTTCACTCGGGTCCCAATTCTGCTGTAAACACAATTATCAGCTTTCACTTTCAGGAATGTTATTGAACATCCACGTTTGAGAGGTAGAGTGCAGAGGTCAAATCTGACTATCTGACTGTGTCCCCTATTACAATAATGTCTGGTCACATGTCCTGTTTTTATATGCAGAAATGTAAGTATTATCTGTATCCCAACCTATATTCTGACTGATAAATACTTTCTCAGAACTTGAGTTTTTTTTCCGGCAGTGTATTTGTGAGGGTGCTCGGTTGTGCTGTGTATATTTATGTGAATATTTGTTGATCAAAGTCAAGGAGTACTAATGGAATGCAGATTTGGCTCATCGTTTATTACTGATCCAAACACTTTACAGAAAGGCATAGGTTAGCACTTTGACAAGACAACAAACAAATCAGTTTGAGTGAACATAAAACCTGATTTCTCATAAAATAGATCTACTTATTGCTTAATCCGCTAGATAAGACTACTGCATGATATTTTCAATTACATTTTAATTATCACTAAAGCCATAACTATAATAAACCAGATATTGATGTAATCGTCTCAAGAATTTTTTTTAAATGTCATAATGCTAAATTCATTTGTTAATTCTGACAAGTAATGGAGGTAAAATATTTAAATGTGCACCTTTATTCAAAAGTGCAATGCATCTTTGAGTAGATTTTTTTTTATTCGTTTAGGGAAGTGCGAGTCACTGGCTAGTCCAGCATTTATCATCTATCTTTATTCAAGTTTGAAGGTTGGTGAACTACTTTCTTGTACCATTGCAGTTCATGAGTACACCCACAATGCAGGACCCAATGATATTGAAGGAACAGTAGTACATTTCCAAGTCAGGATGGTGCCTGGCATTGACGGAACTTACAGATGATGTGTTGCCATTCACCTGATGCTTTTGTTTCTCTAGGCAGTAGAGGCTGGAAATTTGGAAGTATCTATTAAGTAAATCTGGAAAATTGCTACAGTGCATCTTGTACATGGTACACATTGCTGCCACTGTGTGCCAGTGATGGGAGAGTTGATGTTTAAGGGGGTGAATGGGATGCTGGTTCCATGCAGCAAATCTTGAGCCCATTTATAACATTGATTTTATCTAACACAAGAAATCGAAGAAATACTGTATCCTTAAAATCTGTTCTCTAATTATACAACTGCAAATTCCAGTAATTTATATCTTAGTCCTTAAAGCTTGTGCATAGATATTGGACGTTAATACCCTGGCTTCACTATTGGGTAGGGTTACACATCTCGAAATTATGATGGTTTTACTGTGGCTACATCACAATATAGAAATTCTATAAAATTAGCATAGAAATGTAGAGACATACATTGGTCATTCAGCCTCGCAAGTCATTTTTGCCATTACTGACATCATGGCTGAGCAGTGTCCTTGCCTCGTCTAAGGAAAAATCACTCGATTTCAGAATTCGCATTCTGAATTGAACCAGTAGTAAGTGCCTTTTGTGAGATAAAGTTCCACATACGAGCCTTTATATCAAAAAGATTTTCGTAATTTCTCACCTGAAGCTCCTGACATTTATTTTGTTTTTATGTCCCCTTGTCCCAGTCTCCCCTGCTAGTGAGAAAATTTTTTTTGTACCTCTTCTATTAATATTTGTTCAGAGCCAAGTGAAGGAATTCTTCTCCTCTTAGGGATAAATGAATAAGTTGGAAAAGTGTGTTACTTTCAATGACATTTCAGTGGTCTCTTTAAGAATTACAGATTAGACCGCAGAGAAACTCTGTGAAATATGTTCAGAACTCCCACACACTGGAACAGGATAGAATGGATGTTAGGTGGGAGTTTGGTATTGAGGAGATCAAAGACAGGAGGCAGTGCCTAGAAGTAGATCAACCAGTGTATATTTTGCGTCTTTAAAACAGATGTGACATGGACCAGTGTCTCCCCCGCAGTTGTTTATCTTTCAAACACTCAATTCAGTGAATAATTTAGACAAGCTTCAGGAAGGAAGAATACATTCTTCGAGTATTTAAATGAGTTGTTCAAAATATGCAAATGAAATATTTCAAAATGCTAATTCCTTAAGATAAATTATTTCTGGATAATTGAAATTGTATAATGAATAAGCATTACTTGTTTCAGATTGACCAACAGGCTGCAAGAAATATGATCAACAATGCATATTAATATGATTTCCATTCTGACATAACATCAACATCACAAATTACGTGATAACAAGGTGCAGGGCTGGATGAACACAGCAGGCCAAGCAACATCATAGGAGCAAAGGACCTCTCCTGTTCCTCCCTCTCCCAGACCTGCAAAGGACATCTCCTGCTCCTCCCTCTCCCAGACCTGCAAAGGACCTCTCCTGCTCCTCCCTCTCCCAGACCTGCAAAGGACCTCTCCTGTTCCTCCCTCAACAAATTACGTGATAATTAGTTTTGAGAGGGAGGTACTTGGGTCAGAAACAACTGTGCTAAGCTTAAATAAGGGTAATTACAAAGGAATAAGGGCAGACCTGGCTGGACTAAACTGGAAGATAAATTTAGCAGCAAAGACAATTGAGGAACAATGGCTAATGGGAAGAATAGAGGAGCTAAATATTATTTAAACAGAGAAAGACTGTAGAAATCTACAGAATGGAGGGAATTAAGATTCCATGTACCTGAATCACAAAACTTTATCATCCAAATCAAATTGGTTGAACACTGACATCTGGAATGCTGAGGACCTCTGGATGAGGCTGAGATGGAACATCCACTCATCATTTGTCACTGCAGATGGATGGAAATACTTCAGACTTGTCTTCAGTACAGATGTTTTGGGTATTCTGTCATTTAATTAGACCAATGTAGTTAAATTAGCAATGGATAGTTAAGGTAGATAAAAGCAGATATTTAAGGATTCAAGAATGAGCAATTACAGACACAGGTAAATTGTAGGAAATTTAAAAGGGGGCAGAAGAAATTCATTTTCATATAGAGTTCTGATTCTGTAGAGTTCATTTCTTGGGTTAATGGTTTAGGCAGAAACAATATCAAGGCTCATGATTGGTTTGGGCAGATGGATGAAGGAAAAAGTTTTGAAAATGTATAAATAAGATGGGTAAATGTGATTCAAGTTATATGTTTACATGCAAAGTGAGCCCCAACATAAATTGGTTACATACATCATGGTAAATGGCCACTTCCATGTTGTAACTTCTACATAAGGTATCGCCATCTCCAGATTTGCTCCATCACTTCAGTAATCTATTCTCTCAGGATGTTCTATCTCACATCTATCACTTCTGTTTCCATTGATCCATTATGTTAAATATATAGCTACTCTTCTTGACATTTCAGGAAGAATTTGCTCCTCATTACTTCCTTGCCTTCTTTATTCTCAACCTCTTATCATCTCATGCTCCCCTTTTGTCTTTGTCATTTTGGCTTCAATTTTACTTGATTTTAGCACCTTTATTTATAGCACATGCAATGTGTCATTGTCTGTTTTTAATATTTATTTATCCTAAACTTTGGCAATTGCTTCTTAAGAAACTATTGTTGTACGTTGTGGTACAAACCACTGGTGACTAGTGGGTGTGGAAAGTACTATCACCAATCCTCCTTTCAGATCTTTCACTGAATCAAAGTTCCTTGTATAATTTTAACAAATTTTTTTAAAAAATCATTCACACGATCTGAGCATCACTAGCTAGGCCAGCATGTATTTGCCATCCTTAAATGCTGGGAGGGCAGTTAAAAGAGTCAAACACTTTGCTATGGGCTGTGCATAGCCCAGACCAGATAAGGAAAGCAGTTTCTTTCCTACAATTTACAAATTTCCTACAATTTACCTGTATCTGTAATTGCTGATTCTTGAATCCTTAAATATCTGCTTTTATCTACCTTAACTATTCATTGCTAATTTAATTACATTCCTATTGCCCTGTCAATCACATTGGTCTAATGAAAAAGACGCAATACCCAAAACATCTGTACTGAAGACAAGTCTGAAGTATTTCCCTCCGTCTTCAGTGACAAATGACGAGTGGATGTTCCATCTCAGCCTCATCCAGAGGTCCTCAGCATTCCAGATTGTCAGTGTTCAACCAATTTGATTCACTCAATGTGAGGTTAACAAATGTCTGAAAACACTGGAGAGCCCTAACCCCAACCTATTTCATACCAATGTCTCCACTTGGGGACTTTGTTCACATTCCATTCTTGGTATCCTAAATGAGCAGACAGTGCAAACTCTCACTCCACCCCACTCAGCTCATATCAAAACATGGCTTAGAAATTCAGCCTTTTTTACAGCTCTAAATTGTCTAACATGCACCCAATGTCAGATTGAAGTTCCTTTATAATTCACTGGATGATTGGAACATTTTGAAATTTGCATGAAATATTTTTAATGTTATGAGATATTGGATATCCCCATTGGCCGAATACCACACTTTGCAAATGTTTTTGAGACTACTAACTGCAATATTAGCTCAGTATAACATTATTTAAATATTGTAAATGTGACCATCATTGGAATTCAGAAGATTGAGGGGGGATCTTACAGAAACATATAAAATTATGAAGGGAATAGATAAGATAGAAGTAGAGAGGATGTTTCCACTGGCAGGTGAAGCTAGGACAAGAGGGCATAGCCTCAAGATTAGAGGGAGCAGATTTGGGACTGAACTGAGAAGGAATTTCTTCACCCAGAGGGTTGTTAATCTGTGGAATTCCTTGCCCAGTGAAGTCGTTGACGCTACTTCAGTAAACGCTTTTAATAAAAAGGTAGATTTTTTTTGAACAATAAAGGAATTAAGGGATACGGTGAGAACGCGGGTAAGTGGATCTGAGTCCACGAAAGGATCAGCCATGATCTTATTGAATGGCGGAGCAGGCTCGAAGGGCCAGACGGCCTACTCCGGCTCCTAGTTCTTATGTTCTTATTAGCGAATAGCTCAGCTAAGCACTAATCTGCAGTGTCATGGATTCAACCTATATACAAACGTGAATTAGGAGCAGACTCGACCATTCAGTCCCTCACACATGCTCTGCTATTCAGTAAGGTCAGAGTTGATATATTCGTGTTCAGAATCCACATTCTCGTCTAACTCCAATACCCTATGATGCCCTTGCGTCACAAGAATCTATCCACCTCTGCCTGAAAAATGTTCAATTCCCCTATGGCTACAATCTTCTAAGGTGTTTGAAATGAGAAGGACATTGGGAATGAGGAAATATCCAGATTTTTTAAAAAAAACAGCAAGATTGGGAAATTTTAAATAAACTTATGGTATTATAGAAGTCAGCTACATGTGGTCTCCACCCACCAGTTTTTATTAATCTCTTTATGAAGCCAAAAGGGACAAGAAAGTGTAACAGGATACATCTAATGTTCCTCAGGAAAACCAGGCATAAAACAGTATAAGTTATGGAAATTATACATCCAAGCTCCAATGAGAATGGGTACATGCTGGAAGATTGGAAAGTGGTAAATTTAATACCAATTTGCAAAGAGTGAAAGGATGCTCCTGCCCACCGTACTGGTAGAGGTGCAAAAGAAAGTCACAAGGATGTTATTTGAGGTGAAGCAGTTTAGCCATGAAGAGATGCTGGATTACCTGCCATAGTTTTAAAGCAGAGAAGGCTGAGTGGGGACCTGATAGAGGTGTATAAGATTATGAGGGGCATCGACAAGGTGGCGAGGAAGCAGCTGTTCAGCCTAGTTGAAATATCAATAAAAAGGGTGCATACATTTATGGTGACTGACAAGAGATTTAGGGGGGATTTGAGGAAAACATTTTTCACCCACAGCGTGATGGGAATGTGGTATGCACTGCTTGAGAGGCTAATTGAAGTGGGAAACCTCACACCCTTAAAAAACATTGGGTGAACACTTGAAGTGTCATAGCATTCAAGGCTAGGGGCCAAGTACTGGAAAGAGGGACTAGCATAGATTTAGAGTAATTTTAGTCAGTGCAGACTCAGTTTGCCAAAGGGACTATTCTGTACCAATTCTATATATTTTAAATATATATATTGGAGAATTGGGGTGCTCTGGCCAATGTTTTACTGTTGTACTCTTTGCTACATTGTATTCCACTGAATCTATTCAAGAAAAATACAATACTTTTTTAGATTTAGATTTTCCACCGTGATCATATTAAATGGCAGAGCAGGCTCAAAGGTCTAAATGGCCTACTCGGCTCCAATTTTCTATGTTTCTTTGCCTCAATCAGTGATCACTTCTCCTTTAAGAACTGCAGGATATCTTATGGTGGTAGGAAACATTCCTTGAATCTGTTGCCCTCCAAAATAACAACTGAACATAAGCTGTGCAATTAACTCTGACAGCTTATTTTTTTCTAGCTAAATGAGGCATGCTGTCTGTGTCATCAGTTAGATTGAGTGTACCACTGGTCTACTGTCCTTCCAATCCATGCTGCAAACCAAAACCGCTCCATGGCCCATCTGCCCCTGGTATAGGATTTGTTTACTTTGTTTTGTTCTCCTGCTGAATATACCATTTCTTGACATTTTCTTTTACCTTATAGGTAATTAATTTTCAGAAGTTGTAGGTTAAATAATTCTGTTGCATTTTTCTTTAATTACATTTAGACTTGGCTCCAGCTATAAAGCAAGTATACTTGCAAAATAATTGTGCTTAATAATAACCATTTTCAGCCAGTTTCATTCCAATCAGTCAGTTTGCTAATATGCAGATACACTTTTCTCAGCAGTGCAGTCATCAGCATATTCTCCGCTGCTGGATATCGTTGAAATCATACTATCCTTCGGGAGTTATCTAAACGTCTGCAGAACTTGGTCATGTGATATGATTTGTAATATCCTTCATGGTTCTGAGTTAGTGGATCGCAGTTGTAACAGCAGTAAGGAGCTACATTTGGTTGCAAATGAGTGAATTTAAAAAAAAAATCCACCCTCGGTTTCTATCAAGAATAAATGTATATGCAAAGTATATGGACAGGCGATCGTATGTTTTTCTTTCTTACCTAAGAATCTACTAACACTTTATATTTGCACAAAAGCCTTGCACAGCTCATGGTGTTATGGACCCTGATATTCAGAATTAAATAATTCTAAGTATGGAAAGATTAAATGAAAGGAAAGGCACAATATTCAGCACACCTGTTGAAAACAAAAAAAAAGAAACCTGAAACAGTAATAAGGAAATGTTGCCAAAGAGGAAAAATGAGTTATCCTTTTCAAACACCAGGACTGTTAGCTTGTGACTGTACTTTACCTTAAGTCAGACCTTCTTAAGACTGCTATTACTGGTTGCTTCCACTATCTCTCCAGCGAAATATTGAACCTTAGTGAAAGTGCAGAGATTATCATACCATCATGGACTCGTGAGCAATGAGCAATTGTTGTCAAGTGAAGGATGGGCACCATCCATGGCCCAGGGAAATTTTGGAGCCTCTATCTGTCCTTTTCTGCTTTCTGATTCAGTTGCTTTTACATAATCAGACCTGGTTTGCTTGTAATAGTGCAGTTGCACACCAAACTGTTGCAAAGTATTGTCTCAAAAAAACTGATTGCCAAGAAGAAAACTTAAAGAGTAAAAATGAACAAGTTTATACCTTCCAAACACAAATCATTGGAAAAATTATTCACCAACCTCAGACTGAAATTCCATGTTATCTTTACTATATAAAACAATAATCAACAAGATTTTTATTGATACAATTCATTTCTAACTTTTGAATATCACTGACATCTTTAAAGGTAGCAGTACAAGTTGTGAGCATGGTGAATGAACATACTGGACTTGTCATATAAGAACAGGTCAGAGGCTACGAATCCTGCAGCGAGTATCTCATCTCTTGATTTCCCCAAAACCTGTCCACCATCAACAAAGCATAAATCAGGGGTGTGCCCACTTGCCTGGATGAGTGCAGCTCCAAGAAGCTTGACACCATCCAAGATAGAGCAACCTAATAAATTAGCATCACATCCACAAACATTCACTCCCTTCATTACTAATGTTCAGTAGCAGCAATGTGTCCTATCCACAAGATGCACTGCAGTACTCACCAAGGCTCCTTAGACAGCATCTTCCAAACCTACAGTTACTACAATCCAGAAGGACAATGGGAGTAGATACATGGGAACATCACCACTTTCAAATTCCTCTCCAAGTCACTCAACATCCTGATTTGGCAGTATTGCTGTTCTTTCATTGTCATTGAGTCAAAATCCTGGAACTCCCCTCCCTAACGGAATTGTAAGTTTCCATACGGCAAATGATTTGCAACAGTTCAAGAAGGCAGATCACTAACCTCTTCTCAAGGGATGAGCATTAACTGCTGGCCAGCCAATGATGCCCACATTCCTTTAAATTAGTTTCTAAAAGTGTGCATTTTATTCTTTGATTTATAAACAAGGTTAAAGGAAATAATTTTGAACTATAGAAGAGATAGTAGGAACTGCAGATGCTGGTGAATCCGAGACAACAAGGTGCAGGGCTGGATGAACACAGCAGGCCAAGCAGCAT
>NC_063333.1:51766754-51813439 GCF_021869965.1 Rhincodon typus | reverse complement strand
ATGCTGCTTGGCCTGCTGTGTTCATCCAGCCCTGCACCTTGTTGTCTTGAACTATAGATGATGCTAGTTCAGCCTCAGCTGGGATATTACATCCAGTCCTGGGCAGTGCATTTAAGGAAGGATGCAAAGGCATTACAGAGGTTACAGAAAGGATTCACAAGAATGTTCCCAGTAATGAGGAGGGTTCAGTTACAATGATAGACTGGAGAAAGTAGGACTGCTTTCTTGAAATCAAGGCAGAGATCATGTTTGCAAAATCGTAAAGGATCCGGACAGAGTAGAGAAAGAAAAACTGATCCCACTCATGGAAAGAAAGATCAGAATGAAAAGGCGGGGACTTAGATTGCAAAAGAAGAAAAAACAATATTCGAACAAACTATTTTGTGGAGCAAGTGGTTAAGGTTTAGAATGTACTCCAGTACAGTGTGATAGAGTCAGGTTCAACGGAGGCATCCAAGAGGGAATTACACTTATTTCAAATGCAACAATGAGCAGTTTTAGGGTGAAGGCACAAGAATGGCATGAAATAAATTGCTCATTTGGAGAGCTGATGCTGACTTGAACGGCTGAATGGTCGCCTCCTGCACTTTAATAAATCAGCAATCTTTTATTGCGTATGTACAAAAGTGTTTTTTTAAAAGAAAACCTTTTCCAGACAGCTAGCAAAGTGGCAATTCTTCAAATAAGAAGACTTGAAATAATTACTGCTTTTATCATTTCAATAAAGCTTTCTCAAAAAATGCATGTATACTGTTCAAGTGCCAAGATCTTGCCACAATGCATTCACAATAAGACTTTATTTTATCGAAGCCTAGAGAAAATTGTTCTAAAGTAGAGGATATATTTAAACTTCATCAATGGTGGCTCTGGGAACATCAGCTGCCTAAATTACTCTCAGCAGTAGTACACTTTGCACAGAATTTAAGTGACTCCCTTAAATTTAATTTACTTCCTAAGGTGTCTCCATAGCACTCATAACTAAGATGAAATGATTTTCTTCTGGACATGGAATCAGTAAGTGCCCTTAAGTTTTAGTGGCCTTCACTCAGATCCAACCAAAATAGTTTGCAAAGCCTGGCCAGTTATTCGTAGAAAACAGGCGCAAACCCACTTATCACTGTGCTATGGGGCAATTTGTCTGACATAGTACACACAACGTGCATAACAAGATATACAGTTTTCCCTACCACATGTTGTCCATTGCATTAACTGGCATGACAATCTGCTCCCATTAACACAGTGTATTTATAAAGTCAAGTGCAAAAATCACCCCACCTGGTTGATATACTGTATTGATGCTAATGGAGTCAGCCAGGTGGACCTCATAGAATATGAGCTCCCTGATTAGATCTGTTAACCTGGTCCAATCAGGGACCCCTGGCTGACAGATATAAACAGGAGTGTCAGAGGTTCTGTTCATTGAAAGCTGGCTCTGCGTAAGCTGACCAATGTCAAGTACTATGCATGTGTAAATAAAGGATGAGTTTGTGATGGGACACTGGCCTCTGTGGAGTTCCTTCAGTGGCAACGAGAGAGAAAAAATATGGTCCTGAAAAAAATTGCTTGCAACAGTTGTCTTTGATTTGGGGTATGCTTTTTTTGAATTATGCCATTATTTGGGAAGCTTGACTCATTTCTTCCTGCTGTTGAAGAATGGGCCGAGAATGTGGAAAAAATGTGTTATTTTTCTGGTCAAATAGCATTGGTGCGGATGAAAAGCAATGAGTAATACTCCTGACAGCTTGTGGACCCTTGGCCTTTTTGGTTATTAGCAGCCTAATTAGCACCAGATACTAAAATCTTTCAATAGTTGATGGATTTAGTTAAGAAATATTATGACCCCAAACCTTCTCTAATCCTGAGACTGTAGTGGTTTTGCTCAGTAGTACTAAACCAGGGGAATCCGTGTTTGGAGTTTTGACGAGGTTAAGATGACTGGCAGGGGCACATGGCTTTGGTTTAACCCTTAATGAGATGCTGAGAGACTGTTTGATATGTGGGATTAATAATGTAACCATGCAAAAGCACCTACAAGCTGAAGCCCAACTAGACTTCAAACAGGCACTGAAACTGGCTTTGTCATTAGAAATTGCAGCAAGTGGAGCACATGAGTTACAGGGCGTGCTAATGGAAATGGACACCCTCACCATGGTGACTGAGTTTGGGGGACATCAGTTGAGTGAAAGCAATTGCATAGCCTCACTAAGGACAAATCCTGACCTAGAGTCAGCCCACAGCAAAACCCCAAAACAAAGCCAAGCCTTGGCAAACAGTTAAAATTTTCTTCAGGATTGTAGCCATTGTAGTTGCTGCCAGTATGTGGACTTGAGACAGCAAAACAGTCCTACTAGGCCTGAACTGAGTAAGAGAACTCATAGAACAGTATCCAGGAGAGTGCACACCCTGGAAAGCCCACTTACATCTGGCCTGGAACACTTAAGTTCCTTAGCAACATCCAAATCAGAACCAATCAAAATAAACATTTGGTTATATAGTCACCCAGTTGTAATGGATGTTGATATTGGCATGGCTGTGTTAGTGACTGCAGAACCAGTCTTTGACAAAATTCGCTCTGGACTCCAACTCTTAAGTTTGTGTAAGACCTCAGCTAGATTGAGAACCTATACCAGGAAACCTTTACAGATTAAGGCTACAACTTCAGTTCCGGTCTCATATGAGAAGCAGCTGGTTCCGTTACCACGGATTGTGTCAAAAGGCTCAGGCCCAAGCCTGATGGGGTGAAATTGGTTAAAAAAGATTCACCTTGATTCGCTCAACAGTTTTCGATTGGAAAATGATTGCCTGAGTGAAATCCTAATTAAATACCCAGAAGTTTGTTAGGAAGATCTAGGGACTATCAAAGGAACCAAGACCACCTTACATGTTGACCAGGAAGCAATTCCAGGATTTTGCAAGGCCCACCCAGGGCCATTTGCCTTATGGATAAAACCAGAGGCAGAAACGTGAAGGCTAGCAAGGGAAGGAATCATCAAATCAATACAGTTTGCGGAACGGGCAGCTCCGGTTGTACCGATTGTAAAGCCCGATGGGTCGGTTCACTTTTGTGGAGATTTCAAACAAACAGTAAACATTCTCACAGCTGGATAAATAGCCAAGCCCTCGCATAAAGGATTAATATGCAAAGCTGGTGGGAGATGGGGGCTGCCCTTCACAAGGCTGGAGATGAGCCATGCGTACTTGCAATTGCGGTTACTTGAGGATTCCCAGAAATATGCTACAATTAATACCTATAAAGGTTTGTACCAATATGCGAGACGTCATTTGGGGTATCATCAGCCTGTGCCATTTTTCAGCGGGCAATGGAGAACATTTTACAAGGTCTTACCTAGGTCACCATTTATCTGGATGACGTGCTAATAACAGGGAAGACCAATAAAGAGCACTTAGAGAACTTGGATATAGTTTTTGGACATTTCTCCAAGGTGGGCGTACACCTTAGAAAGAAAAATGTGTGTTCCAAGCAGCCCAAGTGACCTACTTGGCTATAGAATCGACAAGACCGGGTTACACCATTGGAAGATAAAGCAAGCGCGATTGAAGTTGTCCCGGCTCCCTTGTCTGTACCAGAACTTTGGTCTTTCCTTGCATTCGTGAATTATTATATAAAGTTCATACATTACCTGGCCTCCATCCTTGTAGCCTTACATCTACTATTGAAAAAGTGTCAGATTTGGAAATGTTCTCGTAGTCAAGATGTAGCCTTTAGGGAAATGAAGAAGTAACGATTATCATTGAAGGTATTGGCACACTATGGTCCCAGGTGAGATCTGATGTTGATATGCAATGTCTCCCCTTTGGTTATAGATCCAAAGTTTAGACTTGCTCCCACTGAGATGACTGGATTTTGCTTGCTGCCTATGATTAGAACTCCAGATCATTGTTCTTCCATTATAATTTTCTTTCAGAGTAATTTGTCCTCTTAGCGCAAATATGATGCCATCATTTACCCTCAACCTTACTTTCAAGGACATTAGTTTGAGATCATCATGTTGAGCCACTTTGCACAGTTATGATGTTGGCAGGTTATGATGTTGACAGCACACTGATTCCTATTTGACCCTTTATGTTGACTTGATGTTTTCTTTCTGCAATCATCATTCCAACAGTCGCAAACTACTTTTTCACTTATTGACTGAACCAAACTGCTATAATAGGTTGTAGGAGCAGAAGTAGAGCATTCACCCCATCAAGTCTGCTCTGACATTCAGTGAGATCCGACAATCCTCAACTCCACCTTCCTGCCTTTTCCCCATAGCCCTTCATGTCTCTAAATAATAGAAAGAACTACGGATGCTGGAAATCTGAAACCAAAGTAGAAATTTCTGGAGAACCTCTGCAGTTCTGACAGATCTGTGGGGAGAAGGCAATATTAACATTTCAAGTCCAGTGAATCATTAGGATTTTATATCTGGCCTCCAATGCCTTTCCTCGGATAAGAGGCCCAAAACTGTTCACAGTATTCCAGCTGTGGATCAACTAATACCTTGCATAGTTTTCACAAAACCTCTCTGTTTTTGTATTCTGTTCCCTTTGAAATAAAGGCCAACATTCTGTTTGCCTTCCCTATTACCCGTTGAACTTAAATACTCGCTTTTTGTGATTCATAGATGAGGATCCTAAATCCCTCTGTTCCACAACTTTCTGCAGTCTTTCTCTATTTAAATTATATTCAGCATCTCTATTTGTCCTGCCAAAGTGTCTAACCTCACATTTCACCACATTGTATTCCAGCTGCCAACTTTTTGCCCACTCACATAACCTGTTATCAACAAACATATAGAGCTCAACCCCATATACACTCCACTGCGAAGGAAAACCGGAAGTGAGGTAATCCAGCTCAACAGACTCCAAAGTTTAAATACCAGGCGGGAAAACACAAACAGCACTTCATCAGAGGCTGCACTAATGATGTTACCCAGCAGGGTAATAAAACGTCTGCGAACTAACGAACCAGCTCGGCAAGCCAACCAACCTCAACATCCACAACCTGAGCTACAAATCTGCTCTAAAACCTTAGTAACCTGTTATCGTCACCACTTGTTTTCTCATCAATTTTGCAAACTTGGCTATAGTACATTCGTTTTCCTCATCTGAGTTATTTGGATATATCTAAAATTATCATGGTCCTAGCACTGATCCCTGTGATACACCACTAGTTAAACGTTGTCATCTTGAAAATGTCCCCTTTATCACAACACTCTCTTCTATTAGTTAGCCAATCCTCCAGCTCTGCTATCTCCAACACCATTTTGCATGGTGTAAAATGATTTCTTAGAATCTTCAGCTGATGTCTCTCCAGTGGCCATTTGTACTAGCTTGTTGTGCTTCCTTCTAGCCGTACTCTTACATGCAAAATATTTCACCTTCTGTAGTGGGAATACTGATTTCCTCATTCTGGACATGCCTTCTTTTCCTTTGTGTGTTGTCCTGCACAGTAGTTGTATCCTACCCTTCATCGCTGCTCTTTCTGCACTTTCAGCCTGGAATGTTTAGCAGTGTAATGTAAGGCCTGGTCTGTTTAGCCATGAATATACAAGAGTTGCTGTTTTACAATATCTACACTTCTGCACATGTTAATCGCTTTCCTGAGAGCATGTATCTCTTCTCTTAGTAGACGTGCTTTTGCTGTGGGGTCTCAAATGCCTAATATAATCCAATTTTTGATTAGATTGTCTTTCAGATGCACAAATTCATTCTATGACCTATGTTATTGCAGTCACATTTTGATCAATGGACTCTTTCAATCTTTGGTCCCTAATACTGAACACATATCATCCCTAATTTACATTTACTTGGCTTTCAAAACTTACTGTTCCTCAGAGAGTTTTAGGGTGGTAGCAGTTTCTACCTAACAGTAATAACAATGTAGATTTTCACAACTGCTCTGGTTTGTTAAGTAAATGTCTTGCAATTTCGTAATTTTGATATTGTATGAAGAATAACTGCCAGTTCTTTTTAATATCACCCTTTATTCTGAGAGGATAATGTGTAGCACAAGTGTTTTACCCACTGTTTCAGTTGTGGTCAGTTTCCTTTTATCTTTTCCTGTAGCTTCTAGGAGTTTGCACAGCTCTGAACATTCCTGTTCCCTCTGTTAGCGGTTGTGCTTATTTTACAGCTCTTCAACATAGAAAGAGAAATTAGGAGCACTTTGGGACCAGTGATCATAATTCTATTAGTTTTAAAATGATTATGGAAAAGGATAGGCCTTGTATAAAAGTTAAAGTTCTTAATTGGAGTACGGCAAATTTTGACAGCAAGAGACAGGAACTTTCAAAAGTTGATTGCAGAGTTCTGTTTGAAGTAAAGAGATGACTGACAAATGAGAGGCTTTCAAAAGTGAGAATACAAGAGTTCAGAGGCATTATTTCCTATTAGAGTGCAGGGCAAGTCTGGTAGGAGTAGGGAACAATGGATGGATAAAGATATTGAGGCTCTGGTCAAGAATAAGAAGGAGGCATATATTAAGTATAGATAACCATGATATAATGAATCTTATGAAGAGTATAAGAGGTATAGGGGCATTCTTAAGAAGGGAGTCAGGAGGGCAAGAAGGGGATATGAAATAGCCATGGCAGATAAGATTAAGGATAATCCAATTCTACAAGTACATTAAGAGCAAAAGAGCAACCAGGGAAGAATGGGCCTCCTTAAAGATCATGAGGTCTTCTATACGTGGAACCATAGGAGATGGGTGAGATATCAAATGAATATTTTACATCAGTTTTTACTGTGGAGAAAGAAATGGAGGCTAGGGAACTCAGGGAATTAAGTATTGATGTCTTGAAAACAGTCCACATTATGGATGAAGAGATGCTGGACATCTTGAAAAACATAAAGGTGGATAAATCTCCGAGATCTGATCAAGTGTATCCCAGGATGTTGGGGGAAGTTAGGAAAGAAATTGCGGGGCTCTAGCAGAGATATTTTTAACAGCTACAGCCATGTGTGAGGCATCAGAGGACTGGAGGGTGACAAATGCTGTGCCTTTATTTAAGAGAGGCTGTAAGGAGAAGTCTGGGAACTGTAGGCTGGTGAGACTGATATCAGTAGTGGGTATGTTGTTGGAGGGGATTCTGAGGCATCGGATTTACATGCATTTGGAGAGACAAGGGCTGATTAGGGATAGTCAGCATGGCTTTGTGCATGGAAAATCATGTCTCACAAACTTGATTTAGCTTTTTGAGGACATAACCAAAAGATTGCTGAGCTGTAGATATTGTCTACATGGACTTCAGTAAAGCCTTTAACAAGGTTCCACAGGATAGAATAATTAGTAAAGTTAGATCACATCAGATTCAGAAAGAACTTGCCAATTGGATACAAAATTGGCTTGATGGTAGGAGACAGAGGGTGGAGGTGCAGGGTTCTTTTTTGGCCTGGATGCCAGTGACCAGTGGTGTTCCACAGGGATCAGTACTAGGTCCACTTTTGTTTGTCATTTATACAAGTGATTTGGATGAGCACTTAGGAGGCATAGTTGGTAAGTTTGTGGATGATGCCAAAATTGTTGGTATAGTGGATGGTGAAGAAAGTTATTTAAGATTACAGAGAGATCTTGATCAATTAGGCCAATGGGCTGAGGAGTTGCAGATGGAGTTTAATTTGGATAATTGCAAAGTATTACATTTTGATAAAAAAAACGAGGGCAGGACTTATGCAGTTAATGGTAGGGCCTTGGGTAGTGTTGTCAAACAGAGACCTAAGGGTTCAGGTACATAATTCTTTGAAAGTTGTGTCACGGGTAGACAGGGTGGTTAAGAAGACACTTAACATGTTTGCCTTCATTTCTCAGACCATTGAGTATAGGAGTTGGGACGTCGTGTTGAGATTGTACAGGATGTTGGTGAGGCTACTTTTGGAGTGCAGTGTACAGTTCTGGTCGCCCTGCTTTATGAAGGATATTACTAAATTGGAGTGGGTTAGGAAAATATTTGCCAGGATATTGTGAGGACAGGAGGGTTTGAGGTATAGGAGAGTCTGAATAGCCTGGAACTTTTTTCAATGGAGCATAGGAGGTTGACCTCATAGAGGTTTGTAAAGTCATGGGGGCCATAGATAAGGTAAATAGCAAAAGTCTTGTTCCCTAGGGTGAGGGAGTTCAAAACTAGGGGCGTATTTTTAAGGTGAAAAGAGAAAGATTTAAAAGGGACTTGAGGGGCAAATTTTTCACCAAAGGGTGGTTCGTATGTGGAACGAACTGGCAGAGGAAGTGGTAGATGCAGGTACAGTTACAACATTTAAAAGACATTTGGATAAGGTACCTTAATAGGAAAGGTTTAGATGGATATGGGCCAAATGCAGACAAGTGGGACTATTTAGTTTGGGAAACTTAGTCATCATGGGTGAGTTGGACCAAAGGGCCTGTTTCAGTGCTGTATGACTCTATGACTATGACGCTATGATCATAGCTCATGCCATATTTCTGCTACCCTTTAAGTGAAGAATGTTTTCCTTAACTCAGTCCTAAATGGTCTACCCCATATCATGAGACTGTGTCCCCAACTTCTCAACTCCCCAGCCTTGTCTGTCCAACCCTGTCAGAATGTTACATTTTTCAATTAGATCCCTTCTCATCCTTCTAGGCTGTATTGAATACGGACCCAGTCGAACCAATTGCTCCTCATAGGACAGTCCTTCCATCCCCAGCCTCAGCCTAGTGAACCTCTGTTGCACTTCCGCTCTGGCAAGTGTAGCCTTTCTTAGGTAGGGAGACCAAAACTGCAGGCAATTGTACAGATATGGTCTCACCAAGGCCTTGTATAACTGCAGTAAGACATCCCTACTTTGAACTCAAGTCCTCTTGCAATGAAGGCCAATGTACCATTTGTCTTCCTAATCACTAAGGAAACTGATATCCCCTTGTACATCCATACTTCCCAGTATCCCAATAAATTACCATTTAAATAATACTCTGTCTTTCTGTTTCTCACACTGAAGTGTATAACTTCACATTTAGCCATGTTGTGCTATATTTGTCATGTGTATACCCACTCACCCTACTTATCAAAATTACTTTGAAGCCTCCTTGCAGCTGTTATGACACAGGGATAGCAAGTCAGACCAAATCGGACTGGGTAACACTGGACTCGCAACACAGTGAAATTAAACGACTTGCTGACCCTCAAAAGTGCTTGATTGTGCCTAACTAGACCTTACAAATAACAGAGCTTGAATCTTAAGATTATAACTTAACAAAACAAAAACAATTTATTATTAATAACATAATTTTAGCAGAACACATATGAACTACAATGCAATCTTATTAATATCTACAATCTAAGACCAGTCTTTTTTGGTTACCAACTTCCATTCTCACACCAACAGACATACATACAGACAGACACAATTAAGGGATACACTTTTTAAAAAGAATTGTAAGCTACTAGTTCAATAACTGTCTCAATAATGAATACCAAACCTTGATGAAATCCAATGAGTTGAATCACATTGGATTGCATCTTGTTTGAATTCCAAAGTTACTGGTTAATGCAAACAGCTTCCACAGATCATTGGAGACTTTTCCTGATTCCTTATAGATAGGGGTTCTTTTTCCAGGACTTTCAACAAGTCAACAACTGGAGAATGACTTGATAGAGCAAAATTGAACAACCCAGTCTTGCAGCTTCCAAAGCAGCACTCTACCTCCTGCCCCAAAACTCCATTACCTTTCTCTTGACCAAAAAATATCAAATGACCACTATTCCCTGTTTCGTATAACTTAACGTCTCTTTCATTCCATGTACTATAACTTTTATTCCATGTACTATAACTTTTATTCCATGTACTATAACTTTTCTCACAAGTCTGTTGTGTGGCACACCTGACTACTTTTGAAAGCCCATGTGTACCACATCAACAGCATTATCCTCAGAGACCATTTTTGTTACCTTTTCAAAGAACTTAGGCAAGTTAATTAAACATGATTTGCCCTTTTGGCAATCCTTGCTGACTGGTTGTAAACAAACCACCTTATTCCATGTGAAAGCTGAAAGAAAGTGTTTGAGGTTGTTTGGAAGTTACTGAGCTGCAAATGTACCTGTTGAAGTTGACTGTTTTCAAAATCCCTGAACTGTTGGGAAATGAGATAAAAATTGTTGAATTGTTAAGAAATTGCTTAATGTATAGAGCTGGAGAAGTGATGTGTCACACTAATCGTATTCGGCTCTTAACCTTGGAAAAGTGGGTGTAAGGAAAATTGGACTATTGTTGACAATGAATAGTCAGTGGTGAAAATAGTCTGTCAAAAATGAATAATTTAGACTTTTATTCATGACTTCAGTTATTAGTCCTTTAAATAAAGAATGTCCTTAACCCATTTCCTTTGCTAACCTCTGCAAAATGTATTTGGTAAATGAATATGGAATGATCGCATCTGTCATTTGCTGTTTTACTTAAAAGAGCTTGACATTTGGACCTTGTGCAACTCTGCAGAAGGTAATTAAAAGGATATTTATAGGAATGGGGGTTGCTTGAAAACTTCTCAGTACCGGACAGGAAGCTTGTCACTCACTCGCTCTCATTAATCCAGATTCCCACCATTGCTGTCTTCCCATTACAACATCAGGTTATTGCTGTAGTAAGTCCATAGTGCTGGTGTCTTCAAAATTTGTTGAAATTATTGATCATGTTGCGCATAAATTAATATTTCCTAATGCCTATCTAACTTTCTCCCTTACTAACCTCACCTTGGTGTTTCTGACCCAGAGTACCAGAACATATCTTTTTTAGGCTTATTTTATCTTGTTAATTATTTTGTTTAACTTGGTGAAATCCCAACTGAAAATCCTTCTCAGAGTTAAAGCGCCACAGCCTTACAAGTCCAAGCTCACCTGTTTAATATTGATAAGTAGCCTCATTGTTTTTTTTTTCTGTACAGCTCCTATAATCTATGAAACCTCCTCTTAACAATGAGCAAATTTATACCAAAGTGCAAACTAATCAGGTCACCAGGAAGCTACAGGTTGACCTCTTGGGATTTGAATCTTGTTCTTTTGCATAATGCTGCATCAAATTGCTTAGACAGAAGGGGTGGGAATTTCCCTCCCTAGAAAGGACAGGATTTGTAATGTACAGGAGAAATAAGTGAACAAGTTGGCACTACTGAGACACCCGCCCTCTTTCTGGGTAGGGAGGGCCATGTGCAAGCCTTCTGACCAGCCAGCAATTGAGGACATTGCGTAGACAATTAAAGGTCACTTAAGGGTCTCAACCTGCCCCCAGTCCTATTCCCTGCCTTCCCAGCAGTTGGGAAGTGTGGCAACCTTCCTGCCATTGAGACCAAGAATGTCCTGGCTGCTGTATTGCTGCCTGTGCCTCCATTCGCCCCAGTCTGGGGGCATGGATGGGGGCTGGAGTGGACACTGAGAGCCATTGCCTATCCTTGCCTCAAACACTGTCAAAACAACACCTACCCCACGGTCTCTTAGAAAATACATTCTTCCCAGTGCAGCCCTTCACAGCTGCGCAACCTTGGCCTCCAATGGTAATCCACCGCTCACGAAAGTTACAAATCTCTGATTATCTGACAGTGGCTGGCAGGCTAGGAATTCATTGTGGAGGCTTATGATACACGAAGAGGTGCAGCAGTCAGCTCTTCAGTGGTTGATTTGAGCTGGATCTGGTGACTTTTCTCAGTGGGGTTGAAAGGTTGCCATCCCTGAAGATGTCTGCTGCTATGTTTCATGTGGAGAACTTTAAATCCAACCTAAGGAGTAGAAATTGCACTTCATTACATTTGTTATATACCTGTAAACCAGTGTAGGAGTGTTGTATTACTGCATTAATCCCAGTCCAGATAGTTAGATGGCATCACAATATCTAATGTTCCCATGTAAAGGTACCCACTTCACCTTCAGTAGAAGTAACATTCGCAATAGTTAACAACCTGTTAGGCACCAGCAGCTTGACAAAGGGCTTCAGAATCATGTGCCAGCAGGTTCTTAAATGGCTTCTTATGAGGAATGCTGTGTAAATGAGAAGGATACAGTCAAATCATGGTAAGTGGTCATGTATAGGAACAAAACTGTTAGCAGATTTTACAAAGATTGCTACTAGTTGTCTTTTTCAACATTTGCAAATGTGGTCCATAAAAAAGCAAAGACATGCAAAGCTAATGGCTGTCATAATATTTGTGCAGATGGGAACAAATTGCTACAATAATTGATGCAAAGATTTCTGCTGGCAGTAAGGACAACAGAGCAATGAAATTGGGAATAATTTTTTTTTGTGAATACGGGTATAACTTATGTTCTCGGTTTTCCAATGTTGCTGGCCTGGTAAAGATGTTTTCCCATTACTCCATTCTCTACACTGAAATCCTAGCCTGCCATGGGACGGCATGGGGGCTCAGTGGTTGGCACGGTTGCCTCACAGCACCAGGGACTCGGGTTCAATTCCACCCTCGGGCGACTGTCTGTGTGGAGTTTGCATGTTCTCCCCGTGTCTGCATGTGTTTCCTCCGGGTGCTCCGGTTTCCTCCCATAATCCAAAGATGAGCGGGTTAGGTGGCTTGGCCATGCTAAATTGCCCTTGGTATCCAAGGATGTGCAGACTCAGTGGATTAGTCAAGGGAAATACAAAGAGAGAGTAAGGGGTTGGATCTGGGTGAGATGCTGTTTGGAGGGTCCGTGTGGACTCGATGGGCTGAATGGCCTGCTTCTACATTGCAGGGATTCTATGATTCAGAACTCAATGGCTCTGATGATCACACAACAGCAAGATACACAGTCCATTTCTTAGCACACTGTGCCATTGCTAACGTAGGAATAAGAATGTAAGCTATTTATTATCTTGATTTTTTTTGCCATTCATTTAGATCATAACTGATCTGTATCAGTGCCATTCACTAGCTTTACCGTCAATATTCTTGCCCAATAAAATATTGCCAGTCATTTTTGATATTTTGAATTGACCCTTAGCCTTAACATGTGTTTTTGAGGGACAGAACCACAGGTTTTCACTACCTTTCATGTGAAGAACTGCTGCTTGTTATCAGCCCTCAAAAGTTTAGCTCTAGTCAATACTCAAGACCTGAACTTAAAACAAAGGCCCTAGACATTTAGACTCAAAAACAGAAATTACTGGAAAAAGTCAGCAGGTCTGGCAGCATCTGTGGAGAGAATGCAGAGTTAAAGTTTTAGGTTCAGTGGCCCTTCTTCAGAACCCAAAACATTAACTCTCCTTTCTCTCCGCCAATGCTGGCAGACCTGCTGAGTTTACCCAGCAATTTTTGTTTTTGTTTCAGATTTCCAGCATCCGCAGTTCTGTGGGGTTTTATTTACTTAGACATTTAGTATCTCTGTTTCTGTTTCTGAACAGTTGCTGTTCGGCCTGATGACATATTCTCGCATTTGCAGTTTTGATTTCCAATTTCCAGTATCTGTGGTACTTTGCTTTTGTTTCTATGTGGTAGTTTAAGCAACAATTTGCTGTTTTTTCTGAGTTTCCAGACACTGCTGCTGTGCATAAATAAGCAAATGGGATTACATTCAGTGCTCCCCGGCAATGAACCGAGCTGAAGAATATCAGTGGGAGCAAGAGTGATTGACAGAGATATGTGTGTGCACCAAACGAATACTGTTCTGTCCTGTGATTACACTATTTGATGGAAATACAGCTCCAGGCACAGCAGCTACCTTGCATTGATTGAAGAGGAGCGTTACAGTTGCCAAAGGTTTATCAGGAAGACCATGACAGGCTGCTTCATCTTCTATAAAAAGACATCCAGATAATAATTATATTATGGACAGCACAACAGTTTCTTTCAAGGGCCTAAGAGTCTCAATATTATTCTTCCAATTCCCTCCAGACTACCACAAAATGTTTGCAATGTTATCCGATTCAATGCACAGAGATGCTTCGAGGGGCTGACTGACACTGTCATTAGGATGGCCAGAACATTACGAAAGGACTGCGCAATTCGATCAACTGCTAGCTGTCCTCATGTAGAAAGAGTAATTGATTGCATCCGTGTGCTCATTTGAGTTCCTGTCTGTAAACATGTTGAACATGATGATTAATACTCTCTCTATGCCCAGCTGGTTTTTTATAATCAGAATGGAAGCATGTTGGTCTATGCCCACTCTGAAGAAGTTTCTTTCTATCTCACTCTCTGTTGTGTACTGATTACCTGCGCCAGTTTTATTTGGAGAGGAAGCAAGAATGGAATGGTGAATCATGGCAGACCAAGACAAACCTTTCAGCTCTGGTGTCTACACTGTTGTATGATTAGAACCTGAACACCAGTGCAACAGGATCACCGTGCACTTTTTTGTCCTTGGCTCCTTACAATTTATAGTGTCTGACCTGCAAGGCAAGCTCTCCTCACTCATCATTGCTGAGCAAACACTTGGCTTTGCCGTGAGAATACTGCTTCAAGTGCTTAACTATCTCTGAATATACAAACTTACAAATTAGCAGCAGAAGTAGGCCATTTGGTCTATCAAGCCTGCTTTGCCATTTAATAAGACCATGGCTGATCTGATTGTAACATCAAATATGCATTCCCATCTCTCCCTGAAAACCTTTCATTCCCTTGCTTACCAAGAATCTGTTCACCTCTGCCTTAAATGTATTCAAAGACTCTGCTGCCACATTCAGGTATTAGTCTGGTAAACATTCTTAGACCTGCTTTCAACATAGAGTCATAGATTCATCGAGATTTACAGCATGGAAACAGGCCCTTCAGCCCGACTTGTCCATGCCACCCAGTTTTCATCATTAATCTAGTCCCATTTGCTTGCATTTGTTCCATATCCCTCCATACCTATCCCATCCATGTACTTGTCCAAATGTTTCTTAAATGACAAAATTGTACTCGCATCCACCACTATCTCTGGCGTTCCATTCCAGACAGAGACAACCCTTTGTGTGAAAAAATTCCCCCTCTGGATCCTTTTAAATCTCATCCCACTCACCTTATATCTGTGCCCTTTAGTATTAGATTCCCTATCATGGGGAAAAGCTGTCAGCTATCTACCTTATCTATGCCATACTTGCAACCTTTGTTAAATAAAGTAACGAATAGTGTACACTGTACTCCAGATCTGCTCTCACCAATACTTTGTACAGCTTAATTGCAGATGAACAACAACTTGCATTTACATAGCTCTCTTGACGTAGTAAAATCTCAAAGTACATCAAAAGCAAGACATTAAATGGCTATGAACTTTGAGTTAAAATAAACAAATTAATGCCTCAATTAAAATAATGGCCAGGCAACCATCAAATTGGGGGAACTTCTAATCTGTCTATGGCAGGTAAGGTATTGAAAATAAATAAGTGGACATGACCCCAACCCTTTTCGGGTCTAGGCCCGAAACGCCAGTCTTCCTGCTCCTATGATGCTGCTTGGCCTGCGGTGTTCATCCAGCTCTACACCTCGTTATCTCACTCTCTGGAAATGGTCAGTCACTAAAATGTTTTAAGCTTCCACCTTAACCATTAGTTATAATGGTTCCAGACTGGTTTCCAGACTGGAACCTAACAACTGAAAGGCTGTGTGAATCATCTAATTGCCTTTACAACACTCAGCTTGTGAGACAGCAGGAGCAGGAGAGTTTCTCTCCTGCTTCCAGCCCAGCAGGCTTACTTCTGTAGACCAACCAACCACCCTGCTTCCCATTAACCATCCTGGGAATTCTATTGCAAAGATTTCTGACTGAACTCCTTCCCCCATCACGCCCACCCTCAATTTGCCCCCACACCCCGAATGCCCCCACCACTCCTTCCCATTTCTAAGTTTTTATCAGGATCAGTAGGGTTTTGTTCACTCTAATTTCAGAACTGTGGCTGTCCTTTCTTACTTGATACAAAGCTCACATTTTCTGTTCTAAAACAAAGAACTGCAGGTGCTGCCAGACCTGCCGAGTTTCTCCAGCAATTTCTGTTTTCTGTTGTTTCACATTTTCTGTTGTTTGATGTTTCTCTTCTTCTGAACTAATTCTCATTAAGTCTTGTATCCATTCTGATTTGACAAGAACTGCCCTTAGCTTATTAGCCAGCTATTGCGGTTTCATCCCAGTTCTTCGGTCCTTTATCATGAATAAGTGAAATTAAGTGTTAGCAATGTTAAAAATGGACCTTCTTCCCACAGGATCAATTTGATTTATCTTCTACAACAGCACTCGATCGTCCTCACCTCTGAAATAATGGTGCCCATCTTAAGCTTAGCTGTCCTTCCCTACTGAATGTAATTGCTTAATAATTAACTTCATCAAGCTGACTTTTATTCATTTGCCAAAATATTCTGCTTTTCGCTTTCTGATAGATAATTGACTGCCCTAGTAGTAACATTTCATTCAGCATATATTTTATTAACATAGACTGATTAAAGTCTTTCTGAAGTTCAACCTTTGATGATCTGCATCTGCAGCAGAAACCTACAAGATTTAACGTTATGAGTATGAAAACTCGTTATACTTCAAGAGCTGGAAAATGAGACTAAGCCATGCAATTCGTTTCTCGGTAGGCACAAATATGACATGCATTGTGGCCTATTCCATGCTATATTTCTGTCTTTATTTCTAAATGTGTAAAAAAAAGAATCTGGGGAGAAGGCAGGCCTGTAGCAATGCATGAATTTCTCCTTTGGATGGCCAGTATGAACATGATTGTTTGAATGGCCTTCTAGGATTCAATATTTTTTTTCTCATTCTCTTATTTAAGGTTGATTTCCCAATCACAACAGAATATTTGGGGATCTCTAAAGGAGGTTGAGATGGATCATCCATTCCGCATTTATTTATTTTGGAGTACCTTGTACCATCGATGCCTCCTGAGGAGGAAACAAACAGTTAACCATCTGTAACTTCATCAGATCACAGCTGCCCAGCTTCAGTTCAGTTGAAATAAACAGATCAAACTTGATACAATTCCTAAATCTGCTGCAGGGCTCCTAACTCATACAATTAGCTTTCCTCTGCTCAGTGACCTGTAATCAATACCAGGCCAGACGGATTGGACAGGAGGGAGTGGCATAGTGGGAATGTCACTTACCGAGCAAACCAGAACCCCAGTTAATGTTCTGAAGATATGTGTTTGAATCCCACTATAGCAAATGGTGAAATTGGAATTCAATAAATATCTGTATATTGAAAGTAGCCTGATGATGAACATGCAACCATTGTGTATTGTCATAATAACCCATCTTGAGGGAAGGAAATTTGAGAGAATGGGAGTTCTGGCCTAAATATGACACTGGGTGCAATGAATTGTGTCAAAATTGCTGCAAAGTTGTAACAAAGGATTGAAACTGGATGGAACACCCAACATCGACCTAGCACCAGGAACAACAGCAATCACAGCCCTGTCAATGCTACAAAGACCTCCTTACCAACATCTGAGGATTTGTGTCAAAATGATTCCACAGACCAGTCAAACAACAGCCTGAAATGGTTACATTCATGGAATCATACCTGACCGACAATGTCCTAGACACCACCATCACCGTAGGAGGTGGGACACGTTGCACACTGCACAGTGGTAAAAAGTTGGGTGGGAGTTATCCTGGGATATTCACCATTGAGGCTACAACACCTGTGGTCTCACGGAATCAGGTAAAACTTGGGCAAGGAACCTGTTGCTAATTATACACCCCATCCCCCCAGTTGATCAATCAGTGCTCCTCCATGTTGAGCACTAAAGGTGATAGGGACACAGAATGTACTCCAGGTGGGGGACATCAATGAATATAACCAAGTGTATCTTGGTAGCACTACTACTGACTCAGCTGGCAGAGTCTTAAATGACGTAGCTGCTGGAATGGGTCTGTGGCAGGTGGTGAGGGAACCAACAAGAGGGAAAAGTCAACTTGGCCTCATCCTTATCAATTGACCATTCACATATACATCTGTCCATGACAGTGTAGGAGTTACCACTCCAAAGTCCTTGTGGAGATTAAAAAGTCCCATCTTCACATTGTGATGTTTGGCACAATTACCATGCTAAATGGCAACTCAAAACTGGGATCTATAAGATGTTCTCACCATCATCAGCTGTGGCATTGTGTTCAACCACAATGTGTAACTTAAAGTTGTAGCATATTTGCATCTCTAAGATTCCCATCAAGCCAAAGAATCAACCCCGGATCATTGAAGAGTGCAGGAGGACATGACGAGCAGCAGCATTCCTACGAATGAAGTGTCAACTCAGTGAGACTATAGCACAGGACTACCTACATTCCAAACAATAAAGCAGCATGCAATAGACAGAGCTGAGCGATCCCATAATCAATGGATCGTATCCAAAATCTGCAGCCTGCCCCATCCAGTTGTGAATGGTGGAGGATAACTAAACAACGAGCAGGAGATGGCATTTTCACAAACACCCCATCCTCAATGATAGAATAACCCAACACATGAGTGCAAAAGATAGGCTGAAACATTGTCATTCACATTCAGCCAGAAATGCCAAATGGATGATCCATCTCAGCCTCCTCCAGAGTTCTTCAGCATCACAGATGCACACTTAAACCAATTTGAATTGCTTCAAGTGAAATCAAGAAAAGAATAAAGATACTGCATTCTGCAAAAGCTATGAGCCCTGATAACATTCCAGCTACTGAGGATTTGTGCTCTAGAATTAGCTACACTCCAATCTAAGCTATTACAGCACTGGCATCTTGCTGACAACATAGAAACTAATCCAGGTACATCCTATCTACAAAAACAGGACAAATCCACCCCGGCCAATTTCCACCCAATCATCCTACACTTGATCATCAGCAAAGTGATGGGAAGAGTGTCAACAGTGCTTTCAAGCAGCACTTGCAAAGCAATAACCTACTCACTGATACACAGTTTGGTTTCCGCCAGGGCCACTCAGCTTCTGACCTCATTTAAGCCTTGGTCAAAAAATAAGCATAACAGCTAACCTCTAGAGGTGGGGTGAGAGAGATAGCCCTTGACATAAAGCTAGTTTTCAACTAAGCATAGCATCAAGGAGCCCAAGGAGAACCAGTATCAATATGAATCAGGGACTGTTTCAGAGATAGTAGGATCTGCAGATGCTGGAGAATCTGAGATAACAAGGTGTAGAGCTGGATGAACACAGCAGGCCAAGCAGCATCAGAGGAACAAGAAGGCCGTAGACCCTGCTGTGTTCATCCAGCTCTACACCTTGTTTTCACTGAATCAGGGACTAAACTCTTTGCTGGTGGAATATACAGCACAAAGGCAGATGGTTGTGGTCGTTAGCGATAAGTTATTTCGGCTCCGTGACATCCTCAGTACGGTGCCCTGGACTGAGCCATCTTCAGCTTCCTCTGACACTCCCTCCAACATGAGGTCAGACGTGGGACCGTACATTAATGACTGTACACTGTTCATCACCATTCGTGACTCCCTCAGATACTGAAGTAATTCATGTCTAAATGCAACAAGACACAGACAATATCTGGGCTTGGGCTGGTATTCAGCAAGTAACATTTGCACCACACAAGTGCCAGGCAATGCCCAACTCCAACAAGAGAGAACCAAACAAATCCCCCTTGATATTCAACGGGCATTATCATTGACCAGAAACTGTACATACTATGGCTACAAATGCAGGTCAAAAGCTAGGAATTTTGTGGCAAGTAATTCAACTCCTCTCTTTCCAATGTCTGTCTATCACTGTGAATGATACAAAAATGGAAATATTGTAAATTTGTGAGGAGGACAGTGTAGAATTTGAATAGGACGTATGCAAATTGATAAAGTGGGCAGATATTTGGCAGATATAGTTCAAAGCAGAGAACTATGAGGTGATACATTTTGGAGGGAGGAACATATCAAGATAATGTAAAACAAAGGAGATTATTCTCAAAGGTATGCAGGAACAGAGGGACTTGGCTTTTTATGTCCATTAATCATTAAGGTGGCAGGACAGGTTGAGAGAGCAGTTATTAAAGCACACTGTACCCTGGGCTTTATTATTAGGGACATAGTGTATGAGAGCAAGGGGCTTATGACAAACATATATGAGACACTGGTTTGACCTCAGCTTCCAATTCTAGACACCACACTTTAGGAAAATTGTACAAACACTGGAAAGAGTGCAGAAATGGTTTGCAAGAATGGATTCAGGGATGAGGAACTTCAGTTATGAAAATAGATTGGAAAAGTTGGGATGTCTTCTGTGGGGAAGGGAAAGCAGAGAGGAGATCTGATAGAAGATTCAAAATCATGAAAGTACTAAACAGACTTAATAAGGAGAAAATGTTCCCACTTCTGAAAGGATCAAGAACAAGAGAGCTCAGATATAAAGTAATTTTTAACAGAAACAAAGGTGATAATAAAAGCTTTTTCTCACAGTGAGTTGTTTGATTCTAGAATACACTGTCTGAGAGTGTGATGGAGGCAAATCAGCTGAGGCATTCAAAAGGAAGTAAGATGTTATTTCAAAAAGAACAATGAGCAGGATTGTGGAGAGAAGGCAGGAGAATGACCATAAGTGAGATACTCATTTAGAGAGGCAGCACAGACATGAAGGGCCATATGTCCTCCTTCTGTAATGTAACATTTCGATGATTTTGTTTCATTTCTGATTTACCTTTAAATATTTTCTGTCCTGCAGAGGAAATGACGTGTGTGAGTATGCATAGAAGTTGTTGAAATGAAGTGTGGTGTTATGATGTTGTGAGATGAAAGAGGTGCAAATACAAGGGTTATACACATGATGCAGGTATGAGGAGAGATTAAATGAGGTGACAGTTAAAATTCTGCATTGCCTACACACTCTGCTCCTTAAAGTGGACACAATACGTCTCCTCCTTCCAGACTCCTGGACAGGGATCTCCAGATGTGTATCGGAAGACCTTAGTGACCTATTTGGTGTTCCTCGAGATATATTGTCCAATAATAAACAGCTTCATGCTGCTCGCAGCCACTGTGCGACTCCTTCTCTCAAGTTGCCTATAGACATGGTACATAATATTAGCAGCACACCAATCTTTGTGTAAGGGATTGAATTAGAACTTTTCTGTGGTCCCTGTTACTTTACAAATCAGCACATGCAGAGCAAGGCCCATCCCCTTGATCCCATTTTCAGGTCTACGTCTAAAACTTTAAAGTAAGTTAACTGGATTACCAGGAATCTTTTAAAGCTTTAGTTTTAATATTTTGTAGGTTGTCTTTGCACTTAGCTTGGTCTCACATTTAAAAACTGAACTCATTAATGTTTCAACATCATGGACTATTTAAAAGGTGGGGTTGCGGTGGGATTCTAAACTTGGAAAAATCTCAAAACTGGCCTCTTACTGTCTCCAATCTGCTTCTTCCTGGTTTTAATAGAAGCAGAACAAGGGTGGGTAACAAACCTACTGCCAGGAGCACATTGGCTATTCAGATATTATTATGAGGCTGTTTGTCCCATACTTAATCTGTCTGCCATTCTTAACCCTATGTGACCTTGGGGAAAGCTGAAAGCTGAAGAAAGACATGGACTGCTTTATGGAAAAGCTGTTACAGTATTTTTTGTGGGCCAGGAGGTGCGGCTGTCTTCCCTCACCTAGGCTTGCATACTACCTTTAACCTCCTCTCTCCATCATAGCTGATCATTCCTCCTCCTTCTAAAAACTTTGCCTCTGATTAGAGCCCTGTATGTTCTAAGTTCATGACCCCTTCCAAGGTTCCATGACCAACCTGAAACTGAGAGCAGGTTTCAGAGCTCACACATATATAAACATGGAAAACTGTAAGCTGCTTCCAGCAACAAAAACAGAAGCAGTTCTGTGCTTCTCCTGTGGGCACACTGTTGAAGTCTCCCAAGGTTGCAATCAATTAGAAATTTTGAATATGATGAGCACTTCTATCCTTATGCAATTAGTCTCCTTATAAAAACCATGAAAATGTCACACCTTGTTGCATAAAGTGTAACTGGGTTTTTAACAGCTTAGTAAGTTCATAACTATTGCTAAAGGTTTT
This sequence comes from Rhincodon typus, assembly GCF_021869965.1. Lineage (NCBI taxonomy): Eukaryota > Metazoa > Chordata > Chondrichthyes > Orectolobiformes > Rhincodontidae > Rhincodon > Rhincodon typus. Next base: position 51,791,513 of record NC_063333.1, on the reverse strand, counting down.
TCAGACACTGACAATATAATTGATGTTCATAGAATGTCAAATCCCTTCAGTTTCACACGACAAGTAATATATTTTGAAAATAATTTAAACATTTTGTCATAAAATTTTACCTTCAACCTTCATCTCCTGTTCATATCCTGATTGTTTTTTTTTCTCTCTATCTTAACGTAAGTAATCAAGTTCATTTAAAGAAGGTGGGAAGGCCAATAGGAGTGGCCGGCTCTGGGTGGTTGGGTGTCCCACCAGTTACTACTGATATGGGCAGGGAACCATGAGCGCACCAAGTTTGGAAATGTCCTCTGAAGACTTCTGAATGTTTAAAAATGGAGTTGGTGAGCCATCATGGTGGACCAGGAATCTCTGCAGAGAGGAGGCCCATGACTGCAACTGTGGCCCATCGTCCTCACAGCTCCCCGGTAATTGGAGAGACAGAATTAAAAGTAGCATTAACAGCTGACCTCCTGGCTTGCCTCTAGGAGGCCCTTTCTAGATTCCCATTGGTTTTGCCTTTAGCAGGGTTCCACCCACTGTTAGGAATATCCTAATAGTGTCACCAATTTGCCACCAGAAGGCAGATAATTTATCCTATGTGACTACCTGCCGCTGTTGAGTGGGCAAACACATCCCACATCACTCAAGATTTCCTAAAGATAAGAACATTTTCGGGGAAACTACCAAGGCACAGCATTGAGAAATTTCCTGCCCTCTTGTGTTCATCCGGGTTCTGCATGTGATGGCATTTAAACACCGAATCATTAAAAATTGTGATTTATGGCAGGAACGTTTCAAAATCAAATATCCAGTTGACTGCCTGAAAGTTTTGTGACTGTTTCAAGTTTGTTTCTTTTCTTTTTCCAAGCACTGAGCAGAATTATTGCTCACCGTCTTATAAAAGGAAGAACATGATTCATGAAACTTGTGATTACAAAATTGCCAATTCTTTCGTGAATTAAAGGCTGCAAACTAGAAGCAAGAAAAAGTATACTTCTGGTTCACTTTTGCTTGAGTTTTTCTATAGTTGCTGAGAAAATTTTGTCAGATGGTAAAATATACTCCCCAAAATAGATATCAATACATGTGTCACTATTCATCGACTGTAATTAAATATGTTGTGCTTACTAAAGTAGGAATAGGAAAATGCTGAGATTAATAAGGATTTCATTGTTACTACCTTCACAGATTTAAAAAAGGAAACATTTTGTATTGAAGCTTTATCCCAAGTCATTTGCCACAAGACAGCAGGAATTTTGCTTGACTTTGCTTTTTTGAAATTGCTCCCATGGAGACCTAGCTATTATCTTGACCTTGGCAGAGTGCTGGAAGAATTCAGTACAGAAGGTATTGTAAGGAAAATGAAAAGTTGTGGAAGTCAAATGTCTCAAAAATGTGTCACAGAGCAGTAGGAATGCACACAGAGCTCCCTCAACTTCTATTTTCAAAATGAGAAACAAGAATTATGAAATCATTATGGGACCAATAATTTACTCAGAAGAATTGATAATTGCTGGCAAATTGCTGTATACTCACACACATATGGTAAATATGATTTAATTATCTAACAAAATTGGATTTTCTTTAGAAGATAATTTTACATGTGTATGTGAGTAATTTGAAATGTCGTGGGTGGAATATAATGCTCAGCCCCATTGTGATTTTGGCAGTGGGGAATGTTTAATAAGGTGTGAAGGTTTGGATGGGGACTCTGCCACTGTCCAGCCTCTGACCTGAGTCAGTCCATGGTGGGAAGTCTCATGGAAACCTATCCAGTCATATCCCCCTTCCCCTTGTTGCCAAACCCGTTCCCTTTGTTCCCTCCCTCCAATGTCCCTCACACAGTTTCTGCGGTCTTAGAAGGGTGTAGTACCACCGACAAGCACCATGGCGAATCTGAGCAATGATCACTGCTTCCATCTGACTGGCCAGCCGGCACTTGGCAGGTGGGACCTCCAGCCCCCTTGTGCCATTTCCTACTAGCTCCTACTTTCATGCTTGTTGCCCCTTCCACTGTAGGGCGGCACAGTGGCTCAGCGGTTAGCACTGCTGCCTAACAGCGCCAGTGACCTGGGTTTGATTCCGTCCTTGAGCCACTACCTGTGTGGACTTTGCACATTCTCCTCTTTTTCTGCATGGGTTTCCTCCAGGTACTCCAGTTTCCTTCCCCCAGTCCAAAGATGTGCAGGTTAGGTGGGTTGGCCATGCTAAATTGCCCATAGTGTCCAGGGATGTGCAGGCTATGAGGATTAGCCATGGGAAATGCAGGATTACAGGGTAGGTACTGCGGGTGGGGTGGGGGTCGGTGGGAGAGAATGCTCTTCAGCAGGGCAGTGCGGACTCGATGGACCAAATGACCTGCTTCCACCCTGTAGGACTTCTATGTTTGAATTCGGGGAAGGTCTGCCTTTGATCAGCTAAGTGTCTAAATAGCTCTTATGTGGCAGCTTTCCCAAAAAAGAGGTAATGTAGAGCTCTTGTCAGTTCTCCAGCCAGTGAACAAGACTTCTGCCACCTCTGTTAAATACTGTCTGACACGTGTCAAACATAGCATGCTTGAGAGCAACAAGCAACATAGATCTTCACCTCCCCATTCCACCAATCACTGAGGGACCATGACAATTTTCAAACATCAAAATGGGGTCACAATGGGAAAATGTTTGGGAAGCACTGGTCTAGTGTTTGAATCTGCAACTGTGAAACCGTAAAGCAGAAGCTCTAACAAAGACATCCTTTTCTAATCTCTGTTCTTTTCTCTGTTTTTTTACAGACAGTAACTTTATTCTTGCAAACGCACAGGTGGCAAAGGGATTCCCTATAGTGTATTGCTCAGATGGCTTCTGTGAACTCACTGGGTTTGCTCGCACTGAAGTCATGCAGAAGAGCTGTAGCTGTAAGTTTTTATATGGTGCTGAGACAAATGAACAGGTGACACTTCAAATCGAGAAAGGTTTGGACGAAAAGACAGAATTTAAAGGAGATATCATGTTTTACAGGAAAAATGGTAAGCAATCTGGTTTTTATTTTAAGAAGTGTTCATAAAACCCATACTGTATTAAAATTCCATGGTGACTCTTTCTGTTGCAGTTAAGAAGAATTGGAAGCAAATACAGCAGTGTACTAGCAATGCAGTTTTGGCTCAAGCTAGACTTCTCTCATTTACTCATTGACCACGTGAAATATCCAGCTGCATGTGCATTTCCTTTTCTGCAGAATTATAAGCACTTCAAAGAAGTGCTTTCATAAATCTGGAAGTTTAAACAGTCATGTCCTTTACTAGTTAATTTATAACTTATGCATCCAGCATACCCATTAATTTCCACCACTTGATTTATTTTAGGTTCTATTGCATCAACATATATAGGAATCCACTAATCAGAAGGTACATGGTGCAAAATAAATCAATCTTGTCATGGCCTTTGTAACTAATTTGTGGATTAAGCATTTTATTTTAAATGAACCAAATTTCAAACTTGCATTTTAAATGAGATTATGAGCAGAACACATCTCAATGAGTAATGGTAATGGTCTGGAGACCGAACCTCTGGGACACGAGAGGAGAGAAAGCCTGCTTTTTTCTTTAATTATAGTGGGACAGGTACTTAGAATCTTAGTTAAGCTAATATTCCGTTTCAATTCCTCTCACACTTTTTGTTGAAAGTTTAATTCCACGGGGTAGATGGGGCAGTGGCCATAGAGACAGGTTAAATTTTAGAAATATGGGAAACTCAACCCTAACCTGCTGCGTATGTGCCTACCCTTGCTTTGACCAGGGAGGGTTGGGAGATTGATGAACAACCTGCTCTCAAGAGGTGGGTCTATAATACATTATCACAATGGCCTGTCTCAGATTTTATTGGCTCTATGAAATTAACAGCTGTGAGTTGGATTTGTCAGGGCTTGAAATGTTGGCAACTGAAGTGTTTTCCCTGATCTTTCCTGAGCCTCCAAGAACTGGGTGTCAGACTTCCCTGACCTTCCCAGGGGGATCCCTGCATGTACTGTCCCTTACCACTACTCCCCAGTCTTGTGCACTATCCATCTGCCTCCTCAGAAACATAAAGAGAGGGAAGCTGAGTGGAAGAACCACAGACTGTGAGAGGTTGTGAAACATGAACTGTGTGAAAGAAGGTGAAAGCAGAACACAAACTGTGAGAGGATGGAGAGAAACCAGCAAACTGGGGGAGAGGAGGCGGGAGGTGTTACAATCCTTGAAATTGAGTGGTTTTGAGACATGACGTTTTCTATTGAATGTGAATGTAATTTTCCACAGTTTTCCAGAGTTATCTAGTGCTTGTGAACCTCAGGCATCATTACCCTCACAGATTTATAAGCTGTCCACTATTTCCCTGCTGAATTATTACCATCTGTTTGTCTTGATGGAGATCAATATTTGTAAACTTTGATATTTACTTTGCAAAGTCCTTATTGCAGTAGTTTGTGCAAATATGTCAAATATTAAGTGTCATTTGGGGCAGGGCAGGGAAGCAATAGACAATTAGCAGGAATCCCACATCTGAAGTGCATTCATTTGGATATTGACTGTGGAAGGACTGTGGGTTCTGCAGGGATATCTTCCTGGATTGAATTGCTAACCACACGTACTGTCCACGCTTGTATAAAGAATGACCACTGTGGTGAAGTAGAGAACATCTGAAATATAAAACTGCTTTCAAGCAAGGAAGGTAAAGTTTTAAAAAAAAACCTTCAACATAATGCTGTAGCTTTAATATCTGCAAACATTTGTGAAATTTCAATGCAAAACGTTTGAAGGAATCTTGAAATGATTATGGTACAGTTCATCTGTGAACTGGTGTCTCTGATCTCCAGTACTGAAGACATAATTTAATGATTTATAGCTCCCCATGGAGAGGTACTTACTTATCTCCCATCTCCTATCCTGAACATCTCTTCAACATTCAGCAAGTACATTTCAACTGTAGCTGTCTCCTGCTGGTATTAACCCAATGGTGGTGAGTCTGTTGGCATGCAGTGCATACAAAAGGTAAAACTGTACAGTTTCTTTGTGGTCGTCTAAGGTCGGAGATAGGAGCCTTCTTCCAAAGTACTCATTGCCTGATTGCAGCATGGGAAGGGTGGGGGAGAATCCTCTGAGAGCCACCCACCTGCTCTTGCTGCCAATCCCTCTACACCCGTCTGCCAATGACATTCTCCCCATAATGCCCATGTAATCTTTATTTACCTGGGGCCTGGATTGCTCCTTGACCCTGGACCTCTAATAGTTATAGTTCCAGCAGCAACCCTCTCGTGACTCCATTGGCTAGCAACTGTCAATGGGTAGGAATTCCACCCTGGGGTTCTTGATGCCAAGGAACCAATGCTACCTATTTCAGTGCCTGTGTGGCACAATACTAACAGGCCTTTACCAAGGAGGCAACACTGTCTCTCACTGGCTCTTCAACCAGCAGACAAGACCCTACATGTCTCCGTAAAATCCAATCCAAATTGTGCGCAGGACTCTTTGACATCTCTCCCAGTTATGTAAGTTCTCATAATGTAACAGGAGTGGTTGTGCAGCAGTTCACATGCTGGACCTTACTGAAATATACAGTGAACCATCATTATTCTTATATCTGTGGCCGTTCCATTTCAGGGGAAGAAAATATGGCACTTAGTGAACGATTATACTGGTAACGTTGCATTAGGATTATGTTATCAACTCCTGAAACTACTTGTAAATGGAGGATCATAATCATTAGCCAGGTATATATACCTCCTCCATGCCAAGGCTCCTGGATTGACAGATAAGACACGGGTTTTGCAGTGCCCACATTGGCAGGTACTGGAGAGTAAGTTGGGGTGATGGATTTTAAAGACGCAGTGTGGTCGGGGAAGTCTAAAGGCAAGGGACTTCAGGGGGTTGTGGCTCTGGTAAACCCTGCAGGCCCACAAAGTTACTTTCCTCCCACCCCTCCCCACTTGATACAAACAGACACAGCTACAGCTGCAGAGCTTCCCAACTGGAATGACTTATTTTGTACTGCAAGACGTCCACACTGGCAAAGGTGATCTGTCCATCCGATTTTAAATCTGGCCAGGCATCACAGCCTTTATACCAGTATACACTCCCCATAAAAGGTCAGACTGATTATTTACCAATCACTATTACATTGTAATTACACAATTCTCTTGACAGTTCGAAGCTGAGCTGGCAGGGAGATGACAGAAAGGCTTAGTAAGCTATTTCCTTGACTGTAATGGATTGAGTCTTTGAATTTTGCAACATTTTTGCTGTATCAGTTTTAAAGTGTTGAAGCAAATAGAACATGGTGCATATCTGTATTTTGTTTTAATGGATTTCTTTTAAAGAATATCCAGGCTAACATCCAAGTGGTTGCAGTTGATTGGTACAATATGTTATGGAAAAGGTGGTGTAGCAGAATGAAATATCACTGGGTTTGACTAGAATACATGCTTTAGGTGAACTACCATAGCCCACTATCCAGTCGGTGACATCAGGATTGAAAGTTTGTTTCAATAATTAATTATAGTTTCTTTTATCAAGCCTGAGTTGCTCTTTGTTTCATTTTTCCAAAGTCAGGGTAAATAGAAAGGACGGACTCATTTGTCATTCACCTTATTCACCTTTTATTCACAATGTGTCATTTCACTAATGCTAAAAATAAAGCCTTCAAGAAGAAATGTACAGTGCAGCACAAAAGTGGTTGTGTGATATTTTCACTGTTAAACTGATATGACTAGTATAATGTATTTCAATACTTGGAATTCCTTTTTTAGGACTTTTTTCTCCTGCTGCTTAGTTACATTTTTTTGTTTCCTCTTTGTTTTACAATTTTCCTGCCTCACCTTTTTCTCAATCCCTCTTCGTTCCAATTTTCTTATTGCTTGGTGCATGCTTCGTTCTGTTTCTGCTATTATTCTATTAGGATAGAATCCGTTTATATTCTATCCATTTTGTGAATACAAGCCACATGCAAAGCATATCAATTTAGTGTTGGAATAGCTTCTACCCAATATACTTAGGCATTGGTCCCATTGCTATATCTGTGTGGTGCATTTTTATGGCAGTCTAGCTGCCAGTGCCTGTGTGGGTTTCCTTCAGGTACTCAGGTTTCCTCCCACAGTCCAAAGATGTGCATGTTTGGTGAATCAACCATGCTAAATTGCCCGTAGTTGGGAAGCTGAAAATTCTCCCATTGCATTCTCCATTGCAATGCTTCATGCAATCAGAATCAACTTGTTAATCTATTAGCATCTTTTCTCCTGTAAAATTGTAAGATGTAGGAGCAGAGTAGGTCATTCAGTCCATCGAGTCTGATGTGCAATTCACTGTGGTCATGGCTGATCTGATAATCCTCAACTCTGCTTCCCTGCTTCTTCCCCTTAACCACTGATTCATTTACAGATTAAGAATCTGTCTATCTCAGCTTAAAATATACATAGCCACCCAGCTCGACAGCCCCCTGCAGTAAAGAATTCCACAGATTCATTACCCTCTGAAAGAAGAAATTGATCCTCATCTCTAGGTGGTCCCTTATTCTGAAATTATACCGTCTGGTCCTAACTCTCCCACTAATAAAACAACCTCATCACATCTACCTTACCAAGTTCCCGTAAGAACCTTGTTTGTTTCAATAAGGTTGTCTCTCATTCTTCTAAACTTCAATGTGTAATGGCCAAACCTATTCAAGGTCTTCTCATTAAAGTATATATTATGATTATTCACAATTTGTCAGTCTTTCACTTGTCTTGATGAGTGCAAGATGAAGAGCTTTAGCAGTGTGTCTTTCTTTCAGCAATATTCAAACGTGTTGGCATAAAGTGTTTCTTATTTATTTTAGTTTTTAGGTTTGAGGGAAAAGATTTTCATGTGCTGTTAGCTAAAAATTAGCTGAAACCTCATGATCATTAAAATGGTTGAGTCATCATCATTTAGCTTGACATTTTATGCTTTGCTTTACTTCAAGCATTGTATTTCAATTTATGATTTTGAATTACCTGATATATTGCAAATGATTTTCCCCTGGAGTTTCCACTATAGTTGTGCCAATACATTGCCAGCTTGGGCTTTAATGCTTTGGATCAAATTGAGAAGATACAATCTGTTCTATATTATAAAGAAATCAACATCTTGTCTTTACAAACTGCAGTGCTAGCATACATGCTGAGCGGTAATTGTCCAAAGATCAAAGTCTGGAATTTTGGGAAAATGCAGTAATAGGTGTAGAAACCGTTTTAAATTAAAAGTTTAAAACCAGAGGCATTGAAATGTTCTTGTATTGTTTTTAATATATAAATGTATTTAGCATACAAATGCCAGCATTGTCCAAGGCCAACGAAACAATATAATGATAATCATCCTGTTTTATAATTAGTTCTGATCATATTGCTTCAATGTTGAATAGATATTATTTTACTTCTTTCTAAATTAGTATTTCGTCCAATTTCTTTTCAATTATCTTGAATCAACAGAAGTACAAGATTACAAAACATTTTTCGCATCAGGTCCTTCAATACAGAGTCACAGACAAAAAGCATGGTGTGAGACTAAGTTTGACTACTCTTCCAAAGCGTATGACAAGTTGAGTGGTCCCCTTCTGGGCTGTAAGCTTCTAGGTTCGGAACCCTGTTAACCTCAAAACTACAGAATGTCATTCCTGTCCTTTTCCCATTTATAGCATCTATTGGTCTTTTAATTAAATCCAGAATTGGAATTTTGACTATGCTTGGGTCAAGGTTGACAATATTTTATCCATTAAAATAAATTGGTCATATTCATAGATTGGATGTTCGAGGGTGAAAATGAACTGTTTGTCAGGTAGTACATCAGGTTCTGTAATTCTAGTACGTGGAACTTTCCTTGTTGCAATCCTACTTGGGCCACTCCCCACAACTCTTTCTCCAGCACATCAATGACATAATCGGTGCTGCTTCCCTATCTCATTTGGAATTGGAAAAATAAATCAAATTTGCTTCCAATTTCCACTCCGCCTTCATTTTCACTTAGTCCATCCCAGATTCCTCCCCTCCTTTCCTTGACAACTCTGTTTCCATTTCTGGATTTAGCCTGGCCACCAATATCCACTGCAACCCCACTAACTCCCAGAGTTACCTGGACTATATATCCTCAGACCTCGTTTCCTGTAAAGACCCTATTTCCATTCTTCCCATTTCTCGTTCCTGTTGCATCTGTTCTGACAATGCCACCTTCTACAGCAGGGACGCCGGAATGCCCAATCTTTCCTCAACCGAGGATTCCCCACTGCCATGGTTGAAAGGGCCTTTAGTCATGTTTGACCCATCTCCCGCACCTCTGCCCTCACCGCTTCCCTTCCCTCCCACAACAGCGATAGAGTCTCCCTGGTCATCACTTACCACCCCAGTAGCCTCGGCATCCAAGGGAATGTAAGCTGCTGTTTCCATCACCTCTAATAGGATGCCACCACCAGACACATATTACCCTGTCCTTCCTTGCTGGCATTCTGCAAGGATCTCTCCCTCCATCCTGGTCAACTCCTCCTCCGGTCCCAACACCCCCACTCCTCCACAGCAACTTTCCATGCAATCACAGAAAGTGTAATACCTGCCGATTTACCTCCTCCCTTCTCACTAACCGAGGCCCCAGGTGAAGCAGTGATTTACCTGTAATTCACTCAATCTCGACTACGGTATTCACTGCCTACAATGTGGTGTGCTCTACGCTGGGGAAATAAAACACAGACCAGGCAACCGCTTTGCAGAACACCTACATTTCTCTGCAAAAATGACCCTGAGCTTTCAGTTACCTTCCAATGCAACAAACCAACCTGTTTCCATGCCAACATTTCTGTCTCAGGCTTTCTGCAGTGCTCCAGCGAGTCTCGGCACAAGTTCAAAGAACAGCATCTCATTTTCCACTTGGAGACCGTGCTGTCTCTAGGACTCGACATTGAGAACTTTAGAGACTGATTCCATCCTTCCATATTTTAAACACAGCCCCGCACCTGGATCTTGTCATGACATGGGTTTGGCATCCATTCTAACGTACTTCCAGACCCATTATCACATTAAATGGGTTGCATTCAGTACAATGAACCAATTTTCTTACTCCTGGCTCTTATTATCAGTTTTCAGCTTTTCTTCTGTCCTGGCCTGCTGTCCATAATTACCTTGTTAACCTTATCCTTTTCATATCTCTCTCTTTGTGCTCTGTCATGACCTATCCACTCAAAGTATCCTTCTCTCCAACTTTGTCTTTATCATAAATATCACTTATTCCTGGTTACTAACAGTTCTGACGAAGAGTCACCAGACTCAAAAACGTTAACTCTGCTTTCTTCCCACAGAAGCTGCCAGACCTGCTGAATTTCTCCATCAGCCTCTGTTTTAGTTTCAGATCTCCAGCATCTGCTTTTCTTTGTTTCATTTCTGTAATTTGGAGGTGGCAGTCATGAAACTGGGTCTGTGCCAATTTGACAAACCAAAATGGCACGGAGAAGTTGATGAAGATTTTGCCAAAACAAAATCTAAAATGAGCAAAGTAGGACATGCCGTATCACCTTTAGTGAATAAGAATCAGATTATCAGCTTTGCTCTTAGCGTGCTTACATTGGAACTGTTGGCTGTCCAAAATGCAATTAACTGGTCAGGACAGATTTGACTTGAGGATCAAGGATCCACAAGACTTTGCAGTAGAAATTGCAAATGAACTAGTATGTGCTCCAATAGTCCACTGCACCTCATGAGGATGTGCCACTGTCAAATACAAGTTTCAGGTTTGAGGAAGTACTGTATGAACATGAAGCTCTGCACAAATGAAAAGGGAGCACCCTTTTGCAGATAATGTGGTGTACAGTACCCACAACAAAGCTGTGTTTTGATGGCTGGCATCAGCATTGTACAATGCCAAGGCTTGTTTGGCTTCAGGGTGAATGGTACACCATAATGTGTTCTGGAAACATGTGTAGCAAGTCTGTTTTTCACCAGGTTCATTAAGTACTTCCCCATTCCCCCACACTACAAAACACACAAATTTCCTGTGAGTTAATGCAATTTAACATGTGTCATTACAATTCCTCTTAATTTCCACAACTTTGTACACATTCACTTAAGGATACTTTCTAAATATATTTCTTATATATATTGTTCCCCAAAAAAATATCATCGAGCACAAACATCCATTAACACATTACAAGTGAACTAAATATACGGTGAAGAGCATTCACTTTATGCACACAGTCCTAGTCCACCCAATCTTCAGTATTTCTGCAGGATTTTAGCTCTAATTTCTGTCCAGAGATGCTGCCAGACCTGCTGAACTTTTCCAGCTATTTATGTTTTTGCCTCTGCAGTCTCTGTTTGTCAGCTCTAACTTACAGCTTGTTTAACAGTTTTATTCTAAGTCCACACTAGGTTTAAGAAATCCAGTGCAGTGAGCATCAAATGTACATAGACCTGCATAATCAAACACCAAACAATTGAATAGTACAATCACTAAATTTGATTGCCACTAATTATTGGAAGCATCTTCTATATGGTTAACCAATCAAACCCTTCTTCATTTTGAATAATTCTCTCAGTTCACTCTGAGTGTTCTCTTTTCTGGAGAAAAGAGCTCCAGGCGGTCTATCTTTAATAATAATTATAACCTCACAGTTCTGGCATTGTGGTTGCAAATCAGTTTTACTCCCTCTCCAATACCTCTATAATCAAGAAACCAGTGGTATTTTTTGGAGCCTAAGAACTATATTTAACTCCTTCTTGAAAACTTTCAATGTTTTGGCCGCAACTGCTTTCTGTAGCAGAGAATTCTACACATTCACCACTCCCGGGTGGAAAAATTTCTCCTCATCTCAGTCCTAACTGATCTACTCCTTTGACCCTGGTTCATGACTCCCTGGTCATCGAGAGCATCCTTCCTGAGTTTACCCTGTCTAGTCCTGTTAGAGTTTGATAGGTTTTGATGATACTCCCCTCCTTGCTCTTCTAAACTCCAGTTTTCCACATGTTGGTAAAAGATCTTTTTTCTCCATATGCTTCAGAGAAGGAATCAACAATGACCTGGCACTCAGTTTCTGAGTAAATGCGCACACAAGTATTACTTGCATACTGAAGCTCTTATCACTGAGGTTGGGGTGATTTTGTTTTTGGATTGAAGGCAGCAAAGGTTGAACAGTTTCCCGTCTGTTCTGTATGCAGTTGTGTTATTATTGCCAAATTATCTCCCTGCTGGGCTGTGGTACATACCCAGAACATAATGCACTCGGCGTCAGAATTTTGTGCTTTCCCACAAATTGGCTGCCTTCTAATTATAGGTCATCAATAGTGCCTGAAGAGAAGCATTCCCACTGAAACTGCAATTGTGTCAGTCAAGATGTAGGCACAGATGTCTGCAGACGTATGAATGATTGCAGGTATGAATAGTAACCTAAGGTTATAATGGTCTGTGCTTCATTAGACGCATTTTGTAGTTTGATTGCACCAGGCATTTACTGTCCTAATCTTTCTACTTAAGCAGAAGATAGTCGAATTGATGTGAACTGAATCATCAATAAAAAGGACTATAACTGAACAGCTGTGTGGCTGTAATCTAACTTGCAACAAACAATCCCATCCCGTGGAGTTGCCATCAAAGGAAATCACCACTGCCTTTTACTTGGTGTAGAGATGCAGGTGTTGGACGGGGGTGGACAAAGTCAGAAGTCACATAACAGCAGGCTATCGTCCAACAGCAGCTTTCCAAAAACTTGTGATTTCAAATAAACATGTTAGACCATAACCTGATGTCGTGTGACATCTGGCTTTCATATGGTCACAGCTGCAGAATTTGACGCTGCTTCAACCTGAGTCCAAATCTATTAACCTGCGGGTTAATTGGTATGATGCAGTAACAAATTCAAATTGTTTCGAAACACATTAAAATTTCCACCGCTGTAGGCAGAAAAACATGGCTATGATTCACCATTGGGCTCAATTCAGCTGGGAGGGAATTTCAACTTTCTCATCAGTTGGCTCATATTCCCCAAAAACTGGGCACAGTTCTGGATCCTATTTGAAAAGTATCTGGATGTGATGTGCAGGCCTAAAACCTTAGCATGCAGTGTTATGATAAATAAAGGCCACTTAAGGAGGAAAACACACATTGCCATCTAATCTTTTATTTCTATACCCCCATCTCGTCGCTTTGCAATTAAATATAGCTCATGACAATGAAATAAATACTACTACTCCTTTGAGGAGACATGCTATCAATACACAAGTTAAAATTATATTTTACACCATTTTTTTACAAGATATATTTCTGTAGGACACCTGAACCCGAGGCAGTGTGAGGAACGGATAGGTCATTAGACTTCTGCAACCAACAGATGAGTGAACAGTTTGTCCTGAATCTGCTGACCATATTGATTCTTCCAGGAATGTCCTTTCCATTAATTTTAAGATGTCAATGATTTCTTGTAGCCAGTACATAAGAATGTTGGGAAGATGCTGTCAGTGATTTGTATCTCTTCTCCCAAGGGCATAATTCAAAGAAAGCTTCGGAATTCATCTTCAGATGTAGTATTGAATTCAACTAGAACATTAATTTGCAATTTCATTCACTAAAAATAACTATTTTTACAATGAAGTCTTGTGAAGTAGAATCTACTCAATATTTAAAATGATTTTGTAAGCTTTGCAAGCATAATGTTGGGTGGGAGGGGTGGGGGTTGAGGGGAATAATTCTGCACCAGTTGCGAACGTGATCTCACAACTGTGTTTTTCCCTTATTGTGTAGATTCTCATTTATTGTTTACATTTTTATTTGCATGCCTTAGGGCAAATAAATCATTTAATGATGAAGCACAATTTCTGTTGAGATAGTGTGGTATCAGAGTGTCTAACTTACAATTTCAGTTCCTAATATTAACCACTTCAAATAGGAACTCAATGCTTTCCAATAAGGATTTAGTGGAAAATTACTAAGTTCTGTCAGATGCATGCTGTCCTGTTAATGATCCTCAGAGACCTTTATGGGAAAACAAATAAGGTAAATTGAATAAGCTAATCTTCATAAGAAAGTGTACTTGATGTAAGTGTAACATTTATTACTGCCTCTTGTAATTGCAGTTAGTTTAGAATAATGTTCTATTGCTTATAAAACCCCTTCAGTTAAAATTAGTGCTAGCATCCAGGCAGTGTGTTAAATAGGAGTTAACTTTTTTAAAACTTTTCCCACACACCAGGAAGAATATTTTATAAGAGAAAATAAACCTTTTCATTGTAATGGGTTGTAAATTTATTTCAATCACATTTGTCAGAAGATTTTAACAACCAGTCAGATCAATTGGATAGTTAAACCAAAGGCTGATCAAGAGTTCATTAACTTTTCCGCTCTGGTGGAATTGTGATGGAAAGATTGTCCACTCATAGAAGAACCTGCCCATAATGTGTTCCATCAATTTTGCACTTAGGCTACCAAGTGGTCTGATAAAATGAAACACTCTTTACAATGCTCCCCCAGACTTAATCCTTCTGAGTTGTGCTGACTTTTTTCACTACCTTTCTTTTTGTTCTTTGGTGTTATTGTTCCTCCCAGAAGGTTGGCAGCCAAGGATTTGAGCTCCAACATGTGCTGCTCTTATCCATTCTGTGAAAAAAACTGCATCTGGTCCTTCACATTCATTATCCATTTTCTCTTCAGCTTCCCTCACCTACATTTTCAGTTAATTGTTTCATTCAATAACTGTCTGCATCAATAATGTAACCAAAGCCTTGTACCTTTTACTCTTTTATGACACATGCTAATTTTCTTCTCTCCAACCACATCCAACACTCCTTCATGACACTTTCTGTCTGTATAAGATATGCAGGATAGCCTCTAACATCTCAAATACATTAACTTATCAGTAATTTCTTTGTTGTCCATATTCCCAAAGCTTAGAACAGAGATGACAAACATATAGCATCTTAGAATTATTTTCCTAATGTTATAAAGGGGAAATTGAGGTCCTCTGATAATTAAAATTGAAACACAAACCCAGTCTGTTACAACGGGAGTAGAGTTCCCCTTCTCATAATTAAACCCGAAACACCCAGAGAAGCTCCCCTCACCCTACCTAATCTGTTAAAAAGGAGTGGTTAAATGAAAGATAATTCCTGATGTTTGTTTTATTAGCAACAAGTAACAATTTATTTATTTTAACCATAACAATGAATAAATTAACAGAACTACTAACAAACTGAACAAATCCCCCCTAACTACTAACTACTGCCTAACTCAACAGAATTCTAATGGTATGCTATTCCAATAAACACAAGCCCAATTTATATAAACCCAAGTAATAAGCAAACTAAGTTAAAACTCAGACTTTCAAAGTCCATACGGGGCGTGTCTTCTGGAATGTTCTACCTTCTCTGCTGTCTGTCCAGACATAAACACATTTCTTCTGCTGATCCTTCTGTCAGGGATGTTTTCTCTGTGAAGTTTCTGTGAGGACTTTTAGCTAGAAGTGCCATGGTACCTTTTATGGATAGATGGTGCTTTCTCAGATAGCTTAGAGATTTCTGTGAGAGCTATTTATTCCTGGAATGACAGCTTGCTCTCATACCGATTTTCAAAAACCCTCTTATATATAGGATTGGTCAAGGTTGTCAAAACCATCAGATTTAAATTCAATTGGTTTTCAATCTCTGAGTGCTTGGTTTAAATTAGTTGGCTGATCTTCAAGCTAGTTGCCAAAACATCAAAACAAGGTTTCCAATCACACAGCCAATTGATACATGTTTCAATTTTAGAACTGTCTGAACCTCTTCGGCTGCTTACAGACACATTTTCTTTAAATCTCCAAGCTTAGAAAAATGCACCACCTCCTAAAGGGACTACCAACTCTTCCCCTCCCCCCCCACCATCATTTTTACAAACAAATTCTAACTTCCCGCCTTCCGATTCACAAGTACTGTACACAAATTTGCGACACTAAGAATCAGCTTCAGTTTCTTCGATGTGAACACAGTTTTCATTCTAACAAACGTGGTCATAGCTATCTTAATTTTCCTTCAAATCTAACAATTACTTTTCCCATTGTTCGTGTTAATCAGCCCAAGGTACCTGAACTTTTTCACTTGTTCTAGGATTTGTCCATTTGCTTCGGTTTCCAGATTCATTGACATTTACAACACAGAGGGAGACTATCAACCAATTGTGTCCGTGCCGGTCACAAAAGAATAGACTACACTCATCTAATTATTCCAGTTCTTTGCTGATAGCCCCAGAGACAATGACAACACGAGTGAATATCTAAATATTGCTTAAGTATTGTGATTTTCTGATTCAACCTCACTTTCAGGCAATGAGTTCCAGACTTTCTAAAACTTTCGGGTGAAAAACATTGTCCTTTAATCTCCTATTAGGCTTCATCCTCATACTTTACATGTGTTCCCTTGTTACTGACCTCACTACTAGTGAAAAGAAAGGGCCTTTGAACCTCCCCTCGTTTTGCCCCTCATAATTCACCTCAATCAAGTGCCCTCTTGATCTTTGCTGCCCTAAGTGACATAATCCCAGACTATTCAGTCTTTTCTCATAGCTTAGACCATCCAACTCAGACAGCGCCCCATGGGCATTACCTCATAGTTTTCTGGGTTGAATTCCCATTTGCTCTGCCCACCTGAACAGTCCATTGATATTCTGCAGTTTGCAATTATCCTCCTCACTATCTCCCACCCGACCAATTTTCATGTCATCCGTAAACTTCTTGATCATAACCCCTCCGTTAAAATTCACTTCACTAATGAATATCACAAACAGCAAGGACACCAGCACTGATCCCTACAGAGCCTCACTGTAAACAAATTTGCAGTCACAGAAATGTCCCTCCATGATTACCCTCTACTTCCTGTCCCTCATCTGATTTTGGAACCAGTTTGCTAGTTTGCTAGTTTGCGTCGATCTCATGGGCTCTTACATTCATGATCAGTTTGGCTTGAGGAACCTTATCAAAAGCCTTACTAAAGTTCATGTAAATCATGACAAATGCTTTATGCAAACTGTCTTTCTAGTTTTCCCTCCACCTGTGTGATTTTACTCCCCTATTTGTATTTGTCAGTTTGTGTGTGTGTGTAAGGAGGAGTTTGTATGGAGTTTAGCGTTTTAATTTATAGTTTATTTAGTTTAATTGTTTACCTGTAACTCGAATGTAATGGCCAGTGACAATTAAGTGCAGAAGCCTGATTTGAGCTTTCTATCAACTTAGGTCTAAAAATTAGGAAGTCTGGGGATTTTGTATATTTCTTTAAAAACTTTTGTGACAATTCCAGGAATTGGGGAGCATGAATTTTGACCCAATAAAATGAGACACCATGAATCTCTCAGTCTCAAGATTACACCATAGTGTCCCAGCCACCACTTAGGCCTCAAAACCCAGTCATTATTCAAATAGTTTTCATTATATGATTCGTCAGGCTCCAGCACTGTGCTCAGAGTTCTCTTGGGATTTTAATTTCTTTGGGAGCTTAAATAACATTGATTGCAAAAGATCTTTAGGTAGGAATCTTGTTCTGTAAATGTTGCTGAAGAGATCTGCTTATATCCCAATGTTGCCACTTTACAGGTCCGTCAGGAATTCTGTTGACATTTCCAGGTGCTTTCCTTGCTTTCAGCTTTTTGAACATCGTATTGATTTCTGCTTTAATTATTTCTGATCCTTTTCTTTCACCTGTTGGTGCAAATTCATTTCTATGTTCACCATCATAAAGCTCTCTGATGTACTTCACTGATCATTTCTCTGCACTTTGAAATGTTTTCCATCATTGGTCCTTGTGTAGCCATTATTTGCAGTGATTCTTTTTTGTTCCTATCTGTCAGAGCCTTACTTTCTCATGCAATGATCCTATGCTGTGTCTTTCCTTTTGTTCTACCACTTTTTTGCAGCAGTCATCATATCAATTTTCCTTGGTCTCACCATACAGAACCATAGAAGAATCATAGAATCCCTACAGTGTGGGAGCAGGCCATTTGGCCCATCAAGTCCAAGCCAATCCTCAAAAGAGCATCTCAACCAGACCCACCCACCCAACCTATCACTCTAACTCTGCATTTCCCATGTCTCATGCACCTAGCCTGCACATCCTTGGACACTATGAACAATTTAGCACGGTTAATCCACCTAATCTGCACATCTTTGAACTGTGGGAGGAAACTGGAGCATCCAGAGAAAGCTCACGCCAAATATGCTTTTCAAAGAGAAAACTTTTAACACTTTGATCCCTTAAAGACAAAACAAGGCTTTGGTTTCTTTATCTAAGTATTGATGCATGCATACATCAAAGATAGTACATAACCCTTCAATTTGTTCTATTATAATGGTTTTATACTAATTTTATAGACAACAGTTTTCCAATAAAAAGGTTATGTATTTAAACACTCTTATTTCTACATCCCAAGTGCACATTGCATGGTAATCAGCAGGAGGTTTCCTTGCCCATGTTTAAGCTGAAGTCATGAGACTTCAAGGGGTCCAGAATCAATGTTGAGAACTCCCAGGGCAGCTCCTTCCCAACTGTGTCACCAGCTTTGCTTGGTCTGACCTGGACAGGTCATACCCAGGGATGGTGATGGTGGTGTCTGGGATATTGTCTGTAAGGTATGATTCTGTGAGTATGACTCTGTCAGGCTGTTGTTTGACTAGTCTGTGAGACAGCTCTCCCAATTTTGGCACTAACCCCCAGATGTTAGTACGGAGGACTTTGCAGGGTTGACAGACCTGTTTCTGCCATTGTCTTTTCGAGTGCCTGGGTTTATGCCAAGTGGTCCATTCAGTTTAATTTCTTTGTTGAGACTTCAAAGTGATTGATACAACTGAATAGCTTGCTAGGCCATTTCAGAAGGCAGTTGAGAGTCAACACATTGGTATGGGTCTGGAGTCACATGCCAGTCAGACCAGATTAGGATGACAGATTTCCTTCCCTGAAGGACATTTGTGAGCCAGATGGGTTTTTCCAACAATCAGCAATGGTTTCATAGTTATTTCATGGTCACTTTTTATTGGATTCAAATTCAACCATCTGCTATGATTCGAACCTGGGTCCCCAGAACATTAGCTGACTTTCTGGATTAATAATTGACTATAATGCCACTCGGCCATTGCCTCTCCATAGCTATCAGTCTTCAGCCAGTTCAATTCACTCCACATCATATCAAGACTTTGTTGAAGGCATCGGTTACTGGAAAGGCTATGAGCCCTGACAGCACTCTGGCAATAGAACCAAAGACTTGTAGTCCAGAACTAGCCCCAAGCTAAACTGTCCTAGTACAGCAAAAACAGTGGCATCTATCTGACAATGTGGAACATCGGCCAGGTATATCCTGCCCGTGCATAGCAAGGCAAATCAAACTGAACTAATTATACCATGTCAGTCTGCCCTCCATCATCGTCAAAGTGATGGAAGGGGTCACAGATAGTGTAATCATGTGTTACTTGTTCAGCACTAACTTGCTTACTGATTTTTCAACATAGGATAACTGAATTTTCCATTATTACTTCTCTACAGTCTTTGCATTTTCCTGTCAATTTCCAAGTCTCTGTTTTTGTGATTATTGTCATGGGTAATTTACTGAACACACCTGCAGTGGACCAATCATTTTTACCACATTATGTACATTGACACATGTGCATGCCTACTATCTTTGACTATTTCATATTTCTCTGCTATCTGATCTTTCTTGTCTCTATTATACTTTACTCCATCACTTTTTGTTTGTTCCTTTCTTTTCCCAATTCCTTTTTTGCAGTAAATGCTCCAAACCCAAATTCCACTTAAAAATAGATACCGCTGATGGACCCTTCCACTGTCTTTCTCGTCAGTGTATCCCTGCACAATTATTTTCTGCCCACATTTTGGCATCTACAAAGGTGCTGCCAGAGCCCACACAATTCAAAGTAAAATAAGTAACTTTTGTAAAGCATTGATTGTCAATCTTTTTAATGTTATTGGCTTTCATCTTTGATATTTCTTATGCTGGCAAGTGTACAGGAAATGGTATTAGATTCTGGACTGTTAAATCATCGTTAAGTTCTAATTTACAAAAGATTGGTGTTGTTATTGATCATTCAACTATTTCAATTCAGCAGAATTGATTACCACTCTGAGTTGTATCAGATTATAAGATGGTTCTAGCACACTGGTCATACAGGTAAAAATATATCATTGTGACAAGTAGTGAGCTATTGGTCTAGTTTGTGCTGACAAGCTGATATAAACAAGCAATGCATTCTTCTTTTTTCGGTGTGTTGCTTCTTCTCAAAGGACTGCCCAAGAGTGTTAGACTGAGGTCAGCATGAATCTATCCTTGGACATTTTTATCCACAGTCTATTGCATTCTCCCCTTTGTACTGCTGGACTTGGGTGTTGCATTGACTATACTTAAGTCATTTTGTTCATTTTGGATGGGAAAACAAAAGAATAGAATATTATTTCTTTGGAGAAAAGCTACAGAAAGCTGCAACATAAAGGGACTTGGGAGTACTTGTCCACGAGACATAGAAAGTTAGCAGATGGATGCAGCAGATAATCAGGAAGCCTGATGTTAGTCCTTACTTCCAGGGGATTGGAGTATAAGCCGAGGGAAGTCTTACTGCAATTGTATAAGGTTCTGGTGAGACCACATCTCAAGAACTGCAAGCAGTTTTGTTCCCCTTATTCAAGGAAAGATACCATTTCATTGGAAGCAGATCAGAGAAGGTTCACTAGGATGATCCGTTGTTTGCAGGGATTCTCTTATGAGCAAAGGCTAAACAGGTTGGAGTACACTCACTGGAGTTTAGAAGAATGAGAGGTGATTTCATTGAAACATTTAGAGTTCTAAAGAGGCTTGACATGATAAATGCTGAGAGGATGTTTCCCCTGATGGGAGAGTCTAGGACCAGAGGACATAATTCTCAAAATAAAGGGGCACAAATTTAAGTCTGAAATGAGTTTGCTGTTGGGTTGGGGGTGGGATGGGTGGAAGACAATTCCAATTAATTGTAGTGAAACAATTTATTGCATTTCTCTCCAAATCCAAGATGGTGATGGAGTAGGGATTCCATGCCAGAGCTCATCTGTTCCATCCGTTTCTTACTTTCTTTTTCTTTTTTTCCTTTCTTCTTGACTTTCTTTTCTTTCTCCCTTTCAACTTACCTCAGACAGCGACTCCCCATCATGGACCAA
The DNA here is from genome assembly GCF_021869965.1 of Rhincodon typus. Lineage (NCBI taxonomy): Eukaryota > Metazoa > Chordata > Chondrichthyes > Orectolobiformes > Rhincodontidae > Rhincodon > Rhincodon typus. Next base: position 51,770,372 of record NC_063333.1, on the reverse strand, counting down.
AAGCAAGTCCCTGTCACCAACCAGAGGTAAGTGCTGGTCGTGGACCAAAGGCGTGTCCCTGATGTGGCCTCGACTTGAGGCCCGGCAAGTCTGGAGGTCAGTACCGATTGCGAATGGAGTCAAGGCCTGGTGCACAGTGTGGAGACGAAGCCTGGCATGCTGTGTGGACACGAAACCTGGCACACAGTGTAGACACGAAACCTGGCACACAGTGTGGAGACGAAGCCTGACGCACAGTGTGGAGATGAGGCCTGGCGCACAGTGTGGGCATGAGGCCTGGCGCACAGTGTGGAGATGAGGCCTGGCGCACAGTGTGGAGATGAGGCCTGGCGCACAGTGTGGAGACGAGGCCTGGCGCACAGTGCGGAGGCGAGGCCTGGCGCACAGTGTGGAGACGAGGCCTGGCGCACAGTGCGGAGGCGAGGCCTGGCACACAGTGCGGAGATGAGGCCTGGCACACAGTGTGGAGATGAGGCCTGACCAGGTGCTGGCGAGGACTAGGGTGGAAGGACTGTAATTCTCAACCTTTTCTTAATTTATTCCTATGTTTTTGTATTTTGTACCAAATGCTGGACTCTTTATTTCTTTTTTTAATTTTTCTAATTTAAGAATTTGAACCCAGGAATGCACTGTAAGTGTCGACTTGTAAACTTTTCACCGTACTCATTTGAGTACATATGATAATAAAGCGAATTCCGGGAGGAATTTCATCTTTCGGGGGTCATGAGTCTTTGGAACTCCTTGCCACAAAGAGCTGTGGGGGCAAAGTCCTTGCGTATATTAAAGACTGAGATAGTTTATTGATCAGTAGGGGAACCAAGGGTTATGGGGAAAGGGCATGAAAGTGGACATGAGAAATGTTGGATCAGCCATGATCCTATTGACTTGCAGAGCACACTCAAGGGGCCAAATGACCTACTCCTGTTCCTATTTCTTACAGTCTATGTCAAGTTCTTTACTTAAATAAAGCCAAGGTCTTTTTCCCAGTATAGGGGAGTCCAAAACTAGAGGGTATAGGTTTAAGGTGAGAGGGGCAAGATATGAAAGGGACCTAAGGGGCAACTTCTTCATACGGAGGGTGGTGCATGTATGGAATGAGCTGCCAGAGGAAGTGGAGGAGGCAGATACAATTAAAACATTTAAAAACCATCTGGTTGGGCATATGAATAGGATATGGGCCAAATGGGAGAAGATTAATTTAAGTGATCTATTTGGCATGGACGAGTTGGACCAAAGTGTCTGTTTCCATTCTATACTATTCTATGACTCTAAGTCACGGTTGAATATTTTCCTGAAAAAATTTCCAAGTTTCATTACCTCCATAGCTTATATTCTTACATCATCCTTCAGAATGCTTTCCTGAAGTCATTCTGTGATGTTTCCCATAATCATTTTCTTAACTCCCCTGTATACCACCATTCTTGAACTTCTAGCCTACTTTCAGTCAGGGATCTCATTGTACATATTTGCCTGTTACCAGTTGTATCAGAGCTGTTGATAAGGCCAGCCATTTAGTTTATTTTTGTTGATGTTCTAATTCATGATTACAGTATTGAACAATAGAATATTGTTTTACTAGTTTCCAATGAAATGAAGCTTGAGCAATTTACACTAAAACACAATCGGTGGTATTAATCCAATTCACTTATTTTGGTTGGAATCTTCACAGCTTGGGTGGGGGAATGTAATTGGGTAGAGACACCATTTCTGTTTTCTGATAATAGTTTCTAATTGTGGTATCAAGTTCTCAGAAACTTTCAAGCAGGTTGGCTTTATGTTTAGGAACTTGTTTTGTATCCATTATGAATAGCCATAAATACTCATTAACATCCCAGCCCACAGGAATTGTGTTCAGGGACATAATTTTCTTAACCAGAAATAGGAACCAGGTTTGTAAATCAGGTGATATATATGAGATGCATATCAGGTGGAATAGATGACTTTTTCTAAACTCTGGTGAGAAAATCATTTACCCTTTACTTGGCTCCTTCAGAACAAATTGTTTCATTGCACAAAAGCTTCTGGTGTTAGGGATGAAGGCTTTCAATGTTTATCAGCACATCACACAATCATGAGCCATCAGACTCATGGCAGTATTAACATGTTAGAGGTCAAGATTGATCAGGTCCATAAGCCTGCACAATCTAGGCTTATGAAAATCAACTTGACCAGGCCATGCAAGAACGCTTTTACATAAAAGAGGACAAATTTAAGTTAACCGAAAAGGAGCTGCAACCTTAAAGGGGCTTCAGTAAAAAAAAGGTTGGCAGAAAGGTAGGCTGGATGCAAAGGAAAAGAAGGGAATGCAATTTGAAGAGCATGGTTGCAAAGGCAATGGAAGGATCTTGGGGAACGGAGACAGCAAGCTGGGATTGAGATGAGGGAGTCAAAGTAATAGGGAAAATGGGGACAACGAAGAGCTGGATATCAAGGGGGCTATAGAATGGGGATATGTTGTTGTTCTGAGGAAGAAGAAAAAGGAGTGGAACTGAATGATGAGGGAGAAAAAGTTGAGGCTGGCCATTAGGATCTCTATGGGAGTGATCAAAGGCAAGAAGAGGAATGTTGAGGGGACTAGTAAAAGGGCTAATATTCAGAGGGGGAATTGAAAAGGACAGAAGGAGAAAAAAGGAAATGACAAGGCCTTCCACAATCATAAGGAGGAAATTGTGTTTAAAAGGAAGAGAGTTGAAATGGAAATAATCAAAACAAAAGTGTACCATTAACACCATCTTTCCCAAAAGTTAAATTCCATTTCAAGGGATTCTGAGAATGTGCAATGCAAAATGGAGAGGCCTCTTGTTGGCATATAGATTGCATGAGCACTGCTTAATGATTTACAATGAAGGAAAGCTTTTATAAACATTGAAGGGAAATAGAAAGCTACAAACAGCTTCATTCTCCCATGTCCATTCAACCATTAATGTTTCAAGAGAAGAGAAGCTACGTTTCACCAGCATTGCTCATGATTGTGCATTAACCTCATCTCCGCAAAAACAGTACAATCTATGCAGAACTAATCACAGATCTTCGCATGTGAAAGTTACCAATAATAAAATTGTTATGCTGCCTGATCTTTCCAATGTGTGAGGGCAGCATCACAGTGGGTAAAAGGGCAAATTGACTCACTTTGCCTTGCATGCATCTGCTAAATATCATAATGCTAAAATAAGGAACACAAACATCTTATATGCGGCAACATGAGGAAAGGGGAGAAACAGATGTGGGTTGTGGCGGTTGTACCTCTCCATGTACAAGTAGTGTTCAGGTACCACCCAAGATACAAGCAGCCTGATACTGGCCCAAAACTATGGCAAGTTGCCAAATGCAAAGCATTTATCCAGTTCCTCCTTTGTAATCACAAACCTTCCATGCCAGATGTTGAAACCGCTCATCATAACAACTCTCTGAGCATTGACAACACGAAGAAGATTAAAAAAAAGGGAAGAAGGAAAAGAATGCAAAAGCAACAACACTGAATCAGAGATATGAGATTCAGGAGGCTCCAGTTCTGGACGAACAAGCAGCACCATTGTGGGGTAACAAGGTGTAGAGCTGGATGAACACAGCAGGCCAAGCAGCATCAGAGGAGCAGGAAGGCTGACGTTTCGGGCCTAG
>NC_063333.1:51743900-51766354 GCF_021869965.1 Rhincodon typus | reverse complement strand
TTTTCTGAAGAAGGGTCTAGGCCTGAAACGTCAGCCTTCCTGCTCCTCTGATGCTGCTTGGCCTGCTGTGTTCATCCAGTTCTACACCTTGTTATCTCAGATTTTCCAGCATCTGCAGTTCCTACTATCTCTGATACCATTGTGGGGTGCTTGTTTTCTGACTGTGAAACATTAAGATACTCTGTTTGTCGTACATTGTAGCTTGTACTGCTTCCTTTGTACCAATAAATACCTTTTCAGTTTCCTAGCCAGATTATCAGCATGGGCTTCTTCAGGCTGCTTATAGGGCCCACGCATGGAAGACATGGAAGATGTAAGTATCAAAAAGTATGAAATATCAATATGAAGATGATTGACTCCTGAAGCTCATCCACATTGTTTATACTCCCATTTTCCAGAAATGAAGATTCTCCCAGCTGACAGCTGTGAATCAGAGCCTCTTTACTCTTTGCCCCTCAGGAAATCTTAAGAGATTAAATAAGACCAAAGGAATGTAGATGACAGTGCTGTGTTGGTTTCCAGTGTAATTATGCACAGGAGGTTTACACTGGTGGGCCCAATGCGGCCTCAACATCCTTTAGTGTTTCCTTGTGGCCACCAGCTTACTGCACGACCACCTTGTCTCAGATGACTATGGCTGGCATCGTCTGGTGGTCCAGACTACTCAGGGTATCCTGTACAGCTTCAGCTGCAACTTCCTCAACCTGAGCAGATAGAAGTGCCTGGCTCCCTAGCAGAGGCAAAGTAGTGTGTCAGGACACTTCTGAAGCATCCCGAGGCAGCAATCCCTGAGTGTCTGTCTGTCTGTCATTGCCCGTCCCTGGTATACAATGGCACCTCCCTCACCACTTGAGAGAATATAGCTGCAGGACAGAGGTCAAGGTCCCTTGGTCCTTTTCACTAAGAGAATAAATGAATGAATATGTACTTCATGCATTAGAGTGAAGGCCACTGTTCTCCAGGACCTGGCTCTCCACAGTCTGCCAACTGTTTCTGATGCACTCATACAGCAGGACCGTGACATCAAACAGAACTTGGGCTGTTTACTCTGCTGTCCTACTCTCTGGTCTGCACATTATCCCTGGAACCTCTGACAGACATTCTTCTTTCTGCCTCTGCATCTCTATCAGTTCATTAGTAACTGAGTCCAGAGGCACAACATCCATTCTAGGCTCAGCAAGGGCCTGTGTATCAGCAATCGTCCAAGTGTCAGAGACCACAGTCATTTCTTCTCCCTCCAGCTGCAGACCCATGCCAGTGCGGTGCTCACCAGAATATGACCCCCAGCCTTGAGATTGCAGAGCCAGGTGGGAGCCAGAAGAAGAAGAGCCCGGCCCTGCTGTCCTGCAACAGCACAGGACAAACTTCTGAGGAGTAAGACTGGGACCCTCAGTGGAAGTTACACCAAACTTTTCCTCCTTCTCCCCTAACCACCTCCCCCCAACCCCCCAATGTGAATGTCACTGGCCTGCAGCAGGGTGGGGAAGGAGGAAAACCTTGGCTGTACTTCCACTGAGGGTCCCAGTCATCCTCGAGACTGCAGAGACAATCATAACTATTGGTCTGTGTCTCAAAGTCCCAACATTACCCAAAGTTTCATGACAATATTGATGCTTGATATGACAGTGGTGGTAGCTGTTTAGAGACTTTCTCACTAGTTGGCTGGACGACATCCCTAATCTCCCTTTTGGGGCAGGTGCGCTCCCCTTGTTCACCTGCCAGCAAAGTGGCCTGTCCATTGAAGGGGCTGAGGGCGCTCCCTGTCAGCACCCTATCACAGTTATTGTCGATCTTTGTCTCCAGCAGTGAAAGAAACATAAAAGCCATTAACATTCATTTGTGCCCCCTTTGCCTGTATTGATAGATACAGATAGAGATGTGAATCTCTCATGCTGTGATTGTCCATTTGCCTGCTTATGATATGAATCTGATTGGGGACGTTAAGAGTTAGAGTGCTCTGAGTGAAAGGTCGCTCCGTGTTGTCAAAGAGTTAGAGTTGATAGAGATCAATAAAATTTTACGTGATGTATATGTCTGATTTCTGTGAGATGTTCATCTGGAAGCTATATTTTGTGGTAGTATCCCTGCTCCATGCAAGCTTATGGGTGAGAAGCTGTGGGATCTATACATGACTGAGGGTTGAAGTTCCTTTTGTTCTTGAAGTGTGAACCCTGGTATGGGGGAGACAGTCAGCAGCAAGTTGTTCAACATGGGAGGGTGAATACAATGAAGTGACAGACTTTGGTTGCACATAAGACATCTGGCGTGTGTTACAATCTTGTGTGTTACAGTCCTGTGCAGTGACAAGCTTACCATGTTCATTCAAATTGTCAAATTGAAGTATTGAGTAAACAGTGGCATTTACCCTAGCAGTGTGTGACCAATCGTTCAATCTTTTGTGACATTGAATGTAGTCAAGCCTCTGACTGTTCAGGTGCTAACTGCATCCACCACCTTCAGCACACAGACATTGTCTCTCAGGATGACCATGTGTTGCCATCTCATGGAAAGAGAACATCCCTGCAGTCACCAACAGCCTGCAGCAAAGCATCCAATGAGGTGTCCTGTCATTCTGGCACAGCCTTCTATCCTCAGTCAAACATCTTCTCCAGAGCCTGCTGGGGGTCATGACATAAGGTCCATGGACAGAACAAAAACTTCTGCTCATGCAGCACTAAAAGTTGGCACTTTTCCTGTGCCAAGAATTCATAATTAACTCAAAAGACTGTATGTGAACATCTTTCCCGTACCCATGTGAAAGTCCTTTTTTTTTTGAGGCCACGTGCACACAACCTCAGAAATAAATAAAAATCCTGCCCTTTTTCACTACTATTCCAAAGCATAGAATTTCAACCCTAAGCTTGGAGGCACGGCTGGATAGTTAAAGTAATTGGTTTCTGGATTGTGACAGCAATTTCACTCGTATTTACCTTCTACCAGGTTTGACAGGGGCACATTTGGATAACTCTTCACATGGCGAGTCGTTAGAGTATTAATTGCACTGCCTGGAAATGTGGTGCAGGCCGGTGCAATTGAGGCATTCAAGAGGGCATTGGATGAATATCTAGATAGAAATAGTGCGCAGGGATATGGGGAGAGGGCAGGAGATTGGCACTAAGGAATAGTGCCTTCCACGATGGGTTGAATGGCCTCCTTCTGCACGGTAACAATTCTGTGATTCTCTGTGTGCTAAAAGTCAAGGCTTAAATTAACACAGTGGGTGGTTACTTAAAGATACAATTAACCTCCTTAGAAGAGGTTAATGACATGTTTTAAATTGAGTCCAATTAGATTTCAATATAACATTTCCATGGGCTCAGCTTCCTGACTTCCTGAAAGAGCAATGCTTCTGCAGACTGAGGTTGTCACATTAGATGTTGAAAGGTATCACCTGAAAGAAGACCTGCTGTGCTGTGAATCCTTCCAAGATATTTCAAGGGTCTCACAGTCTGCTGCATGTAAATGCGTAAGGTGATGGATGGACTGTAAACTTTCCCTGTCATGGCAAGAGTCAGAATGAGTGAGTAGTAGGACACATCTCGCTAGTTGAATTCCCACAGGTACCAGATGCCAATGACTGCACATGACCAGCAACTTGAGCAATCTTACTTTTAAAATTCACATTTTTATTTTCAAATACCCCCTCATGGCCTCATACCTCAGTATCACTGTAACTTTTTTTTCCAGAACCACAACACTCAGACCTCTACAGGCATTCAATTCTGACCTCTTACAAGTTATAATGCAATCACATCTGGAAGTTTTATTTTCCAACTTAAAGAGTGAAAGCTTCAAGAAGTATGCCCCTCCGCCAACATAGTAACATGACGGATTAAATTCACTGTTGCAAGTTGTCAGCTCTTCCAATGATAGAACAAGTCCAGCCCAACAAAAGTTGAAAAAAAATTGGCTTATAGAATTTGTGTGACAACTACTGCACATTCATGTGGGCATATGTTTGCAGATTTCTCATTACTTCTTTTTACTATTTGCTGTATTTCATATTGCTCTTTTTAAAATTTCCAATTTATTTTCTACACTCATTGAAGGAATTTAAATTTTTGTCTAACAGTATTTACTTCTTTTTGAAAGATATGCAGTCTGAAAGTCCTTTGGAAAGTAATCTATTGCTTGCCTGTTGTCTTACCCCATGATTTCTCCAGGGAGTTTCCTTTTGCTACATCTAAATTTATTTGATTTGAGTCAACAACCTTTATCTTTCACTGCTTCTTCCCCTTTTTGGTTTTTACATTGAGCCTAATTATGTAATGTATTGCAGTAGTCTGAGGTAATCTCCAGTATAACAAGGGTGTTCAAGACTAATGGAAGTTATCTGCTTTCTTTCATTCTGCTCAAATCCATAAAAAGGGTCCCCCTGTGGTTTTCGATAGTTTTGGTTGATGAGCTAATTAGCCCTTAACAGATTAGATGTCATGAAGAGAGCTGATGCCATATGATAATTTAACAGTAAATGGTATCTACAGATAATCAGTTAATTGCATTGGTAATTAGAATGTAAACAGTATTGCACTAATTGTATAAAATAGTGGCACATGGTCATAGAGAAGCAGAATGGGAGTGTACACATTTGGAAAGAAAAATTACCCACAACTGATAATTGTGCAGTGCTGCTCACAGATAGACAAAGGGATTTAGTCATCAAGGCAGTGAAGTGGAAGTGGGCAATACTAAAGATGGAAGAAGGTAGTTTTGGCAGCTGGCAGCATAACACTTGAAAGCATAACTGTTGAAAGATATACAAAAGCCGCACGTTATTAAAAATATCCAGAATGATCAGCTGAAGTCATCTCTCCCTGTAAGGTAGATAAATGTTAATATGGGCTGAACAAAGTAGAAGATAGGAGCAGATGGCCTAGTGGTGTTATCGCTGGACTGTTAATCCAGGGACACAGATAATGTTCTGGGACCTGGGTTCGAATCCTGCCACAACAGATGGTAGAATTTGAATTCAATAAAATATCTGGAATTAGCAGTCTAATAATGACTATGAATCCATTGCCAATTGTCAGGAAAAACTTCTCTGGTTCACTAATGCCCTTTAGGGAAGAAAACTGCCATCCTTAGCCAGTCTGGCCTACATGTGACTCCAGACCCACAGCCATGTGGCTGACTCCTAATTGCCCTTTGGGCAATTAGGGATGGGCAATAAATGCTGCCTAGCTAGTGATGCCCTCATCCCATGAATAAATAAAGGAAAAAAAAGAGTTGGCTGTTTGATCCTGCTGTGCCGTTCATTATGATCATGACTGATCGTCCAACTCAGTAGCCTAATCCTGCTTTCTCTCCAAAACCTTTGATCCCATTTGCCCCAAGTGATATACCTAGCCACCTGTTGAACACGTTCAATGTTTTGGTATCAACTACTTCTGTGGTAATGAATTCCACAGGCTCACCACTCTTTGGGTGAAGAAATGTCTCCTCATCTCCGTCCTAAATCATCTACCCTGAATCCTCATACTGTGATCCCTGGTTCTGGACACAGCTACCATTGGGAACATCCTCTACCCTGTCTATTCCTGTTAGAATTTTATAAGTCTCTATCAGATTGCCCCCTCATTCGTCTGAACTCCAATGAAAACAATCCTAACTTAATCAATCTCTCCTCATACGTCAGTCCCGCCATCCACAGAGTCAGCCTGATAAACCTTTGCTGCACTCTCTCGAGAGCAAGAGCATCCTTCCTCAGAAAAGGAGACCAAAACTGCACACAATATTCCAGGTGTGGTCTCACCAAGGCTCTGTATAACTGCAACAACACATCCCTGCTCCTGTACTCAAAACCTCTGGCAATGAAGACCAACATGCCATTTGTTTTCTTTACCCCCTGCTGCACCTGCATGTTTACCTTCAGCGACTGGTGCACAAGGACACCCAGGTCCCGCTGCACACTCCCCTCTCCCAATTTACAGCCATTCAGTTAGTAATTTGCCTTCTTGTTTTTGCTTCTGAAGTGAATAACCTCACATTTATCCAAATTAAGCTGCATCTGCCATTGATTCGTCCACTTACCCAACCTGTCCAGATCATGCTGAAGGATTGTTACTCCTTGTGACAGTTCACCCTCCCACCCAACTTGGTATCATCTGCAAATTTTGAGAAGTTACATTTTGTTCCCTCATCCAAGTCATCAGTATATATTGTGAATAGCTGGGGTCTCAGCACCAATCCCTGTGGCACCCCACTAGTTACTGCCTGCCATTTTGAAAATGACCCATTAATTCCCATTCTTTGTTTCCTCTCTGCAAACCAGTTTCCTATCCATCTCAATACACTTCCCCCAATTCAATGCACTTTAATTCAGCACAATAATCTCTTATTCGGCACATTGTCAAACGCTTTCTGAAAGTCCAAATACACCACATCGATCAGCTCCCCTTTGTCAACTCTACTAGTTACATCTTCATAGAATTCCAACAAATTTGTCAAGCGTGATTTCCCCTTCATAAATCCATGCTGAATCTGAATAGCACCGATTCTGTTATATTAAATTGCAGATACTTCTGTTTGGACATTTAACTATATAGGAGTAATGTTAAAGGCCCTTGTGGTGCAGTGACAGTGTTTCTACCTCACGGGCAGGAAGCTTGTTTAAGTCCCATCTGCTCCAGGCATGTGTAATAACATTTTTGAACAGGTTGATCAGAAAATATGAAAGAATAATCTTAATGGTTGTAGCTGGAACATGATGTGAATGTCATAGGCCACCTTTGTAACAGGTGTCTAATCTGCATCTTTTTTTTCGTAGAAACTTTCATAGAATCCCTACAGTGTGGAAACAGGCCCTTTGACCCAACAAATCCACACCAACCCTCGGAGCATCCCACCCACACCCATCACCCTATAACCCACCCAATCTACACATCCCTGAACACTATGGTGTGGCCAATCCACCTTACTTGCATATCTTTGGACTGTGGGAGGAAACTGGAGCACCTGGACGAAACCCACACAAACACAGGGAGAATGTGTAAACTCCACACAGACAGTTGCCCGAAGGTGGAATCGAACCCGTGCCCCTGGCACTGTGAGGCAGCAGTGCTAACCACTGAGCCACCATGCCACCCCAATAGGTCCATCTTCACCTCTATTTTTTAACGATTGATGTGGTAAATGCCCTCAGCTTGTCAAAGAGGGATACCTCTAATAACTTAAGCAATTACCTAACAATACTTAATACTTGATACTTAAAGTTAAAAGTAATTGTGGAAGTTTCTACGATATAGGAGTTACAACTGAAAACGTGTGTTTCCCAACTCAAGCCTCAGAGTGCCTCAAATGACTAGACCCAAGTCAGGAGCAGAGTGTTCATGTTGATGATGAATGGGATGAGGTCAGGGATGTGAGATGTTGGGGTTAATTTCACTGCCCCGGAAAGCAAGCACAGGTTTGTAATGGAGAATGAACCTACACCTTTCTTCTAATGCAGGCAGCAAGCTCACTTTGCACTGCCTGTGAATTTTTATGACTGCAGTGTGCAGCAGCACAGTCGTGCTGCTGAATGCAACGTAGCTCCTCAGCAGAGGCTCCAAAATAATGAAAGGCTAGCATTAGTTAACCTAGCCTGCGTAGCTCAAAACGAGGCTGCCCCTCTTTAACAGGATATGCATTCTGACTGGAGCTTTTGCTGAATGTATGGTTGATTATGAGAACATAAGAATAGCACAACATTGCAGAGAGTGGTTATATGATTTGGTTGACTCATTTTATTGTCATGTGTACCAAAATACAGTGAAAAGCTTGGTTTAAGAATGGTACAGGCAGATCACAGCAAGCAAAGGATGTACAGATCAAAAAGACTTAGAGGCATGCAGGTTACATTATTTGAGGCTCGAGTCCATTCAACAGTCTGATAATGGCTGGAAAGAAGCTGTTCCTGAGCCTGTGGGTGTTCAGGCTTCTGTATCTACTGCCTGACGGAAGAGGTTGTAGGAGAGCATTACCAGGGTGCGATGAGTTGATGATGTTGGCAGCCTTTCCGCGGCAGCGAGCCGTGTAAACAGAGCCCATGGATGGAAGAGAGACAACAAGGTGCAGGGCTGGATGAACACAGCAGGCCAAGCAGCATCATAGGAGCAGAGAGGCTGACGTTTCGGGCCGATACCCTTCTTCAGAAATGGGGGAGGGGAAGGGGTTTCTGAAATAAATAGGGAGAGAGGGGGAGGCGGATAGAAGATGGATAGAGGAGAGGATAGGTGGAGAGGAAACAGACAGGTCAAAGAGGCGGGGATGGAACCAGTAAAGGTGAGTATAGGTGGGGAGGTAGGGAGGAGATAGGTCAGTCCACGGAGAACGGACAGGTCAAGGGGGCGGAATGAGTTAGTAGATAGGGGATGGGGGTGCAGCTTGAGGTGGGAGGAGGGGATAGGTGGGAGGAAGAACAGGTTAGGGAGGCAGGGACGAGCTGGGCTGATTTTGGGATGCGGTAGGGGGAGGGGAGATTTTGAAGCTTGTGAAATCCACATTGATACCATTGGGCTGCAGGGTTCCCAAGCGAAATATGAGTTGCTGTTCCTGCAACCTTCGGGTCGCATCGTTGTGGCACTGTGGGAGGCCCAGGATGGACATGTCGTCTGAGGAATGGGAGGGGAAGTTGAAATGGTTCTCGACTGGGAGGTGCAGTTGTTTATTGCGAACCGAGCGTAGGTGTTCTGCAAAGCGGTCCCCAAGCCTCCGCTTGGTTTCCCCGATGTAGAGGAGGCCACAACAGGTACAGCGGATGCAGTATACAGCATTATACCAGAAATGAAGGGTCTGAAGAAGGGTCTAGGCCCGAAACGTCAGCCCTCCCGCTCCCACGATGCTGCCCGGCCCGCCGTGCCCACCCAGCCCCACACCCCGCCATCCCACCATGGATGGAAGGTTGGCTTCCATGATGGTTTGGGCTATGCACACAACCTTCTGTAGTTTCTTCCAGTCCTGGGCAGAGCAGATGCTGTACCAGGCCATTATGCAGCCGGACAGTATGCTTTCAATGGTGCATCTGTAGAAGTTGGTGAGGGATCTTATGGACATGCCAAACTTCCTGAGCCACCTGAGGAAATTTTTTGATGCTACACTAGAGACTTTGGCAGGGGAGAGATGCTATATTCATAAGCACCTATGAGGCCCTCCAGACAAATTCTTAGAGGACAATGGAACCAACTAACCACATGAGGTCAATAACAAGACTCAAGCCTGAGGACCTGGTACATGTTCTTCTATTTACAGGACATGATTCATGCCCAGAGGCAGCATTGCTTACCAGTCGGGTACAGATGTGGATCTAAGTCCTTGTCCTTATGGAGGAGACAGTGCTCAGTATCGGTGGTGTGGTTATTGCTGAGGCCAAGGCCAGTGGCAAAACTTAAAAAATAGAAGATTATGGCAACCTCATACTATCCCTTGCTCTCACATTCCCCTTCTCCTCATCCTGCAATCTTTTCTGATCCCCAACTGTAGATAGTGTAAGCATTGTTACATTGTTACATTACTCTTCTCCAAACTCATCAGCCTTTCTTCTTGCAGTTGGCCAAGAACTGAAACCTGGTCAACATTAATGGAAAAGAAATAGATAGAAGAGCAACAGGTCAGTGCCGATAAAGAAATATACACTTGCAGCTGCTATCACAGATACTGACATTGTGTGTACTTTAGGGATTAGTTTAGAAGCATTTTTTACACATGGTGTATCACTAGGTTTGTGTGAGCTGCAGGCATGGCAGGTGTAAGGATAGTGTACATACCAGTTCTCTGAATGGTAAAGCCCCATCCAAGTTCTGCTGCAGAGGACTCAGGTAAGCATTTTCGTAGAGCAGGCTTAGCATAAGACAAATCTAAGAGCACAATTAAATGTTTGAGACATTGGCAAAGTCTGTCAGCAAAGCTGTGTGCAATGTCAGGAAGCCTGGCATCAAATTTTACACTGGGCTTTGTGCAGAGCTCAGAAGCCATCCTTTGGGGTGTTGACTCAGTCATCGGTTGGTTATTGTCTGAGTTTTTAGGTCAACACAAGCAGAAGCGATCCAATGCTGGGGTGTTGCTATGGTAGTTCAGAATTCTGTTACAAAGACCACTTGTTACCATGCAAACTCAGACTGCTGCTGTTATGGCCACAGTTACCAGTGTTCTGGGTCACAGAATAGCCCAGCAATCTGTCCTCCATGATTGTTGAGCCTCTGCCGCTGAGGAATGGTGGTGGCTGTGTGGAGCTGCTGTCCTCTCTCAGGTTGACAATGTTTCTCCTCCCATTACTGCCTCTTCCCTAGTATTTTTGCTGTTTCCTGTCATCCAGTCAGGCCAGATAGCCAAGACCCATGCTGTGGGATTTCTACTTCCAAAGTTGCATGAGGTGGTCCTGCAAAGCCATCTGTATTCGTCCACGCTGAAAATCAACAGTCTTTCACCACTCACTGCGCAGCTACTGAGACAGGGAAAGGTACATGGTAGATAAGCACAAAGGGATGGCAATGGGTGGCAGATATGATGCAGAAATTAGAAGAAGGATAGTGATAGCTAGAAGTAATTTAATGAAGATTTTTGTCTCTGATATGACATGATTTAAAATACAGTTTTGAATATTTTCTTTTGTGTTTGTTTTTATTACTTTCCATAACTGACAATGGGATTTGTACTGGGTAAGGTCCCACTCTCAGGCAGCTGGCCATGTTGCCAGACTAACAGTAACGACTGTGCCCTTGATTGTGTCACATACCTTGGTGGTCTCTCTAGTCTGAGCTCTTGTCCTGCTAACTTGACAGGATTGTCTGCCTCCTTCACTGTTCCTATTAAAGGAGGCGTTGTGCCCATGCCACACTGAAACTAATGGGCTCCTCATGAATGCTGGGTTGAGACCCAGTGTATGACTGCTGGTGTGCAAAGCCAGCTACTTGGGAGGTTAAAAGTGAGATTTGGACAGTAGTCTCCCCCAAATGCACCCTTTCTGATGTGGATGCGCAGCTTAGCAGGAAATCAAAGGTACTGGCTGTTAGTCCCTCTTAATTTCTTTCCGTCTGCGTGGACCTCTGTGGACTGTGTGTGACAGCAACTTCCAGAATTGGATGTTAATGCTGCAAATGGCACGCTGACATTATCGCTGTGCCCAGAATTTTGGAGTAGCCCTCACTAATCTCTCCTGTATACCCCAAATATATCTGAAGGGATATGTCCAAGTGAGTTGAAATATTCATTGCTTATTAAGTTGCCTCAGAAACCTGAAGCAAAGGAGTACAGTCATTCTGGATCTGTAAACATACTGAGTCATCTCATTAAAGCAATCTTGGAAAATCATAATAGAAAGAAATAATAACACATTTGAAGCAGAGATTGGTGAAACACAGTACTTACTTAGATCTCAAATAGGAACAGAATATTTAACCTAATAAAGATCTTCAGTAAATATCACATATTCACACATGCTTGATAGACTATGACCATGCTTGTCATCAAAAATTAAATGTAGTGTTGCTGAAAAGTGATATTGACAGTAAAGATATGAGCTTTATCCAGAACCCATATTGGGACCAAACATCAAGTATCAGGCTGGAAGATGGACAATCAGATATGTTGCAGGCAAGAAGGAGAGTACAACAAGACTATGTACTGTTACTAAATAAATCAATCTGTGAACAGAAGATAACAGATGTGTTACCAACATGAAAACACAAAGTGTAACAAGGAAAAACTCAGATGATGCTATGTCTTCAGAAACCTGGGCAATGAAAGAAAATAAAAGCCTTTGAATGTCGAAATTCCATACACAGACCATAAGACAAATGTAGAGGTACTTGCAAGAGCAAAAAGACCTGTAAGAAGTGACATCCAAGAAATGTCTGTATTTCAGACACTTGATCAGAACTGAAAAGCTACAGAGTTCTCTTCCAGATAACAAGTACAGGATGCCAGAAAGAGAGCTCAATTTAAATGTGTTTGAATGAGGGATATTACAGAGTGATTGAAGATGCACTACAGTACAGGTGTAATAGTGGTGTAAAACACATGAGTGTAGCATACCAGGCCAACAGTTCTCTTGGAAGACATACCTAAAGCAGTAACAGTAGCATCAGTTGGCTTTTAACACTGCAAAGCGGTGAAGCAAATGTTGCAATGGTTAATAACAGTGTCTGATTATTAATGGGAAATTGAGATTGTTTTTACTGATATTGCAACCAGACGAGTTACAAGATAGCCTGACCAGCTTATTTTCTCTTTCCTTTTCTATTTCTAGCCTGGCCAGGATATTTTCTCTTTCTCCCTTCCGCGCCAGCCCTAAGCTGTTTGTCCTGTAGTTGATGATAAACATTGTTCCTTAGAATTAAGTGGGGATAATAGCTGGAGTATTAAGCTCCAAACTGTTAACACTTGTGTCACTTCAATGTTACACGCTAAGTGATGTCATGATTTGCTTGCTTTGCAGACTTTCACCTTCAGCAATTCAGCATGTGAATTGATTGCACCAGAGGTGTGCCTGTGTGCATGTTGAGGACATTATATTTGAACTTATAAAGCTATCGCACCCCAACACAATGGTTGCTATGTATTTGAATTTTAAGACGGTTGCAACTTAGTTATAAACAGATAGGCATGGATCTATCTTGGAATAACCCCATTGAGGTACACAGACGATGTAATAGAGGACATTCACATCACGACAGGGATTTGGAAAAGGACAGGGAACACAGGAAGAAATAATGAGGACTCAAGAAAGTTACTATTTGATGAGCCAATATCCATAAGTGCTTTCAAAAATAGGTTCATGGAGTTAATTTGAAATGATCTCTGAGAATAGTACATTCTTGTGCCAACAAGGGAGCAGGTCATTTCAGACCTGGTAATGTGCTGTAAGGCAGGGCAAATTAATGATCTCATAACAAAGCAGCTTCTAGGCAACAGTTTTCACAACATGATCAGATTTCATATTGTTATGACAGAGATGGTAGGAGTACATTGTCTTTCTCAAGTTCCACTAGTCCATCAGTCATAACATAAATTTAATCCTTTTACCCAGTTCCTAGTACAGCCCTTTATATGCTTTTCCTATATTAGTCTTAACATAAAAGATTCGTCAACCAGGTTTCTTTAACAATCACAAAGTTAATGATTTATTACAAAACAAAACTTACCGATAAATCTTTAAAAATTGGTAACACACTTCATTTGTAATATGAAAAAATAAAGGTGTACCCCTCTAATTTCCGCCAAACACACACAAAAGCAAACACATACACAATGGACAAAGAAAAATATGCTTCTGGCAAATAAGTCTTAGAGTGGAATCTTAGAGAAGTGTTTGTGAGATGTGTGACAGAATTGAAGGAGAAGTGCGGTGAGGCACAGTGAGATTCTTACTAGGCAGCAGTGGGATGTCAATTGATGGGAATTAACACATGTTAAACATCTTGTTTATGTCTTAACTTGCCTTATTAGTATTCAGCCTCCCATTTTACTAAACTTGTGATAATGGCGCACACAGCTCAATCGATCCATGTACCGAACAAAGAGACAGGCTTAAATGGGGCCCACATGGATACCCATGGCCACACCTTCCACCTGAAGAAAGTGAGAGGAGTTAAAAGAGAAGTCGCTCAGAGTGAGGATGAGCTCGGCCAGGTGAAGGAGGAAGGTAGTGGATGGGGACAGTTCAGGCCTTTTTTCCAGGAAGAAGTGGAGAGCCCTGAGACCACCCTGATGTAAGGGGATTGTAAGTCCGTGGTGAAGAGCGTGCTGGAAATTCTGAAACTGATGTAAGGCATCAGAAGAATTGTGAATGTAAGTAGGGAGAGACTGGATAAGGGGAGAAATTATCAAGGTAATGTAAGAAGAGAGGAGTTCTGTGGGGCAGGAGCAGGAAGAAAAAAATGGGTCTGCTGGCATTCCTGTTTATGGATTTTGCGAAGGAGGTTGAAATGGGGCTGTGTAGAGTTGGGGAACTATGAGCTTGGAGGCACTGGAGGCAGATCACCAGATGAAGTGAGGTTAGTGACCATTGTGGACACTGTAGCCTGGTGTTCCGTGGTGGGGTCATGGTCCAAGGGGAGATAAGAGAGGTATCCGAGAGCTGACACTTAGCCTCTGCAATGTAGAGGTCAGTATGCCAGATAACAACAGCACCCTTGTCAGCAGATTTGGTTGCAAAGTCAGCATTAGATCTGAGAGTGCAAAGGGGGCAGAGAAACTAAGATGACCAATGTCACATCAACAGTGCTTGATGAGCCGGTCGAGTGCAGGTAAAAGGCCAGAGGGAAGTGTCCAGGTGAAGGATGGAGGTTCTTTGGAACAAGGAGGGGACTTCTGTCCAAAGAAATGGTCATGGAGATGAAGGCAACGGAAGAAGAGTTCAACATCATGTCATGCAGAAATTCATTGAGATGGAGGTGCAGGGGGATAAAACTAAGACCTTAATCTCTGTACAAAATATTCAGCATCAAAGAGCAGAGGTCAGAAGGAATAGTACATACACAATAGGAGGTGGGTTAGGAGAGGGGATGGAGTCAGAGGGAAGGCGATGGGAGAAAGGCTCCAGAGAGGCGTTGGTATCTCAAAGTTGCTGCATCCTGAATTCTTTAATGCCTGAAAGGAAAAGAAAAAGTTTCTTGTTAGCATATCGAATGAGCCGCAGGATGAATTGGAACTGGGGTTTGGCAGCTTTGAGCGAGCGTGAGGCAGAGCTGATGGAGAGAGATGTTGATGGTGTGCTTGTGGCAATGCATGGCACTGAGTGTGGATCTCAGGATGTAGCAAGAACAGCTGTCTGAAGAACATTGTACATCATAGAGATAACTGTGATCCTGGATGGAACTTGAGTTGGAATCCACATGGCGTGAGTTTGAGCCAGAGGCAGTCACTGAGGAATGAGGTGTGGTTGAGGAAGCAAGTTTTGGCAGATGCATTATCAAACACAAGGAACAGCAACAAAAGTAATCACGGTGGACATGAAAACAACATTAGAATGAAATACATAGAACATAGAACAGTACAGCACAGTACAGGCCTTTTGGCCCACAATGTTGTGCCAACCTATTATCCTACTCTAAGATCAAAACTAACCTGCATACCCTTCATTTTACTATCATCCATGTGCCTATCCAAGAGTCACTTAAATATCCCTAATGTATCTGACTCTACTACCACCGCTGGCAGTGCATTCCACACGCCCACCACTCTCTGTGTAGAGAACCTACCTCTGACATCTCCCCTGTACCTTCCTCCAATCATCTTAAAATTATGCCCCCTCGTAATAGTCATTTCCGCCCTGGGGAAAAATGTCTCTGGCTATCCATTCTATCTATGCCTCTCATCATCTTGTACACCTCTGTCAAGTCACCTCTCATCCGTCTTCGCTCCAATGAGAAAAGCCCTACCTCCCTCAACCTTTCCTCATAAGACCTGCCTCCAATCCAGGCAGCATCCTGGTAAATCTCCTCTGCACCCTCGCTAAAGCTTCCACATCCTAACGAGGCAACCAGAACTGAACACAATATTCCAAATGTGGTCTCATGAGGGTTTTATGGAGCTGCAGCATAACCTCACGGCTCTTAAACTCAATTCCCCTGCCAATGAAACCCAACACACTATATGCCTTCTTAACAACTCTATCAACTTGTGTGGCAACTTTGAGGGATCTATGGACATGGACCCTTCTGCTCCTCCACACTGCCAAGAATCCTGCCATTAACCTTGTATTCTGCATTCAAATTCGACCTTCCAAAATGAAATACTGTCAAAAACAGCAGCAGAATTTCTTCCAGGTGGGCATACCTGGAAAAGATGTGTCAGTGAGATAGATATGAAACATGAAAAACCAAAGAACTGGATGCTGGATGCTGAAAATCAGAAACAAAATCAGCAATTACTGGGAAATCTCAGCAGGTCTGGCAGCATCTGTGGAGAGAAAGCAAGGTTAATGTCTCAGGTCCAGTGAACTTTTTTTCAGAACTGATTAGAATCCCAACAGTGTCAGAAATCACACGATGCCAGGTTATTGTCCAACAGGTTTATTGTCCACCCCAGTCCAACACTAGCACTTCCTCAAAACCCTACAATGTGGAAACAGGCCATTTGGTCCATCAGGTCCATACTGACCCTCCAAAGAGCATCCAACCCAGATCTACCACCCTATCCTATCCCTGTAACCCTGCACTTCCCATGCCTAATTCACCTAGTCTGTGCATCACCAGACACAATGGGCAATTTAGCATCTTTGGACTGTGGGGGGAAACTGGAGTGCCTGGAGGAAACCCACGCAGACACAAAGGGAATGTCCATAGTATCCAGGGATGTGACATGGTGTATGTGAAGTGAGAGGGTAGGGTTTGGGTCTGGGTGAGATGCTCTTCGGAGGGTTGGTGTGGACTTGATAGGCTGAATGGCCTGCTTCTGCACTGTAGGGATTCTGTGAATACAGGACTACATGCAAAATAGAACTAGTGAGTGATAGATAGAGCTGGGCAATTGCACAATTAATGATCCAATTTAGACTCTGCAGCCCTGTCAAGTCTAATCATGAATAGTGGTGGACAATTTAACAACTAACTTAAGAAGGAAATTTCATGTATATCCCATCCTAAATAATGAAGGAGCCCAGTACATCAGTATAAGAGATAAAACTGAAGGATTTGCAAATAACTTCAGAGAGAATTTCTAATTGTTTGATCTATCTTAGTCTCCTAATGAATCAGTCTGTTCTAGCATCATGGAAGCCAGTCTTCAGTCAATTTAATTCACTTCACATAATGTCAAAAATGGTTGAAGCACCACATGCAAACGATATGGGAATTGACAACATTACAGCAACAGTATTGAAGATTCGTACTCCAGAACCACTGTGCTCCTAGCCAAGCTGCTCAAGTGCAGCTACACCACTGGCATCTACCCAACTATGTGTAACATTACTCAGCCATGTATTATCCAGAAAAAGCAAGAAAAATCCATCCTGGCTAATTAATACCCAATGGTCTGCTCTCAATCATCAGGATAGTGATGGAAACTGACATCAACAGTGCTATCAAGTGGCATTTACTCAGCAATAACCAGCTCACTGATGCAGCCCTTCTCTTCAAGGCTGCATTTGACTGAGTGTGACATCAAGGAGCTCTAGTAAAACTCAAGTCAGTGAAAGTCAGGAGAAACTTCTATGCTGGTTTTAGTCATATTTAGCAGAAAGGAATGTGGCTGTGGTTGCTGGGCATCAATCATTTCAGCTCTGGAACATCACTGCAGGAGTTCCTCAGGATAATGTCCAAGGCTTGACCATCTTCAGCTGATCTATCAATGACTCAGCCTTCATTATAAGGTCAGAAGTGGGAATATTCACTGATAATTGCAGAATGTTCAGCACCATTAATGAATCCTCAGTGTTAGTTTGTGAGCATAGATACCTAATGTAGGCAGTCAACCATTTGACGAATTAAATTTGCTAAAACAACACTAGCTTAGGCATGACATATTAGTTAATTAAGCAAAAAGATTGAGGATGGTTCATTGATACCAGAGGATGATCAAGCAGCTAGCACCAAGAATGTTTATCTCATTAAAGTTGTGAAGGTGGCATTCTGCTTTCTAGCCCAAACTATTATGGCATTTTTTCCTGAATCTTCCCTTAATCTCTGCTGGCCTATCTTCATCTGAAGGAGATAGTTTATTGCTGATGATTGCCAGACCCCCGAGATTGCCTTGTGACTCAGCACTTGGCGATGTATCCTACTTTTGGGACTGGCAATCTGTGCTGTTAATCACTTGTCGGAATCCTTTTAGCCAATGAGCACGAACAGCCGTTCATCACATTAGAATAGCCATTTTCCCTTTCCCACTTCACCTGAGGGTTAGTTTTCAATGGTTTTGAGAAATAAAATATTTACTTTTCTAGACACCACATTAACAGGGTACATAAGGTACCAGACAATTATTTGATGTCAACATATTGAACATAATTGCCTCAGTGTTACTTATTGTCTCCTCTTTTTTTTGTCTTGTGTATTGAAGCTTGTTTATATTTGAGGAAAGCCAGTAACTAATACAATAACAGGCCACATGGGAAATACTAGAGAAAAAATCTGTTTCAAAGTGACCCTAAACTCCAACAAACTTTGTGAAGGAAATATTTATTGATATCTTACAATCTAATTGTTAACTAGCCTATCTATTTTAAAATACAGGTTTGGCTCCAAAATTTCTTGATAATTTATCAAGAATTTATATTGATGCTACTAGAACTGCTAATATTAAGCTTTGGGCAGCTACTAAACATGAGTCTAACATACTCATTTAAGGGGTTTTACTGATGTGACTTACTAAACCATGCTAGGCACATTGTTCTAGTTTCTGAATTTGTTATTCTATTCCCTTTTTCCACTAGACTATTTAACCAGATACTTTTTCCAAAGTTCTAGTCCTATCTAGAATTGATTTAAGGTTTAGGGGCAATGGAGGAATTGGGTGACCAAATTGGTTAATGGCCTTAACGGCTTTATTCTGCATGGAGATATTTATTCCATGTTCTGTGTGATATTATATATGGATATGTGTACCAACAGCTATCTCTAGTTGTCAAAGTGGTTTATAAGCAGAAGGTAGGTTTCCAAATAGGACAAATATCATACCCTGGGATTCATTGCCGATGCAATAGATCCCTGTCTGTAATGGTGGACATTTCTGTCTTCTGGCTTAATTCTTCCTTTGGTCTCCCTATTTATGCTTGCCTTTTTTCTGACATCAAGTGTTTGTATTTCTCCAACTCGTTCCCCCCAGTTCTGAGGTGTAACTATCCTATCATTCCCTGGGACTTTGGCTCATTTTTGCCTGGTTATGCTACATTCGATTACAGTAAGCTTTATTTACTCAGACATGGGAAGTGGTTGTCATTGGCGGGGCCAGTGTTTAGTGCCTGTCACGAGTTGCCTTTGAGAAGCTGGTGGTAAATTGCCTTCTTGATCCACTGCACACCATTTAGTCTAAATGCACCCACAATGCTATTAGGATAGGAATTATAGGATTTTGACCCGGTGACACTGAAGGTTGGGTGATATAGTTTCAAGTCAGGAGCAGGGTAGCCTAGAAACAAACTTGCAGGTGGTGCTATTCCTGTGCATCTGCTGCCCTTTTCCTTCTAGATGGAAGTGGTTGTGGGTTTGAAAGATGCTATCTAAGGAGCTTCAGTGAATTTCTGAAGTGCACCTTGTAGATGCTGCTACTGAGCATCGCGGTGGAGGGAATTGATGCTTGTGGATGTCATGCAACTCAAGCAGGCTGCTTTGTTTCGATAGTGTCAAGCTTCTTGAGTGTTGTTGGAGCTGCACCCATCCAAGCACGTGGGCAACATTCCATCACACTCCTGACTTGTGCCTTGTAGATGGTGGATAGACTTTGGGGAGTCAGGAGGTGTGTTACTCACAGCAGGAATTCCTAGCCTCTGACCTGCTCTTGTAGCCACTGGACCTATCTGATCAGTCCAGTTCAATTTCTGGTAAATAGGAGGCCTCAGGATCTTGATAGTTGGGGATTCAGGTTGATATTGCCATTGAGTGTCAAGGGGCAATGGTTAGATTGTTTCTTATTGGAGATGGTCATTGCCTGCCATTATGCACGGACTTGAAAGATTTTGCAGGTCTCTATTCACTTGGACCTATCTTGTGGATATGCCCTACTAAATATATTTCCTCCCCTAGCCTTCAGTTGTACCAACGCAACATGCCTTTTATTTTAGTTTTTACTGCTTTACACAAATATCACTTTGATTGTTTTAAGGTCAGTTTCTGTATGAATTATGTGTCAGTGCCTAGTTGATCTAAAATATGTTTTCAACCTCATCTTGCTGCAATAATCATTTTATCTCATAAGCATTCACTTATGGGTCCGTTCTCCAGCGTATTTTGAACATGCATAACCTTATGGTCATTACTTCAGACATAACTCATAATTTCTGGTTGTAATGCCCATATGTTGGCATCAGGCCATGTGCACTTGACGCTGAGTGATTGTAAAGAAAGATGAAAAGTTGAGTGTTTGGATGGGCATGTATATCCTCCCTGTGTAGTCCCAATGTTTGTGGGTGGGGGGGATGCCGTGGTGGCCAAACCATCCAATTCGGTTCTTGTGAAGAGCACATTAAGAGCAGTAGGCTACATTGTTGAATATATCTCAGACTGAGGTAGGTTGATTTTTGATTGATAAGGGAGTCAAGCGTTATTGGAGACAGACAGCAAAGTGGAGATGAGGCCTCGTTCAGATCAGCCATGATCTTATTGAATTGTGGTCCATGCTGAAGATGCTGAATGGTCCACTGAATTTTTGTTCTTAAGAAAGAGCATGGCAAAACATTGGAGTAAACGATCAGGGAAATGTAGCTTTTTTTTTCATTAGCATGGAATAGATAGTGATTTGAACGGAGTTGGGAATAATGTTGAAAGAAAAGCAAAGGTTAATATTCTCATTTAGTGTTGAACCATAATAGAACATTCAGTGGTTAGCGGAATATATGGTTGACTTAATGGAGGATCTTACTTTGTTGATATTTTGATGGTGGATTTGTAGAATATAGAAGCTGGTAACTTGGCTGCCAGAGGAACTAGGAGGAGCAGCAAACAGAAATTAAAGGAATTGGTTCATCTTAACTTAGAAAGAAAAAGTGAAGTCAGGCATCTGGTTGGCAAAAGAATAGAGATATTTTGCTTCGTGTAAGTCAATTATCTCTGTCACAAGCATAATAGTATTTGAGTGTCTAATCAAAATGCTGCTGAAAACTGAGGTCAGAATTGCAAGAGGATAATGCCTTCTTATAAACAATGCAAAGAGAAATAGCCACAATCATTTATTTAACAAATAAGTGCCCACGCAAATAATGTGGAAACACATTTCAACATGCCAGAATGATTGTCCACTTAGCAGCGATCTGTGTAGAACCCTCTCCAGCTATCACTGGGATGTTATATTTCATTGTACAATTTGGATTGTGGCAGTTACAGGATTATTCACAGCTAAATTTCACATTCATTGGTCAGTTATGCATGCCGCATGGTTAAAACAAAGTCATTCTGATTTTGCATTGAGGCAATAAGTCTGTACGTCTGTAAATGAATGCCAAGTCACCTGAAGACAAATGGTGTGAGGTTTCATCTACAATTCAACTTCACGAAAAATGCCATGTAAGTCAATGTAAACCAAGTTTATAAAGTTCCCAAAGATGAACAGAGAACATTTTAATAACAGTGGCTGGTGTCACCAGACAGTTGGCTGTACAATCAACTGTTCTCTAATATTAAAATCAACCAGCAATTAGACATCACTGAGCAAACCCCATCCCCCCACTTCCCACAACACACACACACACACACACACACACACACACACACACAAATATGCATGAAAACATAACAGGAATTGAAAAAGTACAGACTTGCATTTTTTCTGTGCCTGTCATAACTTGAAAATGTGCAAAGCACTTTAAAAACAAAGAAATACTTTGAAATACTTCACTGCTGTAATGTAGAAAATTCAACAGTCAATTTTTATACAACAATGTCCCACACACAGCAATGGGAGGTAATTTGTTTTAGTCATGTTGGTTTAGGGACAATTATTTAGCAGGAGTTGGTAGACGGCTGGGACCTGAGCCAGCCTGTGTTCTTTGTACAGTATCATTATAACTCAGATTTCATGGTGTAATTAACAAAGTATCTGTTATTTAGTAAACATAAAGTACAATCTGTGCTTGAATACATTATCCAGGTAGCATATTCAATAGTACCTAGCCAGGACTTCTTATGTCATTGATGTGGAATTTAAAATAATGTGCACCTTCCCATATTGATTAAATCACGTTGACTTAATTACAAACACAGGGTTTTTATCTGCAGATGTTTTAGCAGGTTAGAGATCTTGCATATCTTTATAATATCACAGTGCTGCTTGGCAGTTTCCAAATAACTCACCTTTCAATATTTTGGTAAGAAATCACACAACACCAGGTTAGAGTGTAGCTATTAATCAATATTTAAACATAGCTCTGTTTGCATTTGGAATATATCTGACTTTCAATTAATATTCAATATCAAAAGGACACTTTTGATTCTGTCACTTCAAAGATTTCGAGGTGCTGGTGTCGGACTGGGGTGGGAAAGTCAGAAATCACACAACACCAGGTTATAGTCCAACAGGTTTATTTGAAAACACAAGCTTTCAGAGCCTCAGTCCTTCTTCAGGTGTTAGTGAGAGAGGTAGTATCAGATACAGAATTTATAAGAAGTAGATCAAAGGTTCACACCATTGATGAGGATGTACTTGTTGGCTGATAGCGAAGTTCATTACCCATGAGGACAGCCTCAACCGGGATCTCACCACACCGTACACTCTCACACGCATGCATACATGCACACACTCTGCCTCTCCCACACACACACACACACACACACACACACACTCTCTCTCCCTTCCACATACACACACAACACACCCTCTCCCACACA